>NW_020954576.1:78843975-78996174 GCF_900497805.2 Vombatus ursinus | reverse complement strand
ACACACACACACACACACACACACACACACACACACACACACACACATAAAACCACCACATCTCAACAACTACGAGGGCTTTTACTATTGGAAAAGATACTGAATGACTATATCACCTGAGGAATGGGAAGTCAGCATCTTACTTAGGAAGCAAAACCTTAAGATTGCCTTTTTTTTTTTTTTTTTTGGTCTCATGCATCTGGAAAACATTCTGAGATGGAAAAGTAAAGAATTTTATTGTTTGTTTGTTTCTTATATTAACTTTTGAATTCCTTACAGATTCCCCCAGGAGCGTAAAAAGGAAAGTTTATTTGCTAATGCCTAGGATAGATCACCTCTTAGGTAAAAAAATAAAAAATAAAATGGTTGATGTGACTTTTTGGAGTTCAATAACAAACATTTGATGAACACTTGATAAACATTAAATATGTGGAATATATCACACTAGGTGCTGGGGATACAAAGAGAGATGTGATGTTAACATATTTCTCAAGGAGCTAATGGGGGATGGGGGAAAGATCTATACAAGTAACTATGACAAAAGAAAAAATGAGACAGTTACAAAGAAGAGATTGAGGCACAGCACTTAAGGAGGAAAAGTTTAAGGGAGGGGTCAGGAGATCAGAGAAATTTTCATGGGGGTGGGGATAGCACCTGAGTTGGACCTTGAAAGAAGGAAAGGGCTTCATGACAAATGACAAATTCACTGTAACCATGGGGTTGGAGGGGGGTAGGAAGGGCGACATAAACAAAGAACACAGAGAAGGTAAAGGCAGGATAAAAATACTGTGTATGCTAGGTACACTGTGTGAGGGCTACGAAGTAAAACTAGATAGGTAGACTGAAGCCAGACTATGGAGGACTGGAACATGAAAGGGTCAGAATCAGCAGTTTATACTTTATTTAGCAAGTAATGTAGAACCTCTCAAAGTTTTGAGTAAAGGAATGCCATGATCAGAGGTATGCATTATGAAGATGACTTGAATTATATTACAAATAGAAAGCACAAAATACACCCTGATCTCTCTTTGGGGCCTTACCTGGCATTTCAGAAACCAACCATTGCTTCCGTGCCAGAGATATTTAAGTCACAAATGGTGAGCATCTTATAAAACTTCTGGAAGCTCGGCTGTACCAATTATGGTCCAAGGTTCCCACTAAGATAGCATCATGTGAGATATTACATCTTGGAGCAAGAGCAGGTACCTGATAGTGAAATTCATTTATTCTGCCTTGGCGGCTCCACAAACCCCATAACCCTAATGGTTGTACGCAGCAACTTCCACGACTACACAATCAATCAATCAATAAACATTTATGAAGTGCTTACTAAGTGCCAAGCACTGTGCTAAGAGGTGGGGACATAGAAGGAGGCAAAAGACAGGAGATCCCAATCTAAGGAGGGAAACAACATGCAAACAAGCTACATACAGGATAAATGGGGAATAGGTAATTAACAGAGAGAAAGCACTAGAATTAAAAAGGTTTGGGAAAGGCTTCCTGTAAAAGACTACACTGCATGGGTGTGCATTGTTTCTCTCTCTCTCTCTCTGTCTCTTTTTCTTTCTTTCTCCTTTCTCTCTCTCTCTCTCTCTCTCTCATTGAAGATTCAATAACTACCTAAAAGGCAGAGGTCCCCAGCAATATGGTATGGTAGAAAAAGCATTTGATTTGAAGCAGAGGATTATTAGTATACAACTCACATCTCTTGACATATTCTTTGTGACCTTGGCCAATTCAGTTAACCTGTAGGGGCTCAGTTGAAATGAGAGGGTTGGATTAAAGGGCTTTTAAGGTTCCTTCCAGCTCTAAATTGGCTAACTCTGTGATTCTGGAGAGATAACATGACAGTCTCCAGGCAAACTCCTCCCTGCCCCAGTTCTGCCATCAAAGGACTTGGCCAAGTCCATGGGAGATGAGCCATCTTGTCAGGGAAGACTCCAAGGAAGGTTTTCCTAGCATGCTTTCACATGCTTGGCCTTCTGGGCCAAGAAAGCATGCAGAGCAGATGCTGATTCTCCCACTCTGGCCTCTGGGATGTGGACCATGTGTTGTAACATCTGGATGTTCGGTTTGCCCCAGCAAAGATCCAAACTGCCTTACCCATAGCCAGCTGCCCATGTGCCTGAAGTCAGGAGCAGCGAGGGATTACTGCATTTATTCCACTCTCTGAATGGAGCAAGCTGTGTAACCTGGTCTTAGTGGTAGGAAAGCTTTGTGGTCTGGAAAGTGTCTTGGTACTTGTCTGCCCAGCTGTGTGAATGCTGATTCAACAGATCTGGGAAATAAAACTTGGTTCTTCTCTAAGCTGGGAACCGATGGGAAGATCTACAGACTGTCTCCAATAGCGCTTCCCTTATCTTCTATCACTAAAGTTCTTCTTACTGTCCCTAAAAGCTATGGCCAAAATTGTTATCAGGCAGAGGATTATCCCCCGGCTGTATTAAAATGTGACCAACACACTTTCCCTTCACTAGGTGAGAAAAGGTGAGCTAGAGATTTAGAAGACATTCTGTGCCTCCTGCAAAATCTCAGCCCTGCTAGATTTCCATTCCTTTGTTAACCAGAGATATCCTTGACAACAGGGAGACAGACAGAAGGAATTTAAAGAGGGGGGAAATGAGAGACCCGCTATCTTTTCCATTGTCCATGAAGGTGTACTGAGCCAATGAAAACAGAAGTAAATGGTCTTTCAGGGCTAGACTGGGCCTTGAAAATTCGTCCCGTTTATTATCTCATTGTCCTGGGGCAGGACCATGATGTAGACTACACCAGTGATGTCAAACTCAAATAGAAATGGGAGGGTCACTGACCCGTACTTAAGGATCCCTGTGGACTGCATATTGACTTAGTTTAAAATAAAATGTTATTTATATTTTATTGTTATTTTTATTTATTTTGTTAAACATTTCCCTACTACATCTTAATCTGGTTTGGGCCGCACTTAAGAGAATTATGGGCCATTTGTGGCCCATGGACTGCATGTCTGACACATCTGGACTAGGCTACGGAACAATTAGGTGGGTTCAGAACTGGTTGAATAATCAGACCCCAGCAGTAGTCATTAATGGCTCTGTGTCTTCCTGGAAGGTCCTCCAGTGAAGTACCCAAGGGATTTGCACTTGTATGACAAAAGAGGTTGAGATTCTTGACCTTTTGTTCCTCCAGAAGAATTGGTATGGCACTGAATAAATAAATTAATTCAGGAAGTATTGTCATTTTTATTATATTGGCTCAGCCTACCCTTGAGCAATTAATATTTCTCCAATTACTTAGGTCTGTCCTTGTTTCCATAAACAATGTTTTATAGTTGTATTTATGTAGTTTAAGTGTGCATCTTAGTAGGTAAGTAGGTTTTTTTAATTGTTTCTTTAGAAATTCCTAACCTTATGTGCTTCTTTCTTTTTCTTCTTTTCCTTTTTTTCCCCCAGTGGGTGGAGGAGGGGAAAGGAGGAAGAATAAATGCTTGATAACTGAAAAAATAAAATTACAGTAAAAAACTATGCATTATTTTATGAAACTCAGACATCTACTAGCATAAATTAAATGCTGACTTGGTCTATTTTGATTCTGATAAAAAATATACCTGAATAACCGAGGTAGGAGCCTCTACGTGGGCAGGCGTATGTCTGTCCACAAATATGTAAGCCACAAGAAGAGAAATATAGCCAGGGATGTTTACAATAAATATCTTACCACAGGAGTTTCAGGAGGGGGCAGGGAGAAAGGCCAAGATTAAGGTCAAGGGTTGCCTTTTGGTCAGTTGCATATTTTATAAGTCTATTTACAAATCAGAGATAGGTAGACTCAGAGTCTAAAAAGACCTACAGATCAGAATTTGTAATGTTGTTCTTTTACTACCTCCCCACCCCCCACTCGCATCAGTTCCATAAAAATAAATGGCCTCCATTTTGCAGCCCAGGAGAGGGATGTAAATATGACAGGGAGAAGCACCAGTGAACTTTCAGCAGGTTGTCCAAGGTGGCTAAGAAAAGAAATATTATTATTATCTTTCACTAAGTTTCTTAAGTTTTCTATGTCCATTCTTGCTTTCTCTCATCCCTATCCTCTTACCACTCCTCCCCTCTCCCTGAAAGAGGTATATTTGGAGTCATTCTTAACAATGTCCTTGACTTTCTGGTCTGTTGAGAACAGAGGCCCATTAGGACAAGGGGAATGACTTGTTCTCAGCAGAAGGGAAAATACTTGGCCCTGTCTGGTCTACAGAAAAAAAAAAAAAAAAAACCAGGGCCAGCCAACTATACTTTGGCTGAAACTTCCTTTTTTTTCCTCTTCTGCTGGGAAAATTGGCTCTTGGGTGGGAAGAGGAAAATGGATGGGATAGAAAAGAAGCTTAAGGAACATTTAGGTCACTGCACAAAAGGTGAGCTGTGGAGGGGTACTTTGATGGCAACCCCTAAATCTTATTAAGGCTGACACATAAGACATAATAATGTATATGAAAATGCTTTGTAATGCAACTGTAACTACTAATAATTCAAATGAATTTAAACATCTATTAAGAACCCAATTATTGGATTCTAGCATTTCCCAGGCACAGGGCTCAGGGCTGTTAGCACAAGATAAAAATCAATACAAAGATAAAAATGATCTTTTGTGTTGATCTACAAGGAACTTGTGAGAGCTAGAGGACATATTCTATTTAGTTTTGTTAAGGACTTTATCACCAGTCTCACTTGGACATTTTCATACCCTTCATAATAGACGTTCTTACCCTTTCTGTGTGTCACGGACCCCTTTTGGCAATCAGAATAATATTTTTAATGTATAAAATTACAAAGAAAAAGGATTATTTTGAATACTTAATAAAATATTTTTTAAAAAGTTCATGGACCCCAGGTTAAGAATTCTGCCCTAAAACTAGTAAGATTTTTTTCTGTTTCTTCCTATAGCAGATGCTGCAGGGCTCTGCATGAAGTAGCTGTTTGATCAACATTACTTTTTAAAATTTATTTCATTAAGTATTTCCCAAGTACATTCAAAAAAAATTTTAACATTCATTTCAGTCAGCATCATTTACTGACTACAGTGGCAAAAATATTTCTAAGAAGCCTCCTGCATGCTGTCATACAAAGAACCCTAGACCTAAAATCATTAGACCTGGCCTTGAAACCTAGGGCTTACACTGACTGTTGGAGGTGGCCACAAGCAAGGAGATCATAGGGCATAGACTTAGAGCTGGAGAGGTCCTGGGAGCTCATCGAGTTCAACACCCTCATTACACAGATGAGGATACTGAAGCTCAGAGACAGTTCCGCAGGTCAGACAGGGAGGAAGTGAAGGAAACAGGACAGGGACCCAGGTCCTCCAACTCCAAATCCAGTACTCTCACCACAGTACCAGAAGTAGCATCCACACTGAGAAAACCACTGATTTTCTGAAATTTTATTTGCTATATACCACCCGCTGACAGAGAGGAAGAACATGGGCTTCAAATAAAATTCCATGCAATGAGCTAGACTCAAAAAGCAAAAATTTGGGGAGAATTTCTCATTTAAAAAAAAGTTATTTCCACCTAAAGGAAACATGTCTTTTTCCACAAAGTTTCTGTATCCCTTTCCTTGATGATCCAGTGGGCTCCCTCTCTCTCTGTCTTTCTCTGTCCCTCTGTCTCTCTCTCTCTGTCTCTGTCTGTCTCTCTCTCTCACATACACACACATAAAATGACGTTACTTAATAATTATTTTGTATATATTTTGATTCGTGCATATTTTCTCCCTCAGATAAAATAAGCTCATTGTGGGCAACGGCAATTTAATTTTTTTTTCTTTGTAGTCCCAGCACATAGTAGGTGCTTAATAAGTTTGTTGATCAATTGATTGATTAACAGGACATAAGAGTTAGAAGAGACTTCAAAGGCTGTCTAATTCAATTCCCTTCATTCCACATCAGGGGGAAATTGAGGCCCAGGGGAGGAATTATGAGCCAGGGCCTATACTGCCCTAATTTGTCTCATCAACCAAGCCAACTTGGAGTATGGTGACTATAGGAAGGTGGTTGTATTTTTCTAACACCACAATATCTAAAACAAACATGCCCTGTTTTAGCAGAGACCTTGCGGTCTCATGAGGGTCAGGGCACAACATTTTGTCAAAGATTTGTAAGTGGAGGAGGAAGACAGAAAGTCTCTCTCTGTTTCCCTCTCTCTGTATCTGTCTCTCACTCTGTGTCTCTCTCTGTCTCTCTCTATTCTTCATATGTAAAATGAAGGGGATAAAGTGGATGGCTTCTGAGGTTCCTTTCTTATAATCTTATGATCTCAAGGATAGTGCAGAGTGGGTTCCTACAGTGGGTCAGGGCTTGAACTAAGTGACCTCTCAGGTCCCTTCCAAATCTGAGATCCTAAAGTTCTAAGCAGAGGGAATTGTTCCTAATACCTAAGCAGAAGATAAGGTAGGTATTTGGGGAAGATGGGGAGATAAGAATGGATCCTGGATCCCCCAGAGTCATAGTCCTCTCTCTGAGCACTTGGTGAGAAAGTGGGTGTTCTTTCTAAAGCTGGATAACCCAGCTTCTTCTGAAAAGCTGCTCATTCACCAGCACACAAATAGCAAAATACCAATAAGACAAAGGGGGCTGATTTCACCCAACTCCCTCCATCTTACTCCCTGTGACTTGTCTCCCATTAGCCACATTGGTAAGTGCCTTTTCCATCTTATCTCAGGGCCAGTCCACAAGGGCTGACACATGAATGCCAAGCGGAGTATGGGGGAGAGGGAGTCTATGCACCTCCCACCCGCCCAACCTCAACCCCAGTCTTCAGAAGCTCCAGAGAGACGGGCTTATGGGAAGTCCTGCTGAGACTCGTCTCTAACTGGGGCTGGGCCCTTGGGCCATTCCCTTCCCTAAGGTCCCTTCCCTGTTTGTGGAAATGATGTGGCTGCTGAATCCACAGGCAGGCTTCTTAAACTCTGGAGCATCTGCCTGTCAGTCTAGGGGCCTCAGCCCAGCCCTTGATCTTGCACCTCCACCCACGCATGGCCAGCAGCAACTTCATAGGGCTGCAATCCCAGCATGCACCAGCTGCCTTTCGGGACGCCTGGAGGACTTGCAAAAAAAAAAAAAAAAAATTCAGGGCTTGGCTAAGAGCTCTCTTTAAAGCCAAGCAGCCTCTCTGTCTGCGTCCCCAACATGGGCACCCCCTGTGCCCCATAACTCAGGGATATTTTTTGTGCGGGGGAGAGAAGTGCAATCTGAAAACTGGACCTTCTTTCTAATTTTCTAAAACTAGATTCCCCAGCAAAGTCCAAACATGGAGTAGGGGTGCCTCAGGTAACAGGAGACACAGAACTTGACCTAGGCCATGCTAGGTGTTTCCCCCAGTGCCTGGCATGTAGTTGGCATTTAATAAATGCTTATTGACTGACTGGCAGCACAGGAAACATTTCCTGCCTTTAAAAAGTTTACATTCTATCAGGGGAGACAACATGAATATTTGAAACTATATGGAGAATATATATGCACATACATATTTTTATTTTGTATAATTTAATTTTGTAAACTTATATATTTACTATAATGGTATTAAATTCCCTGTAAAGTTTTATTGCTATAAAATTATACAGAGACTAGATACCCAGATCTAGTCTCTGTATAATTGTGTGTTTGTGTGTGTGTGAATTATCTCCCATAACAGAATGTTAGCTCTTGGAAGGCAAGAAATGGCAATAAGCATTTATTAAGTGCCTACTATGTGCCAGGCATATATATCCCAAATTACTTTGTATTTCTCATATGTGTGTACATATATGTACACACATATACCTCTATAATATACATATATGTTTATAGATCATATTTACACATGTGTATGGTATACATATACATACAATATGTGTGTATTATATGTGTATGTGTATTTATTTTTGTTTTTATATATGTATATGAGAAACACAAGGTAATCTGGGGTAAAGGGAGAGAGAATCAGGAACATCTTCACGTAGATGGAGTTCTGTGCTTTAGCTGGGGTTTTAGAGGTAAACAGCCACAAGGCTGAGCTGAGGAAGGAGTGCACCCCAGACACAGGAGATAAGGAGTGCAAAGACACAAAGAGGAGACAATCATGGCCTACAAAACAATCCCCTAATTAGCCAAAGCAGGACACTGACGCCCAGAGTGGCAAAGCGAAGTTACCCAAGGTCACATGAATCAGTATGTGAAGAACTCTGGAAGGTGGGTTGTGCAAGTTAGTTGCTCTGTTCTCCAAACAAGGAAACTGAGTCCCAGAGGAGCTAAGGAGATTGCCCAAAGCTGCACAGATACAAAGTGACAGAACCAGGAATCAAAGGCAGGTCTTCTGCATCCAAAGCCAGAATTCTGTCCATTAAACTGATAGTTCCTAATCTGTAGGCCCATAACCCCAGCACTGTTATTTTGATCCAGTCTTTGAAAGCTGCAAAACAGCCCAGGGCATCTCATTAAATGACTCAGTAAACTAAATAAGCAAATATGTCTTCCTGTAGACTAAATAAACAATGCATTGTGCATATGTGGAATTGCTATTTTTCTTTTCATGTCTAGGTAAATACTGTTATAACCCATAAAATACAAATTAATTAAAAATGTTTCTGAATTATCATTAGCCTTCTGTCATGTATTTTCTCAATCATCAGATATGATAATGGTCAGCATTTAATCATAGTTAACACAGAGCACCTACTATGTGCCAGAATCTATGCCAAACACTTCACAAATATCATCTTATACCTTCACAACAACCATGGGAGGTAGGAGCTATTATTATTTACATATTACAGAGGTGGAAACTGAGGCTGAGGCAGAGGTTAAGTAAATTATCCAAGGTCTCACAGCTAGTAAGTATCTGAAGTCAGACTTGGCCTCAGATCTTCCTGACTCCAGGTCCAGCTGACTGAATGGTATAACTACTGTTAGCATGGTATATTGGAAAGGAGATTTATAATTACAGTACCCCTTCTGCCACTCATTAACTGTGCTGTGTGAGTTTGGATAAATCCCTTAACCTCTCTAGATGACCACAAAAGACACCTTCTTCCTCTAACCCTATCATAATGCTCAAAAAGCTTGAGAACTTCTGGACTACCCCTCTGCTGCATCTCAATTTAGGAGCTACTTCTGCTCCTAACCATTGCAAGGTAAAGACTGAAGGTCAGAAATAGCTGTGGTAGGGAGCCACAGACCCTGTATTTTTGAGTCACCTAGAACACAGAAACCAACGAGGAATCTCAGATTAGGGTGACATGGCCATAGTGGAAGAAGAAGAAACACTGAAATGTAACAACTGTAGATGTGCATGGCTTCCATTGATTGGTATCCAAAATATTTTCAGGTTAGGACATCTGAGTCAATGGCAGTGACATTGCTAAAAATATTTTGGACATTCACCTACACGCTACCCATCCATCCTCATCACCTACACTATCTGCAATAACCTCATTGGTATCCCTACCTCAAGACTCTTCCCATTCTCAACCAATGTCCATGCAGCAGCCAAAGTTAAGCACAGGTGTGACCATACTGTATTCTTCTATTCAATAAATGTCAGTGTCTTCCTCCTACCTCTAAGATCAAATATAATCTTCTCTTCTGGCCCTTTACAACATGGTACTATCCCTTTCCAGACTTTATTGGCTATTTATTTTCAGCCAAACTGGCTTGCCTACTATTCCTCATACATACAGAGCACACCATCTTTTGTCTCTAGCACCTTTGCACTGACTGTCTCCAATGAATACAAAGTACAATCTTTGCCTCCCAGAAACTCTCCTTCCCTTCAAAGTTCCATTCAAGCATCATCTTCCACATGATTCTATTCCCAGCTGCTAATGCGTCTCTTACAGAAATCATCTTGTACTTATCTTGTATACGTGTAAAGACGCACATGTTTTCTCCTCTTGCTAGACTGTCATTTCCTCTAGGGCAAGGATCATTTTACTTTAATCCTTGTAACAATAGCACCCAGCAGAGAGTCAGGCACATATACACTAGACACTTAATTAATGCTTGATTGATTTTTCTAAGTCAGACAATGAGACCTAACCACAAAGCCAGAATAGCTCCATATGCAATCTATGTGTATTCTCCATGGCTGTAAGCAATTAAGAGACTAATAAGGTGAAACCCCATTAATTCAGACTACAGTAATTTGGAACTTTTCAATTCAGCATTTTGAGGAAATTGGTATAGTTCCTAAGAGAGTCAGCTTCTCAGCCAGTGAGACCAGGGTTTAAATCCCATCTCTGAGACATACTGACTCCTAAGCAAAGTCACTTCACCTGTTGTGCTCTGGGCAACTTTGGAAGCCATCATAAGTTAATGAGAAGATGCTATCCTACATTGGTGCAGGGGGTTTTCTGACCTGGGAGTATCCTATCCAATGAAATCATGGGACCAGGGCAAAGTCACTTCACCCGCTGTGCTCTAGGAAATTTCGGAAGAAATAATAAGTTACTGAGAAGATGCTATCCTGCATTGTTGCAGGGGGTTTCCTGACCTGGGAGTTCCCTGTCCAGTGAAATCATGGGACCAGTCCACTCCCCAATTCAGCAAACTTTAAGTACCTACCTTAAGTTTTTTTTTTAATAAAAAACTTAAATTTAATTTTAAAATTAAGAACTTTTAAAACTTTTGATATCTTTTGCTTTTATATCACTTACATATCCCAATATATCCCTTCCCTTTCCCCCCTCACAGAAAGCCATCCCTTATAACAAAGAACAGAAAAGAGAAAAACTATTCCTCAAAACTGACCAACACATCAAAAAAGATTAACTTGAATAATGTTTCACACCTTTGTAAAGACAAAAGGTGACTTCTAAATCTCTCCTTTAGGGCCAGGTTTGGTCATTATAATTTCACAATATTCAATTTTGTTTATTTAATGTTTTTAATCATTGTGTATGCTGTTCTCCTAGTTTTGTTTACTTCACTTTAAATCAGTTCATTTAAGTCTTCCCATGCTCTTCTACATTCAACGCATTCATTGTTTGTCACAACACAGTAATATGCCATTATGCTCATGCACCACAATGTGTTTAGCTGTTCTCCAAATGAAGGGCATCTGTGTTGCTTCCATTTCTTTGCTGCTACAAAGAAGTGCTGCTATCAATATTTTGGTGTATATGGGGCCTTTCTTTTTATCATTGCTCTCCTTGGGGTATAAGCCTAGCAAAGAAATCTCTAATTTTAGTCACATGTTTTGCATAATTCCAAATTGCCTTCCAGAATGGCTGGACCAGTTCCCAGCCAAACCAACAGAAGCGTCTATTCTGTATAGGACATGGTGCTAGGTTTACAGCACGTAGAAATGAACAGCCTATTCCCTATTTTCAAGAAACATATAATTCACTAGGAAAATGAAATGCATACAGAAATATAAAACAAGTTAAAATGAGAAAGGTGAATTGGGAATTCAACAGAAAGGCCTAAGAAACTCCAAGGTGAGGGAGGGTGGATCAGGATGCTGAACAAAAGGAAGGCTTTCAAAAGGCAAAAGATATGGAGAAAGTGTAGTATCTAGAGAAAGGGGATGGTGTGTGGAAATGCAAAATGGTGATTGACAGCCGGCTGAGATCAGGCTGGTACAGCGAGGAGGCCAGTCCAGCTAGCACACAATGAAACGTCAGAGAATAATGTGAAATATCTTCCTGAATGTAATCCTTCCTCAGCTCTCTGCTTCTCGAATCTTTAGTCTCCTCCAAGAATCAATTTTTTACATGAGGCCTTTCCTGCTAGCCCCCAGCAGCCTGTCTTGATTTGGTACTTACCTACATGTATATGTGTATGCTGTCTCCCCAGATCAAATGTAAGCTTCTCGAGGGCAGGAACCCCCCAATGCCTAGCGACAACACCCAGCAGTATGGTAAGCAGTAGGTGCTTAATAAATGTTGACTGACTGACTGAAATACATACAGAAAGGAAGGTTGATATTAGAACGTGGAGAGCCTTGAATACCAGAGTATAGAATTTTTATTTTATCCTGTGAGTGATGAAAAGACACTGAAAATTTTTAAGTGGGCAAGTAATATGATCTTACCTCTGCATTTATGAAAATTACCTGTGATAATTCAATCTGTAGCATGAAAAAAGTATTTTCTAGTCCAATGACTGGTATGTAAGCAAGATCATAAAATCATGTTTAATTTACTTATATAAACCAGCTTCTTTTAAATGGAATACAAACAGCATGCCAATTCCAAATTATATTTCATTAAAGCAGATCCCCAACTGCCTCTTCCATAGCAAAGAAAGCCATCAAACATTTTAACCTAAATTTCATGTTTTGGCCATTGCTGTCTTTCTCAATAAGTCTCTTCCTCATCCCTTCTGGCAAGCTGAATCAATCTATACAATATGAGATGAGTGATGGACATTGGCATTAAAAGAAAGGGTATTATTACTACTAGGTCTGTATCTCAAAGAAAAAAGGACCTATTTGTTAAAAAATATTTATAGTAGCTCTTTTTGTGGTGGCAAAGAATTGGAAATTGAGGGGATGTCCATCAATTGGGGAATGGCTGAACAAGTTATGGGATTGTGACATAATACTATTGTGCTATAAGAAATGATAAGCAGGATACTGTCAGAAAAACCTGGGAAGACCTACATGAACTGGTGCAGGCTGAACTGAGCAGAACCAGGAAAACACTGTGCAACAATACTGGAAGGATGACCAACTATGAAAGACTTAGCTATTCTGATTAAGACAATGATCCAAGACAATTCCAAAGGATGCATGATGAAAAATGCTATCCACCTCCAGAGAGAGAACTGATAAACTCTAACTGTAGACTGAAGTATGCTTCTTTTTTAAACTTTCTTTATTTTTCTTGTTTGTGTGTGTGTATTTTCTTTTCCAACATGGCTAATATGAAAATATGTTTTACCTGACTTCACATGTATAATCAATATCATATTACTTGTCTTCTCAACAGGTGGAGGAGAGGAAAGAGGAAAGGAATTTAAACGAATTTGAAACTCAAAATTTTTTAAAGTGAATGCTGAAAATTTAAAATTCAAAATCTTATGGAAGTGAATGTTGCAAACTAAAAATAAATTAATTATTTTTAAAAACATAACCAATGGGAAAATATGCTTAATATGAATGTATATTTATATTATGTTTATATATATTACATATATATATTTATATTTATATAAAAGAGCCTGTATCAGATTGCACGCCGTTTTGGGAAGGGAGGAGGAGAAGGAAGGGGAGAAAATTTAAAACTCAAAATCTTATGGAAGTGAATGTTGAAAACTAAAAATAAATAAATTAATTATTTAAAAGTGAATGTTAAAAATAGTTTACATGTATTTGGTAAATATTTAATGAAATAAACAAAAATATATTTTAAAAAAGAGGACAGGTATTTGGAATGAACTCCTTAAGAAAGACTGGAATTTTAAGAATATCTCAAAGTAACAACCAGCATTAATTGATGCAGTGCATTTTTTTTAATCCATAAGACAATCCCTCTTTCCCCCAAAAGGCAAGAAAATAGGCCAGATAAAATTTTTTATTTCAAAGTAAAATTAAGATATCTATTTGTAATTATATGTATTTAAAGTACAGTTTTTTTTACAGATAAAAGAAAGCATAGCAACTTAAAGTAATTTTTTTTTAAATAGTGTCAATTGACATGCCTGCCTGGTCTTCCTGGTGTTACTCTATAGCAGCACTCCAGGCATGGAGCAATCTCAATTTCCACTGGTACAAGAAGTAACTATACAGAATTAAGTAACACCGGTCTGTTCAAATCTTTAAAAAAATTAAATTATATAACAACATAATGTTATAGGGTTTTCCTCCCTACCAACCAAGATAAGAAAAGCTGGGGGGAGGAAAGAGATGGAATCCTAAAAACTGACTGTGGGCTGGGGAGTTCTGAATGATGGGGTAAACACAAGAAAAATTCAGAGAAAGTAGCCCCATCTCTTTTGGGGTGATTTTTCCAGGGCAAAGCAGCATTTTCTAACTCTGGGAGAAGAAACAAGAAAGGTTTACTAAACCATAGACTTACGTGGTATCAGTACTAGAAGGAACCTTAAGGACCAACTAGTCTAATAACCCTCATTTTAAAGAGAAGGAAAGTGTGCGGCAGAGGTCAAAAATTTGCTCAAGGTCATGGAGGAAGTTAGCGGTAGAACCAAGAACAGAAGACAAGTCTTTGGACTTCCTGTCCAGTGTTCTTTCCGCTATAACATCAAGTCTCTTCAAAAGACACCATCCTCCATTTAAACAAGTATTGAACCGTCAACACCAGTGGGCTAGTTTAAAGAGGTTTTCTCTGGTGCTGTGGTTTCGAAAGCCTTTCCATTTACTCTGAAACAGGATGGAGGTGTCCACTCCCTCCACAACCTTGCCCTGGAACAAAGTAATGGCTTCCTTTGAACCTCGGAACAAACTTCCTGTGAGGCTCGGGATTTTTAAAATAAACACGCTCACAGTCTGGCATGGTTGGTGAGGAGGTAGATGAAGATAATCTCTTGATTTCCCTATTTAGATATTGCCTTAAAGTTTTCACAACCACTTTACGTGGTAAGTGATGCACGTATCTTCATCTCTATTTTACACATAAGAAAACAGAGTCTCTGAGGTTAGACGACTTGGCCCAAGTCATTTCAGCCAGTTAAGAGTCAGACATCCCTGAAACAACTCAACACCACCACCACCAAAGCACAGTTCAGATGCAAAACCTGGTCTTCTGACCCTAGGGCCAATGTTTCTTTCCATATGTATGAACATGTAACGGCAGCATCTCTCTTTACTGTGCATGAGTGTGCATGGAGCCAGAAGGAATCTTGGACGTCACCTAGTCTCAACTCCTTCATTTTACAATTGAGGAAACTGAATTTTGCTAGACACCTACTAACTGTGTGACTCTGGGCAAGCCACTTCAATCTGCTTGCCTCAGTTCGGACCTCATTTGTAAAACGAGCTAGAGAAGAAAATGGCAAACCACTCTAGTGTCTTTGCCAAGAAAACCCCAAAAAGGGGTCACAAAGAGTTGAACATGACTGAAAATGACCAAACAACAACAACAACAAAATGCTTACTGAGTGGCAGGTAGTCCTGTGCTGTAGAAGAAGCACCGGTTCTAAAAGTCAGAAGCTGTGAGTTCAAATCCAACTTCTGACACTTCTCATGCAAATTTGGGCAAATCACTTAATTTCTTCTGGGCTCCGTTTCCTCATTTGTAAAATGAAGGGGCTGAACTGAGTAGACTTTGAGGTCCCTTCCGGCTCTAAATCCAAAGTTGCTTATGCTAAATGAGAGGGATTACAAAGATAAAAAGATAAAGACAGTTCCTGCCTTCCACATCTTTTGAATCACCACAGCACCTGCCTTATAAACTAAATTAAGACAATAGGATTATGCCATGTTAAAGAATCATTCACATGGGCTGGAAGGAGAGAGAAGAGGGGGGTGTCATCGAATGTTACCAGGCTTTTTCCATTTTCAATTATACGGATTCTGTTGAGTCTGGAGCCGCCACTCTGTCTGGTTTTCAGGGCCTGGGTGTGTCGGCAGCAGCTGTGTGGCCTGAGGTGTCCAGCATGGGCAGGGTAGCTAGCGGGAGGTGGCAGACCAGGGCTGAGGCACCAGCCAGCTGGCAGCCAGGCTCCCGGAACCCAGGATGAATTGTTCCCTGAGGAGCCAGAGTTTCCAAAAACCAGGGCTGCTTTGCCTACAGCGTTGTACAGTTTGCCTTCTCTTCCAGGGTGGGAGAGAGAGAGAAGATGAACTTTTTCCAGGGCCCTCCATGTGGGCTTAAATCAAAATGAAGTGGTAAATATACTACTCTGGGTGGAACAGAGAGGATGAGCCTTTTCCAGGGCCCTCCACGTGGGCTTAAATCAAAAATGAAGCGCCCTGAAGGTCACATCACTCCATCATCCAGCTTAGAACCAAACTGTAAAAATGAATCCTCCCCATAGAGATGGAATCAAGATACAGAATGAGACACACGTTTTTGGACGTGGCCAATTTGGGAATTTGTTTTGTTTGACCATGATCATTTGTCGCAAGGATTTTGCCTTCTGTTTTCAATGGAGGAGGAGGGAAGAGAGAAAATAAATCTTTGTTAATTAATAAAAAACAAAAATTTTAAAAACAAATTACAAAACTACGTTTAGCATTCTTGACCCTGCCAGCCCTCCCTTTCCATGGCCGCATCCGACACTTGGCTTTCTATTTTCTAGTCTTTCCCTTATTCTCTTCCTTCACAGATTTCTGAGTTAGTCTTTGGGTTTTCTTCCACCCCAACTCTATTCTCCGAAAACTTTCTGGAAGTTTCAGTGTTGAGTAATAATCGTCCCAATGCAAATTCCAACTTGAGATAAGGAGATACTTCTAAACAGTTAAAGTTATACCAAAGCAACTTCTGTAGGTAATGAGTTGCTCAACAAGGAAGGTCTTATAGAAGCAGTACATGACCA
This sequence comes from Vombatus ursinus, assembly GCF_900497805.2. Lineage (NCBI taxonomy): Eukaryota > Metazoa > Chordata > Mammalia > Diprotodontia > Vombatidae > Vombatus > Vombatus ursinus. The sequence continues at coordinate 78,979,734 of NW_020954576.1, read as the reverse complement.
CTGGTCAGAACATGGGCATGCAGAGAATGTAGGCTCTTCCACACTTTCCCTGAGGAGAAGAAACAATGGTACTGCATGCCCTCAGAAGGTATCATACTAAGTCAGACTTTACGTACTAGTTACTGAACTGTACCTTGGGGAATGCCAAGACCCAGACGGAACCTTAGTATCTATTCTAGTGCCCTCATTTTACAGGGAAAGAAAGAGGAACAGAGGTCAAATCACTTGCTCAAGGTCACACAGGAAGTCAATGGCTGACCAGAACACAAGCTCTGGACTTTCTTCGAAATGGTTAGAGATGCTATGGAAGCCATTCCAAACTGGCCTGAGCCCTGACGTACCTTCCAACTCTCAGATTTAGTGATTCTGATTCTCCTTGCCTACACCCCAGAGCTAAGAACTCATGAGTTGGGTCTACACTAGAGGTGTGAAACATGACCCTGGAAGGACACTTTCAAATGTGGCCTGAACCAGATTAAAACATAACTGGGAACAGCGAACAAAATAATTTAGCAAAATATTTAAAGAAATAAATAAAAACAAAGTAAAATAAAGTAGAACATAGATGATGTTAATATGTGGTTTTCCAAGTCAATATGCTGCCTGCATATTGTGACTCCTACTTCTGTTTGAGCCTGACACCACTAGTCTATCCTAATGCAGCAGAATTGGACGTGACAGGATGATGCACTTTGGTCCAACTCCACAACCAGTCTACACAACTCCACAAACAGGAAATCAGGAAATAAATCATTTATTTCTGACACTAGGGAGGGCAGCCTCCTATAGTGGGAGCAAATCCAATTAATAATAATAATTAACGATTATTATTAATTATTAATATTGTTAATTATTAGAATAACAATTAATTATAATTATCAATAATAATCAGGGTTAGGAGATAAAGATAAGGGCTGGTGTGACCCTGGGCAAGTCACTTAACCCCAACTGCTTAAAAATAAAAAAAAAATAAAATTTTAAAAGGATAAGGGCTGGATCTGTGGTTCCAATAGCAGAAGGACCTCCCAGATGGCAAAACCCACTGTGAGCACTTTCTCTACAACTTGTAGTCCTAAAGGTTTGCCTAAAGCATTAAAAGTTAAGTGACAGAGGTTTCATAAGGTTAAAAGTTAAGTGGGTTGAGTGTCAAGGTCAGACAACAGGTATCCAAGAGAGGACTTGAACCCAGGTCTTTTCACATTGTTTCTAAAACTTTGCAAAGTGCTTTATCTTATTCAATGTTCACAACAACCCAATTATTATTCTCATTTTCAGATGAGGTAACTGAGGCTGACAGATGAGGTCACCTTGTTTTCAATTTATCAATCAGTAAATATTTACCAGGTGCCTACTATGTCCCAGGCGCAGCTAGGTGATGCAGTGGATAAAGCACAGGGCCTAGGGTCAGGAGGACCTGAGTTCAAATCCAACCTCAGACACTTACTGTGTGACCCTGGACAAGTCACTTAGCCCTGCTTGCCTCAGTTTCCTTATCTGTAAAATGATCTGGAGAAGGAAATGGCAAATTACTCAGTATCTTTGCCAAGAAAATCCCAAATGAAGTCATGAAGAGTAGGACATGACTAACAAACAGACTAAACACCAACATGTCCCAGGCACTGTGCTAAGCACTAAGGACACAAAAAGAGGCAAAAGACAGTCCCCGCCCTCAAGGAGCTTACAATCTAATGCTAGCAAGTGTCTGAGGCAGGATCTGAACCTAGAGCTTCCTGACTCTTATCCAATACATTATCCACTATGGTACAGCAACACATCAAACATTTCTGTCACCTCTTAATTCTGCTGTGATTCTATAGATCTAATCCATCCTAGGTCTATACACCCTAGATCCCAACAGTGAGATGAAGGAAAAGAGAAAAGTGGGAAAAAATCAGAATCTCCACCCCATTTTACAAATATAATCATGCAATTACAGAATTTCAGAATTGGAAAAGACCTCAGAGTTTAGGAACTCCCTCTATGACATCCCTGGAAATACATCATCTAATCCTGAACTTGAACACTTCCATTAATGGGAAACTCACTACCTACTGAGGAAACGCATTACAGTTATGAATAGCTCTGACTATTAAAAAGTTTATCCTTATATCACACTGAAACCTGTCTCTCCTACCCACTGTTACTAGCTCTGCCTTCTAGAGCCAAGTAAAATCAATTCCTTTTCTTTATTAAAGGTTTGCAAAGCACTTTACAAAAATTATCTCATTTTATCCTCATTACAACCTCAGGAGGTAGATGCTATTAGTATCCCCATTTTACAGATGAGAAAGCTGAGGCAGACAATCTAATCCCTTTTCCACATGGAAGTCCTTCAAATACTTGAATTCAACTACGATGTTTCTGTTCTAAGTATTCCCTACTTCAGGCTAAACAGGTCCAGTTCCTTTAAAAACAGTCCCCTGGAGCCTCTTCCTCATGCTAAACACCATCCCACATCCAACTTTGCTCCACACCTGTCAGTGGCTTTCCTAAAATCCACCACTTAGAGCTAGCCACACGATGCTCTAGACATGGCCCAACCACAGCAGTACACAGTGGAAGAGTCTAACCTCTATCATGGTGTACACCACATTTCTAATACTCCAGTCAAAAAAAAAGAGGGTAATAAAATTAATAAAGCCAGACCCAGGCACCTCCTTAACATTATACACCAAGGAAGCAATAGCATGAGAGGACAGGACCACGGTTGTCTTACTCTTTAATGAGGAAATTCACAAGGTCAAAGACCTTCCCACTACAGGATCATTCATTCATTCAACAGCTAGTTATTGAGGACCTACTGTGTACTCAGATTCTACCATACGAGGTGCTGTGGAAGAAACAGAAGAGCCTAAGACAAGAGTCCCTGCCTTCTTGGGAAGAGCCATGAAGCAGCTAAGGAACAACAAAAGTAGGTCAGTGTAACACATTGACATACTAGTTCCTGGTACAGTTAGTGAAAAATGAGGGGCAGAGGGGGTGGGAGTAGGGGAGAGAAGTCAGGAGCACCAGAATCCCTTCTCAGCTGTGAAAGTGACTCACCTCAGGTCTCTCATTAATCACTTTCCTGCTGTCATCCTCACATGCACACACACACACACACACACACACACACACACACACACGACTTGGTTTTCGGTAAATGGGAATAGGAAGGAAAAGAAGGCTACACTGTCACCAATCTACTTTTCCCCATTCAAGGGTGAGTGAAATCATTTTTTCCAAAAGCTCAGCTCAAGTGCTTTGGTAAAAAGACAAACATCAGGAATTAGGGTGGCAGGAAGTCTCCTCTAAGCACCTCTGTTTAGCAGGAGGGTCAGTGTCAGAAGTTTAGCCTCAGGGTGAGCACCTCCACTTTACAGAAGAAGAAACTGGGGTACAAAGAACCATAAATTATCTCCCCTGAGCCCATAAAGCAACAGAATTATGAATGCAATTATGAATGGTAGATAAGTGAATATGAGAATTCAGGGCAAGGGGAAGATGAAAGACAGCTTCATGGTTATGAACATAGGAGACTGGGGTGACCCTGAGAGAAAATCTGTACATGTTGAATTGGAAGAGAGACAGACAGAGACAGAGATAGATAGAAACAGAGAGACAGAGAAGAGAGACAGATCAAGAGTGACAGATTGAGACAAAAATAGAGAGAAACAAAGACAGACAGAGACAGAGAGACAGAAAAGAGAGACAGATCAAGAGTGACAGATTGAGACAGAGAGAAACAGATATAGATAGAGGCAGACAGAGAGAGCAGAGACATAGATCAAGAGTTACAGATTGAAAGAGAGAGACAGAAAGAGAGAGAGAGAGGCAGGCTATAGGTGCAGAGATAAGAGTTGGAGGAAAGAGATCTAGGGGTCATCCTCACAGAGGCGGATATCACAGAAAACAGCAAGATTGCCAGGGGTGAGGGTAAAACACACAATTTGACTTTGGGACTCCCATTGTGTGATATGAATGAAATAACTGGTGTACATTTATAGTCTTAAGAGTTTTTAATTTTTAAAAAATAAAAAATTTTAAAAAGAATTTTTAATTTTTATCGATGTATTTTGTTTTTACATCACTTAGTTTCCCAATATATCCCTCTTCCCCTTCTCCAAAAGTCATCTCTTATAACAAAGAATAAAAAAGGAAGGGGGACAGGGAAGTCCAGGAAAACTAATGACTCAAGCAAGTCTCATAAAATATGTAGTAGTCCACAGCCATAGTCCCTCACCTCTTCAAAAAAGGGAGAGGGTTCATTCTCATATCTCTACTTTGGGGCTGAGCTTGGTTATGATTATTATACAGCACTCAGTTTTGTTTTGCTTTGTTTTTCCTTAAAGCTTTTTAAAGGCAGCATGTTGTGATGGAAAGAGCACTAGATCTGGGGTCAGAGGACATGTGTTCAAATTCTGCTTCTGTCACTGTGTGACTTTGTTCAAGTTCATTTAACTTCTCTAGGTCGCATATATAAAATTAAGGGATTAGACCAGGCAATCTCTAAGGTTCCTTCCTACCTTTAAAACTATGAGCCTCTGAAATTCCATGATCTACAACCCATAAACTTTACAAATTTGGGCAAAATCAGAAAGTCTGAAGGGGAAAGAAACAATATTAATAATAAAGATTATAATCAGTGGGATACCCATGAATCTAATTTGAGTACTGAATCATACTTACAGAAGATAAACAAATGAGGCTACATTTTAAATTTGGGTGGACTTCTAGATCATGTAAGCTTAATATGTTACATGATTTTTTTTAAAAAAACAGTTCAAGAATTCCAACAGAATTCTTTCATCTTTGTTACAAAGAATGACTCACAAGAGGAGAGGGAGGAACAGGGTGAGATGGGCAGCTTTGGGAATGAATGTGATATAAAAACAAAAGACATTAATAAAAATAAGATACAATTTTTTAAAATAATAGGAAGGGTATCACCACTACAGAAAGGCTGAAAATAGCTGCTGTGATGCATTGAGGGTTCAAAGAGGGATGTTTGTTACATTTTCAGAGCTGATTTAGAAGCTTAGGGAGGAGAACTCCTCAATCTGAACCTCTCTGTGCAAAATTATTAGAACTAATCTGGGGCAGGTAGGTGTCGCGGTGGATAGAGCACTGGCCCTGGATTCAGAAGGACTTGAGTTCAAATGTGGCCTCAGACACATAACACTTACTTAGCTGTGTGACCCTGGGCAAGTCACTTCACCCCACTGCCTAGCCAAAAAAAAAAAAAAAAAAACCCAACAACTAATCAGAGAAGTTAGTCTAATTTCCACTGTCTGAACATGAAACTTCCAAGGCACTCTTCCTTCAGTCAGCAACATGCTCAGAGAATCCACTGTGTGCTAAGTGCTTATCTGTTTACTATCTATAGTCTTATCTTATGTACAGTTGTTGTATGTACATTATCCATCAGTCCATGTCAACGTTGTCTGTCTCACACTATGAACCCCAAGGGGCAAAGACTACGTCCATTTAATTTTGCTTTATACCACATTCACAAGTAGACACTTAATAAAATTTGGGCTTTGTTTTTTTGTTTTTTCTTTTTTTGCAATGACAACGACCTTTCCTTGGTAGGCAAGGTATATCCCCAACAAAGCCTTGCATGTAGCAGGTGTTATATAAATGCCTGTTTATTGTGAAGAACTCTGCCAATCCTCACTCTTCCAGCAACCACAGATGCTACCTCCCATTCCTTGCTTCTCTCCAATTACTCAGCCCACTGCTTCTGCTGAAAAGGTGCTGGCCAGTGGAAGAGATGTATAAAATTATGTCAAGATATCAAGGTAGACGGGTGATTGGTATTAGAATCAGAAGACCTCAATTTAAGACCTGAGTGATAGACGCTGGAGAGGGAATAGCTATTCCCTCAACAATGGAGTTAAAGGTGTTATGAAGTTAATAATTACCACCAGACCCCCACTGCCCCCAACACACATACATCCCTACTCTGGGCTATGAAACATTGTCCTTATCCTGGCAAGGAAACATGGTGGATGTTTGTAGTGAAGTGTAGAAAGAACATGGTTTTAGTGTTTGGCTTGCATGAAATTTGGACGGAAGGTGTAAAGAAGCTAGAGTGGGTGTATCTGGCTGAAGATCCCTGGAAGGTCTAAGGTGTCCCCTATGTAAACCCCCTACTTAGGAAGTCTGGGGGTGATAAAGAATTAAGAGAGTATATGGAAGATGTGTCCCCAGTAAGAGTCAAGTCAGTGAAACTGAGGCAAAATGTCAATGCCCATGGGGGGAGGGGCATTTTAGGAAGTATGACAGTGAAGTCCAAACAAATGGATAAATGTGAGTCCAACAGTTTCCTCACGGGAGAAGCTAGAGTCAAGACGGGAGAAGTGTGATCAAACCCAAAGTCAAAGATGGAGAACATGTGTATGCATGGATCCATGTCATTGTGTGACCTTGGGCAAGACATGTGAACCCTTTAGGCCTCAGTTTTCATACTTGTAAAATTTAAGGACTAGATTAATTCACCTTTACATTCCCTTCTAGTTCTAAATCTAGGATCTTAGGAAGATTTTGAGGGGAGGGGGGATGGGGAAAGGAGAGTCTTCTGCAGAACAAAAAGATGAAAAGAAATGAAATCTCCTGTGGTGCAAGTAAAGAACTTACTCTGAACAGTTAGGCGGTCCAGTAAATAGAGAACATTGGTTCTGTAATCAGGAAGAGTTCAAATCTGACCTCAGACACTTACGAGCTATTGTGAGCAAGTCATTTAACCTCTACTTCAGGCTCAGATTCCTCATCTGTAAAATGGGAATAATAATCGTACCTACCTCCCAGGGTTGTGAGGATAAAATGAGATCATACCTGTAACGAGTTCTGCAAACCTTAAAGTAAAACAAATGCTAGCTTTTATTATGTTACTTCAAGTGGTTACAATCAGTTAAGTCTGATAATCTCTACTGCCTAATATCTCTACCATCTGGCCCCTCCTTTCTACTTCCACAGCAATGACCCTAATTCGATGACCCTTCATGGCTTAATGTCATTGGTCCTCTTTGAAGAACAATTCAGGCCCTACCTAATCTAATCCTAACTAAACTATTACATTAGGCTCCTGACTGGTCTTCCTACTTCTCGATCTGTCACCTCTTCAATCCATCCTTCAAATTGACAAAGTAATCTTCCTAATGTACCCCTTGCCATTCTTCTCAAAAATCTCCAATAGCTCCCCACTGCCTCTGAATTAAATTTCAGCTCTTCTAATATTCAAGACCCTCAACAATATGGCCCTAACCCGCTTACCCAGCATTCTCTCCTACTTGTCCTCTTCAAATATGCTATATAGCTGCCAAAGTGACCTACTATCCCATTTGGCTCCTGTTTTCAACCTGTCCTCATCCATTTCTGTGTTTTTGCTCATACTTCCCACCATTGCTGGAATGGACTCTCCCCCTCACCTCCATTTCTTGAAATTCTGGCCTCACCATACTTCAAGGGTCAGCTCAGAGTCTGCCTCTTCCACTAATTAGCATTTTATCTGGCTTTCCATCATGTCTATCATATGCTACTTATTTTTTAATATTTCCTAACTGATTCCTTTCCCTCCCCACCTCCCCGTCAAGGGGACTAGGAGCTCTGTGACTTTTCATCTTTCTATTTCCAGCACCTAACATAAAGCTGTGTACCAGAAGACAGTTAGTATGTCTTCTAGTCAACATGTCAACACATTTAGCATATATTGAATCAAAGTTCCTGCCAGAAGTGGAAGGATGACAGTGAGTAGAAAGACTTGGTATGAAAGTTAGGAGAGAAGATTGTCAGCTAGAAGAAAGAATGAAAAAACTCAGATTACTTCCCTTGAAACCTCAAACCACAGGTTGTCTGATAGGCTTTTTGCTTTCTTGCCTTATGTTTGGAAAATGGAGCTGAGGATGCCCACATTTACTCAAGAAAAAAAAGTAGGCTTTATATATTTACTAATTTATTTAAAAGAACCAAGATTTTTTAAAAATATTTACCATCTGAAGGTACCATTCCCAGAAAGAGCTCTGGGTCTGAATCTAGTTCTGAAACCTTAAACAAGTCACTTCCCCCTCTAAGCCTCAGTTTCCTAAACGGTAAAATGAAGTTATTGGTCTGAATGACCTCTGATGTCTCTCCCAGTTCTACCACTATAAAGCAATAAAAAAAATACCTGTTATAGTCAAGGCCCTCACACTTCTAGTAAGCAGCTAACATAAAGGATGGAGATTACCAGACTCACTGACATTCCAAAGAATCCCAGTATATTTTATCTAGATAAAGGTCTCCAGGTAAAGCATGAGTGGCCCTAGCTTTAAAAAAAGGTCAAGAAGGGGAAAAAAAATGGGGTGGGGGGTGGGGAAAAGAGGATTCATGGCAGTTTATATATAGGGGAGTTGATGTGGCCCAGTGGAAAAGGTCCTGGCTTAGGGTTCAAATCCCAGCTCTGCTATTTTGTTACTCATATGACCTTAAGTGAGTGCCTGACATTAACTTCTCTGGGCCTCACTTTTTCTGCTTGAGGGAGTTAGATTAACTGATTTCTAAAGTCCTTTCCTGTTCTAGACTTATGAACAACAAATCTCTATGGTGTTTCAGTTTTACAAAACACTTTACCTGTAACTACTCTGAGAAGAGAGTAGTATGTGTTATTATTCCCATTTTATGTATGAGGAAACTGAAGCTCTCTGCCATGTCCTACAGGCCTTCTGACTTGCAAGTCCAGTGTTCTTTCTCTCCAGCACCCTGTAGGGAGCTTTCTCCTCCCCTCCCCCATCACATGCTCATCCCCCTGAAAACTAATTAACTTTCTCTGGGAACCATTTGCTCTATCACCTATTCCAAACTATCAACAGTTCTATAATTATCATCACCCAGGAGAGAAAGTTATTTCACATAGACAGTACATATTGCTCCACCTGGCTCCGTAAAGATCCAGGGCCAGGGCTTCATTCAGGAAATCTGCTCCCCTGTGGCTTGCAGTAAGCCATGAGGGTGGAAACTTCGCAAGGGTGAGATAATGGGTCCATCTATATATAGCACCTGTGTCTTCCGCAGTCCTCTAAGTAGAGATGCTATTTCAACTATCTTCCTACCACCCTTGTGGGGAGAGCCGTGGTCCCTCTGGTTGGGTAACCTAGCCCGGTTTACCAAGGGGTACTTACTGCCAGTCTGGGCCTATCAAGCAAGCACTGAGGGAGGGGCCTACCACTGGCTGACAGCCAGACTCTTTCCCACTTTACTGTGGGCTTAATCCCAGAATAAGTGAAGAGGTCTGCAGGCCTCAATTACCCAGAACAGGCCCAAAGCCAAGCCGGAGGCTGCTCTAAGCAGTGGTCAGCAAGCGTTCCCAGATGCCATCAATGCCTGGCTAACATCTGACAATGCAGCCATTGAGACAAGGTGTTTAGAAAGCTAAAGTGAGCTCTGCAAGCTCTCTCAATGTTCCCTTATTTTAACAGAGTCCCAAGATGTTTCATATTTGCAAAGCACTTCCTGGCCATCTCTATGTGACATGTGTCTATTAAACAGATGGGAAAACGGAGATATAGAGTAGAATCGTGGCATTACGGCACGTATTGGAGTGGAATAAAGATCGGACAAGAGAAATAAGGGTTGTAGACTGGACCCTGCCATTTACTAAGCTGTGAGCCCTCGGGTATGGCAAATCATTTCACCTCTCTAGGCCTCAGTTTCTTCATCTGTAAAATGAGAACATAGAACCAGGAGGATCAATGACGTTTCTAAAGTTCTCTTTGGGTCTTATTTTAGTTTTCTAGTTTTTCACAGGATTGATTAAATGAGTTGGTAGAACCTTGGAACATTACCATCAGAAACAGAAACTTTGAAGAGAAAAGGGTAGGGCCAGGTAATAGGAAACAGTGGATCACAGAGCCAGCCAGAGGCTAGAAAAATCACTAAACAGAGCTCATACACCCATCCCACCCACAGCTACTCAGGCCTCTCTACACCACCTGCAATGGTCTCTCCCCCACCTGAAGACTCAGTTTCCCTCCCCCACAACTTCAAGGGCTATCTTCCCCTTCTTGAAATGCCCTCTCTCCTCATCTCCACCTCCTGGCTTCCCTGGCTCCCTTCAAGTCCCAGCTACAATCCTACCATTTCCAGTTGCCTCGATTTTTGTCTCAGCACCGGACTTCGAAGACTCTGGAAGACACAGTGAGGCTGACTGCTTTGTGTAACTCTGTCTTGCTTAAATCCAATTCACACGAAAGTCAAGACATCACCCCATAAGGTCAATCAGTGGTCCTCTTTGAAAACGAGGACGAACAACAATCTCACCTTCTATAAGAAGCCTTTCCCCCTCCCCCTTCATGGTAATGCCTTCGGCTGGTCAATTATCTCCAATTTAGCCTGTACTTATCTTGCTGGTATGTAGTTGTTTATATGTTATCTTCCTCATTAGAAAGAGAGGTCCTTGAGGGTATATTTGCCCTTCCTTGTATTCCCAGTACTTTGCTCAGTGCCCCACACACAGTAGGTGCTTGTTGACTTACCTTGTATATTGATCCAGATCAAAATCCGGAAGTAAGAACTGAGATGTGAGGGTAAGTCCTGGACCGTGCTGGCTATTGGGGACTAGGAAAGCTGAAAAGTCTCCACTTCAAAGCGTCTGAATGTCCCTGATTCTGCTCATCTTCGGTGCCTGCTTTTCTGCTGATGCCTCCCTCCCTCACTTGCTCTGCACCCATGCTTGTAATTATTGAGACAAACTCAGGAAATGAAATAAGAGCAAGCATGGAAGTGAAGTTTGGGGTGAGGTTTTTTTTTTTAATTTCCTCTAAGGAAAGGTGACGAGAACGATACCGTCCCCCAGAGGTTTCCTGCTTCATCCCTTTTGGGATCAGCTCCTGCCTGGACTCTCTCCTCCTATCTCTTAGCCCCTATGCATATGCCCGAGCCAGCCTTCATTTATCTGGGACAGAAAAAAATGTCACTTAATTTGCAAGGGATTTTAAAGTTTTATTAGAAACTCTGGGGACATTCTTTAGTCTCACTGCTCAGATCAAGGGGGGAGACTTCTCACAAGCAGAGAACCCCAAACAGGCAGGCAAGACCTGGCTCCCTGTTATTTTGCTGGGCCCTACAAATATTTGCTTTTAGATGTCATGCACAATAGCAACAGGAATAATCCTTTATGTTCATAGAGCTTCAGAGATAACCAACAACTTCTTTTGTCTAAAAAAATCCACTACAGCAATATCACATTTACTTGCATAATTCTCCTCCCTTCTACTCTCCCCCCACACAAAAAAAAAAAACAAACAAAACCACAAACAATTTTCACTCCAAAATGGATGGACCGGAGAAGGAAAAAGGGAGAGATTATGCGAACAACTAGGTCCTGCTTTATTACTAACCTAGGTCTTTGAGTTTATCAGAATTTAATAAGGAATAACAACTTATTAGTGGCACTGTTAATTGAATTTAACATCCTAACATTTCTTATTTCCTTCAGCAATTCCTTACTGATTTGGGGAGGGGGGAATAAACAAACAAAAAGCCTACTGATTTAGAAGCAAAAGCAAGGCTGCTAGGTGCTGCTTTTAGGAGGAGGACATGGAAAGGGAGGAGGGAGGGAGGAGGAGGAGTGAAGGAGGAGGGGGGAGGACAAAATGAGAGGGGGGAGGAGGGGGAAGGTAAAAGAGAGGGGGAGGAAGAGGGAGGGGGAAAACGAGAAGGGAGAGGGAGGAGGAGGAGGGAGAAGGACATCGTGTACAGATGACTGGAAGGTAGTATTTCCACCTGAAAGGATTTCCTTTCCTTCCTATTTGAGGTATGCCCTTCTTCCTCATCTCTACCCCCTGGCTTCCCTGGCTTTCTTCAAATTCAACTAAAATCCCATCTCCCTACTTCCCTTAATGCCAGGTGCCTTCTCTCATAAGTAGCTTCACTAGACGGCTGTCACTGCCCCCAATTTACCGATCGGTTCTCTAGTACTCTGGGAAGTGCACAGGAGAATGACAGCCTTGCACCTTCCGACCATCATAGTAAGAAAGGAGGCAGCCAGGAGTAAGGGGGAAAAGGGGGCCAAAAGTAAGGGGAATCTGACTGTAGAACTGTTTGACCATGGACGGCCTTCTTTGCCTCTTCTTCCAAAGAAGGTCGTCCATGGTCAAACAGTTCTACAATCAAATTCAGACTTGCTTTTAATTGTTAGTTACAGAAGTTACTACTCATAACCCTACCTGAAGAGTGTGTGTGTGTGTGTGTGTGTGTGTGTGTGTATACACATACACATTTACATATACATATACACACACACACACACACACACATACATAAATTCACACATGTATATGGGGCAGCCAGGTGAATAAAGCACCTGGCCAGAAGTCAGGAAGACCTGAGTTCAAATCTGCTTTCAGATGCTTACTAGCTCTGTGACCCTGGACAGGTCACTTAACCCTGTTTGCCTCAGTTTCCTCATCTGTAAAATAAGCTGGAGAAGGAAATGGCAAACCACTCTAGTATCTCTACTAAGAAAACCCCAAATGGGCTCACAAAGAGTGGGACACAACTGAACAACAACATATATGTGTATATGTATACATGTATGTATATTTATACATATATTTTAAATTTAAATAAATGTAGAATTTTTATGACCTTGAAGCACTCCTTCAATGTGGTAAATCTAAATACAGTATAACAGACCATCTGAAGTACCACTTCAGGAATGCAATTCAATCATGGACAGTCTATAATGTATCCCCAGTATCGTAAAGGGCTAAAGGAAACGACACGAATTTGCAAAGAGGATTTTGGGGGGGTTGGTTTTTTTTCCCTTTTCTTAGCTTCCTAATGAGCAATTTCCCTCACAAAATAGCACTTGTGATTCTCATTCTCAACAGGATCCCTTTCAAACACGGCTGAGAAGAGGACAACATTCTGTGGGCTGAGGCCACCACAGTGGGCTTTCTTCTCACCACAGTTCACAGCCACGAGAGAGACTGCTCTAGGGTGTGATACCCTGTGTAACCACCTAGGGAATGTCTCCAGGCTCCCTTTGCCTACCTTTGGCAGCTGCAAATATTCTAGAATTATCTTTTTGATTCTATTCAACTCCTCCCACCCCGAACATACCACACATTCCTAAAAGAGCTATATGGCATATTATGTATTTAATTAAAATGAATTAATCATATACTCCCTAAGAATTAGAAGGAATCTTTGAGATTATCTAGTCCAATGGTTCTAATTTGAGTACATGTGCTGCCTTAAGCGCACACTGGTCTGAGGGCTCCTAACCATTTTTGTGTCATAGGCCCTTCCGGTAGTGTCTGGTGAAGCTGATGGACTTCTCAGAATGATGTTTTTTAAAAACTCTAGGCTCATAGTCCCCTGAAATCTATTCACAGATCTTGAGAAGGGCGGTATGGACCCTGGGTGCAGAATCCTAATCTATTCCAAATTCCTTCTCAATGCAGGAATTCTCTCTAACACCCTGGAGGTGGTCATCCTGTGTGTGTTCTATACTCCCACTGATAGGTGCTCAACTACTTTGAGAGGCAGTTAGCTATAGATACACTGTTGACTCATTAAATTTACTTCAACTAAAACACCTACATCTTTTTGACACATACTGTGCTGTTAATTCAGGTTTCTCTCCTCCTCCTGTACTTGTACAGTTTATTGTTTGAACCTAACTAGAGGACTTTACATCTATTCCAGCTAAATTTCACCCTGTTGATTCCGGTCCATCATTCAGGCCCACTGAAATTCTTCTGAATCCTTATGTCTTCATTCAAGATCATGATACAAATGTCAAACAGGACAGGACCAAGGACAGAGTCTCCAGGAATGTCACTATGGATCTTCCTCTAGGATGACACAAATGAATTAATATTCTTTATGTATGAATATAGACACAGTTGGGTGATCTAGTGCATAAAGCACTGGGCCTGGAGTCAGAAAAGCTTTGGTTCATATCCAGCCTCCAGTCACTTAATAACTGTGACCCTGGGCAAGTCATTTAGCCTCTATTTGCCTCAGTTTCTTCAACTGTAAAATGGAGGATAATAATAGCACCTACTTCGCAGGATTGTTGTGAGAGATCAAATGAGTTAATATTCATAAAAGCTCTTAACATAGTACTTGGCACATAGCAGATGTTATGTAAATGCTTATCACCATCCCAATACTTTCTTTAGACTTCTTGAAATTTTTCAGATACTGGGAGAACTAGCGATCACTTGGCTACATGACTGGGCTATCTCTTTTTCCAGTTCTCTTGGTTGACATTCCTTCATGCCATTTCTCCTGTACCTGTCTTTACAGGTAATGGCCTACTCCCACCCACCACGCACCTCTCCATTGCCTTCTAAGTGAACTTCAACTTTAATTCTTCAGAAATGGTGTTACTGCATGACTCACAGCCTTACAGCACGGCCTGAAGAATACTAATGCTAAAATGATGAGACTTTAAGTCAGCTTAAAAAGTCAGCTTTAAGCTTAAGATCATTCAAAGTCCTGCACAAATGCAATATCCAACCATGTTTATTATTATTGTTATCATTATCTTTTTACTACAAAAATGTATTTGATTAAGGAGAGCAAAATATTGCCTTCAAGACTCTCTTCCAACAAAGTATTTCCTACACGAATGTGCAAATCATACAAGATCCCTGGAACAAGGTAAGAAACAGAGATAACTCTGTTCTGTGTCTCTGAATATATCAGTAGTGTCAAACTCAAATAGAAACAGGGGCCACTGCACATAGGCAAGGATCCCTGCAGCTGCATAGTGCCTTAGAAAACCATACATTAACACCATCTATGTTATACTGTATTTTAATTTACGTTGTTAAATATTTCCCAATTACATTTTCATCTGGTTCAGCTGCCACTCAGGAGAGCTGCAAGTGGCAATCCCTCCTCTGATTTATATCAAATAAGACAAACAGGGGGCCATGCTTACTGCCATGGAGGATGCTGGGTAGAGTCCATATGCAAGATGGATTACCTTTTTAGGGAGATATGCAATATTCTGGGGCTCAATACACAGGCACCAGATGTTGTCATACTCCAGGTTCTCCTATTTGTAGATGACTCTGTGCTTACTGTATCAAGTCCCAGACTACTACAGATCTTCCTAAAAAGGAAATCCATCTTGCATTTGGATTCTACCTGACATCCTCCTTGGCAGTGGCAGACGCCGTTGGTGAACATGGTTTCCTATTCTATACCTCATTTGATATAAATCAGAGGAGCCAATTGCACCTGCAACACTCTCAAATGTCAGGTGAACCAGATTCTTTGTAAATTCCCCTGCTAAAGAACACTGATCTCAAAAAATTATGGGGGGGGGGGGGACAGCTAGATGGCACAGTGGATAGAGCACCAGCCCTAGAGTCAGGAGGACCTGAGTTCAAATCCAGTTTCAGAAACTTGACAATTAGTAGCTATGTGACCATGGGCAAGTCACTTAACCCTAATTGCCTAGCCCCCTCCCCCAAAAAAGAGCTATGAAGAGCTTTTGGCTCTTCCTATAAACACAAGAAAAACCAAGTGGATGGAAAATGTCCATTGTCTACGTTGTATGGACAAACTACAGAATTGGTCTATCTACGAATCTATCTTGGACCGATGCTAAGGACAGACGCTACAAACAGGCAATGAAATGAGCCCAGAATTGAATGTAGGGAGAGCAAGCTAGACTGGCTTTGGGGAAGAAAAGGATGACAGAACTGCCCCACAATAAAACAAAACATGCAGGTCTTTACATGTCCTTATGATATAATCAGAAGCCCGAACTGAAGTAATAGGAGAGAAGTCTCCAGAGGGAAAAGGCTAATTTTTAATGTAGAGCATAATACCACAATGTAAACAGTATCCCAGAGACAGTTCTATATTACTTGACTAAACTAATGACTGTGCTGTGTATATTTCCAGGTTATGGGCCATAAAAGAGTTATTGTTCTGCTGGCTGGCCCCATGAAAGTGACTTTTCAAGTACATATGACCAGGCACTAAGACTCCCATTTCATCCAGCCAGAAGCCGTTCTCGGGAATATATCACCCACTCCTCTGCAAAGGGCACAGACAGAAAGCTAGAAAGCTGAACGTGTAGCCCAAATATGACAGAGTCAAACTCCAAAAAGAAAAAGAAAAAATGAGGAAAACTGCATATAAATGAACTAAGGCATCATCTCTCTATGGACTGGAAGCTCTGCTTATGTATTAAGTGCAGGGAACCAGCAAAGTCCTTCTGTGACAGGTTCTCTTATGTGACTCAATGTTTAGCTGAATTACTTGATGTAAATATCAGCTTGGAACTAAGTTAGGCCCAGTGCTCACCACCAGAAACTCTCAGAGCTACCAGTTTACACACCCAAAGTATGTATCATTGGCATGTCATTCTTTGGCTCAAGAAGCTTCAGGTGCTCTCTATAGACCCCTAGGATAGAATTCAAATTCCTTCAAAATCTGATTCCAGCTTCTCTTTCCAAGCTGATTACACATTACTCTCCTCTCCTAGTCTACATTCTAGCCAAACCAACCTATTCCAGGCGTTCCTCATACATGACATTCCATCTCCCACCCCCAAGCCGTTACATAAGCCATCTCCCCACCCCCACACCCTTCATGCCTGGAATTCTCTTCCTCCTCCACCTGGGTCTCTTTAAACCCAACCTCTAGCTCTCATCAAGGCTCAGTTTAAGCACTCCTCCTAAAAGAAGGAGTGATTCCCCCCAGTTTGTTAGTACCTGCCCAAATTAATTACTTTGTATTTATTTGTATATATATTTTTAACAGCTGCTTACATACTGTAGAAAGTAAGCTCCTTGAGGGCAACACTTGTTCTCTCCCTCTCTCTCTCATTTTTATATCTCCAGGGCTTAACATATAGAAGGCATTTATTTAATAGCACATACAGGTGACTCAGGAGATAGAATGCCTGGCCTGGGGTCAGGAAGACCGAAGATAAAAATCTGGCCTTAGTTATTAGCTGTGTGACGCTGGGCAACTCACTTAACCCATTTGTCTCCATTTCTTCCTGTGTAAAATAGGGATGATAACAGCACCTCCCTCCCAGGATTGTGAAAATCAAAAGAGATAATGGTTATAAACTCCTTAGCACAGCGCCTATCAAATCATATGCACTATATAAATGTTAGCAATTACTATTGTTAAATGGAACTAAATTGAACTGAACATACCAGAATTGTATCATCAAAGGCTGTATGCCATAATTTTATTTTATTTTTTTGCATTCAGATGACTTTTAAAAAATTCTGTTGATGCTTTTTAATTTTTATACTAAACTAATTTCTTAATAATATTGCCTCCACCTAGAACACACCGTTAAAACAAAGGAAAACAAGTAAGCAAAATCAGCCCGAGTAGCAACTCTGGCTGTACAGATACAGGTCTCCTCCCCGAGGAAGTCAGGATTCTGCCATCCTCTCTGTAGGAGATAGGAGGCCCTCTGAATAACTAGCATTAACGACGTGAACGTTATTCCACACCCAGGATCCTGTACCGAGAGAAGGGAAGAGTGTTTCACGATCCATCCTCTGGAGCAATGTCTACGGACCACTTCTCAGAATAATGTTCTTAAATATAAAATACATAGGATTTACAAAGGAAACCAATTATATATAATGAAGTGGGGTTGGCCTCTTCCATCTTCTCTCTCAAAACTGGAAGCCATAAGGACTTTGGGACCGGGATTACAAAAGTGGATCCATCCTCATGACTTTGAATCAGAATCCCAATGTCCTTGAATCTCATTTTGGTTTACATTAGGGTAATCATTGTGTGGCTGTTTCTTTTACTCCCAAGGAAGGAGAGGAAAAGAAAAGGCAGGAAGAGTTTGCCCAACAACCCCAGTCAAATTCTGTAGCCAAGTACAAATCTGAGGCATTGTTTGGTAACTGAAAAAGACCCATTAGAGTACCGGTGATATATCACTCAAGGGGAGCCTGTGCTCATCTTTCTGGTAAAAGCATCTTCACAGAAACATTCTCAGTGTTGTCAGTACCTACTTTGGGCAGAGCTCTGAGCCAGGCACTGAGGCTCAGGTGAGGCTGTGCACTCAGAATCATACACACTCCAGCCTGAATCATGGTGCACAGTCTTACCTGAGACTCAATGCCTAGCTCACACCTCTGCCCAAAGTAGGTATTCGGTAAATGTCCCCTGAATTAAGGGATAAATAAAATGAAGGATCCCACAGTTCTTGTCTACACTCTCAAAAAAGATCTTCTGATGAACCATTATTTAACTCTTTTTTTTGATCCAGCTAGTATCCTTGAAGAAGAAATAGACAGTCACCATGACTATGACCTTCAGCTCTGTACAAGTCAGTTAATCAGCCAGTCACCTGGACCCACAGTCATGTGCATTACCCAGCATTATCTGGTGGTTTCTCTTCAGCCAAACATGACCATCTTGGACCATCTTGGGCTTCCCCTGTCATCTCCAATCAATAAATTCAAATGAAAGGCCAAAACTGAAAAAAAAAAAGACTTTGAGGAACCACTGTCCCATCTCTGTCTTCAGAGATAGCAACCAAAGAGCAGCAGCCAGGTATCAGCCACCTGCATGCCAGTTTTATCTCCTCTGAAAGTTTGCCCTAGAAGAAGGTAATTGTAACTTTTTTGTGTGTCATAGGAGCCTCTGGAATTCTGGTAAACCCTGTGGACCTCTTTCCAGCATAAAGTTTTTAAATATAAGATACATAGGATTACAAAGAAAACCAATTGTACTGAAATATATTATCAAACTCTTTTTTATTGTTGTTTGTTTTGGGAGGCAACTGGAGTTAAGTGACTCGCCCAGAGTCACACAGCTAGTAAGCGTCTGAGGTCACATTTGAGCTCTGGTCCACCTGGTTCCAGAGCCAGTGTTCTATGCACTGCACCACCTAGCTGCCTCCAAAATGTTTTTTCAGAAGTTCACACATCCTAGATTAAGAAACCGTGTCCTAGAGTCTTAAACAAGTTACTTCATATCAATTAACAATATCTCACATTTAGAAAGCACTTTGAGGTCTGCCAAGGACTTTCTCCACAACCACAACACTGTGAGGTAGGAAATGCTAGTATTGCTATTTTCATTTCACAAATTAGGAAACTGAGGTTCAGGCCTCAAACTCAGGTCTTTCCTAATTCCAAAATCCATGCTTTTTTCACTGCACTTCTCTTAAGATCACAGGACCTTAAAGGTCTTTCAATCCAATTCTCACCTCCACCCCCATTTTACAGATGAGGAAACTGAGGCCCAAAAAAGGTTAAAAAAAACTTGCCCAAAGTCATACAGATATTAAATGGCAGAGCAAGGATTTGAACATGGATTGACTGAAGTCAACACCCGTTCCTCTCTACCAACCTAAATTTAGTGCTAGATATTACGTCAGCCAGCCCCCTCACCAAGGCTCAAGGAGGCTGCTTGACTTGCCTACCATCACAAAACAATAAGCAGAGGAGCTAAAATTGTAACCCAGATCCTCTAATTCAAAATCATGGGTCCGTTTTCCACCACACTATCACCAGTATCATTCTGCTGCAGTTTCTATCAGAGCAAAAAATACAGCACCAGTCCCTGAATTCAAATAGAAATCAGTATATGTCCCCCGGGGCTACCCTTGCAGAGAAGTTAGGAGGACAAAAAAAAATTACACTTACTTACAGAATGACCTCCTTGGAGAAAAAAGCCATAGCTATACAAAGTGGTTTTTTTTTTTTAAATAAGGGCATCTCTCTTCCTCTTCTCCACACCAGCTACAGTGACTCTACCAGGCCTGGCACAAATGCAAAGGGGGTGGGAACCAGAAGAGAGAGGACTGGAGGCTCCCATCTCTGAAAGCTGGGTGTCTGGCCCAGCCCTGGGATTCCTTTGGCAGGGTGACACAGTCAAGTTTCCACCTCCAGTACCCAGGATAAAAAGAGGCTGGTCCCCAGGGTGGTAACCTGACACCTCTTGCCAGCAGCTGAATACAGTGGATTGTTTTTAAAAACTTCATTCTGAGCCCTGGTAACAAAGTGAGGCCTCTCTTGCAACTGAGAAACCCCTTTGGAAAAGAAATTCTGTTAAGTCTAGTCTGCCAACCTCTCTGAAGAAGACAGGAGGTCCTCTCAATAACCAGCAAATGAAGACTTGGGCACCTCTGTAAAGGTGAATTCTGTGATGAAGATATCATGTGTGAAGGTATCATGGCTAGGGCAAGTCTTGTTTTTAAGAGAGAAAAAGAATGTCCCAAAGAAAGGCATTCCCAGGCAAGCATACACTCAAATAGTATATAACAAAAGGAATGTTTGTTTGAGTATCTCAAAGCTTAAGAGTCATTTAGACGTCACCAGAAAAATGAAGGGGGGGATGCCTATCCAACAACCACAGCTGGAAAAGGGGAGAAATGGAGAGTCCTCCTGGCTCTGGGCACTCTACTGTTTAATCAAAGCTACTTCTAAAGCTACGGGCCCCCGGGTTGGAATGTCCAAGAGTTGGAATGTTCAAGTCCATGACTTCTGGCTGGTTTGAGGCAGGTTCTTTCATCAAACTTAATTTACTCATTTCTCTCATCATTTTGGACCATTCCCACTGGGCCATCTGCCACTTTGGTTAAGGAGGAAAGTGAATGGGAGAAGGGACGGAAGGAATTTGAGGAAGGAAACCTTGAATGAAAAGGAAAACAGGAAGTAAAGGAAGAGGACAGAAACCAAGAAAGAGGAAAAGATAAGAGAGAAAGGTGACAGAAGGGTTCTGGCCAGTCTCCACACATTCAAAAGTGGGGAAGGAGGATAAAATTTTCCTAATTTTCCAAATTAGGAAAAGGAACAAAGTGCTTCCTGCTCATGGCCTGCATCTCAAGCACTGAGGCTTCCTCAAAACAACATCAGCAAAACATAAGTCATGGCAGAAAACTTCACAAATTCTGGAGGCCTCATTTTATAAAGAATATTAGAGGGGCAGCTAGGTAGTGCAGTGCATACAGCATCGGCCCTGGAGTCAGGAGGACCTGAGTTCAAATCCAGCCTCAGATACATGACACTCGCTAGCTGTGTGACCCTGGGCAAGTCACTTAACCTATATATGTGTGTGTATATATATATATATATATATATATATATATGAGAGAGAGAGGGAGAGAGTGCTGTGGCTATGGAAATTACCATCATTAAAATAATAGCTCCTGTGCCTATAGGTGTTAAAGGTTTAAAAAGGGCTCTCTCAACAGCAGTTTCCTGAACCACAGCAATAGCCCCCTACCGGGTCTCCCTGACTCTTACCCTGATGTCTCTTACAACTCCAATCTATTTTCCACAGAGCCGACAGTGATTCTCCCAAAGTACAGATCTGGCCATAACACTGCCCTGATCAATAAACTCCTGGAACTCCCTATTGCCTTTAGAATCAAATATAAACCTTTCTGGCACTTAAAGCCCTTCACAACCAGGCTGCAATCCTACACTTATTATTTCTTTTCATGAACTCTATCATCCGGCTAAACTAGCTCTTACTGCTCCTCAGATAGGACAATCGTCTTCCCGTCTCCATGACTTTGTGGGGTCTGTCCCACATGCCTGGAGTACGCTCTCTCCTCACCTCCGCTTCTTAGAATCCCTCCCTACTTCTTTTTTTTTTTTGGCTAGGCAATGGGTTTGAGTGACTTGCCCAGGGTCACACAGGTCCGGTTCTCTACCCACTGAGTCACCTAGCTGCCCCATCCTCCCTTCTTCTTTCCTTCCTTCCTTCCTTCCCTCCTTCCTTCTTTCCTTCCTCCCTCCCTCCCTTCCTTTTTGCCCTCCTTTTCTCTCCACCCCATCTCTGTCTGTCTCCCCTTGTCTGTCTGTCTGTCACACACACACACACACACACACACACACACACAGAGTAAAGATAAATAAGGCAAGAAAGGTTTTGCCCAAATAGAAAATCACTGTTTGCTGGACAAGATAACCTATTCCCATTTCAAGGAGCCCAGCATGGCTAGCAGCGGGGAGAGGAGAGGCAAATAATTCTGTTGGTGAGTAGCCCATGAGTTGCTCTGTCCCCAGTCTTCAATAATGAAAGAAAGGTGTGCAGAGAGGTAAACATGTATGATGTTGGAAAACCACTCACTGGACCAAGGATTACAGGGTTTAATTTTAGGATTTTAGATTCTAGGGCTGCAGGTCTCCTAAAGAGACAGGAAGAGGCACTTGGTGAAGTAAGCATCCTTTATAGCAGGGGTTCTTAACCTGTGGTCCATGGGTGAATTTCAGGGGGTCCATGAACTCAAATGGGAAAAAACTGACATCTTAATTTTCCCCTAACATTTAACTGACATTTCCTTCAATAATCTAAAAAAAATTATCCTGAGAAGTGGTCTAGAGGTTTCACCAGGTGGCCAAAGAAGTCCAGGACTCAAAAAAAGGTTAAGAACCTCATGGCACCATGCTCATAATATATTCTCTCATCACTTTTACTTCTTAGAATCCCTGTTGTTTTTTTTCAAAGCTTAGCTCAAGCTCTGCCTTCAACATGAAACCTTTCTTGATCCCTCTAAGCCGTTAGTACCTTTTCCCTACCCCCTACCCTCTGTAAAAAAAAAAAAAAATCTAATTTTTATAGGTTTATAAAGTATTTTTTATATTTTTTATCCCATTGGATTCTCAAAAGAACTCTGGGAGTTTTTTGAAAAGGGTTTTATTAGTCCTATTTTACAGAAAAGGAAACTGAGGCTACAGAAAGTTAAATGATTTTCCCAGAATCACTAAACAATAAGTGCCTCCTTCTTCATCGCTGCCTCTTGGCTTCCCTGGCTTCCTTCAGCACTTAGTTCAAATCCCACCTTCTTCAGAAAACCTTTCCTTGTCCCCTCCAGTGCCATCTCCTCTGAAATGACTTCATTTCAGGTTATATATATATATATATATATATATATATATATATATATATATACACACACATATACATATATATCCTATACGTAGCTAGTTACGCCCATGTTTTCCATTAAGACGTGTGCAGACAGGGACCATGTTTTTGCCTTTCTTTGTATCCTCAATGCTAAGCACAGAACCTGGTTCATATTAAACACTTAATAAATGCTTATTGACATAGTGTCTAAGTCAGAATGAGAACTTAGATAGATCTCCTTGATTCCAAATAAGACCAGCACTCCATTCACTACAGCACAATACTTCATCCACAGCCATTCTCTCCCCTTCATTTCACCTTCTTTAAGTTAAGACAAGGGAGTGGAGCCCAAGACCTAGTGGGCACAGGCCAATGATTGCTGTCCATAGCTCACCTAGCGCTGCTCTCTAGGACTCTGGGCTTCAAGTCCACGCGATGGTCAAACATGAAACCTCACAAATTAGAAAAATGAGAGGCCCTTCTGCAGCATGAAGTAAAACTGCATGGAAAATATTAGATGTCTCTATGAAATTGCTGCTCAGCACCATGGTGACTCAGCACCACGGCGACCTGGAGGCCAAGATTCATTCATTGAGCTCTGGCCTTCCTAAACTGCCCAGTTTATGTAATGATATTTTTTTTCTTTTGTTGAGAACAACACATGGAAGCTAGAGTTTCTATCCTGGTCTTCCTTTGACTCTCCCCATTAAAGTCTCACTTGTCATTTCTTAAGCTTCAGGCCAACCTACTGTTGGATTCCCCATTTTCCATTAACAACAGATTAAGTTGTTTGTCTCTTTGTCATTTACAAGGTTTTTTGGTTTCCAGCTAATAGACTCCAGCTGCTCAAGGCACAAATTAAGGATCCTATACCATACTGACTGAGACATCTCTCCACTAAGATCTAGTCTCCTTTACATTAGAGTTGAGGCATAATTTTTTTCTCAGCATTTGCCCTTCAAATCTGTAACTTATTAAAAGAAGGCATTACACATCTGAGCATGGCAAGGGGTTAGAAAATCCCCAGTTCTGATAGGACTGCAGATGAATGTCAGAACAGAAGATCCTGCTGAATTATATATTTTAAGACTCAGTCATCAACTGAGCCTGGAAAGAATGTCAGCAAAATTGGAGGAAAAAAAAATGCTTGCTGGTTGTTGGCTGCCTGGGGGTGCAGTAACATATCCCCTGTGATTGAGCAGGCCCCACCAACACACAGCATACCAGAAGAGATTGCAGATTTAGCTTTCTAGATGGCCAGCCACCAGGAAAGCAAATCCCCTTTCGTCCCGCGGCAAGTTGAACACTCCCTGCAGTATGTGAAAAATATGAAGAACTTGTAATAGAAAATGTATTACAGCTTCTTCTTGGAAAACAGCACAATAAATGTATTCATCCTGATGAACATGGTTCAGGGGAGGGAAGGGCTGATGCAGAAAGAGGTAGAGATAGGAGAAGACATGGGAACTCTGATGGGAAGATGAGGACTTTGCAGCAGGTGCCGAAAAAGCCAACAGCTTTCAGGTCCTTCACTAAGACCTTTTTAAAAGAGGTTTGGGAGTTGCTGGCAAACCTGGATGCCCTTTAACGTGGGCTCTTGGCCAAGGATGGGGCGTTTTCAGCATTTCACTAATACCTATTTACAAGTGGATCTTCTCTGAGTAACACGCAAGCTGTAATCTTAGTCACCAGGTCAGCGGAAATAATTTTGTTCCATTTGCTGGAGATGCTGTATCACTCTATTTTCCCTTTCAGTCCTAAAGCTCACCACAAAAGTAAAATGCTAGATTAGCATGACAATCAAGGGCTTTACCAGTAAGGTTCCTCTTCAGCTGAAAAGTAACACCCCTTGGGTTTAGTGAGAAGTTTTTTTTTTCCTACTTAGGGAAGGAAGCAAACTGAAATCTTACATGTGAATTCCAGACTGTACCGTCTCCTGACATCTGTATCTCTTTACTTTCCTGGCTGGGCACATCTTGAGATTTAACAGTTCACTGAGGACCAAAGTAAAAAGGAGGATTCCAGGAAGGGAGGGAGTATTGACCAATTTGGGGGGGGGGGGGAGAGCATGTTACTTTTTGTAAAGTCTTAGGTTCCCATCAAATTGTGATCAGCCAAACTCAAGCAAAGCCCGGAGAGAAGGAAATTTTATATTGTCTAACACGGAATTCTAAATGGAGCTGTTGAGAGAAGTGCCCAGGCACTGGTAAATTGTTTTTTGACCAGGTACTACTAATCATCATTAATATCCAATGATTCTCCCCAAAAATGTGTGTGAGGCAGGGTGGGGAAGGGCAGAGGAGGGGGGACAGAGACGGAGATAGAGACAGAAACAGAGAACATGATAGTTGGATGAATTTTGGAACTAGAAGGCAGTATCAGGGATCTTCCAATCCAACACTTTACAGCTGTGAAGTGTGAACCTAGCATCATGCATTAGGCACTGGCCTTGAAGTCAGAAAGATCTGGGTTCAAATTCTGCCTCAGACATTTATTAGCCAGAATAAGTCATTTAACCATTCTGTGCCTCAGTTTACTCACCTGTAAAATGAGAAAATTGAACTTAAGGATTCTAAGATCTCTTCTAGCTCTAAACCTATAAGATTCTGTGAACTTTCAGGTCTAATGCTTTCTCTAGAGAATCATAAAGAAAGTATTTTAAGGGACATACTAATTCAGGTCACTAGATTGTCATTTCTTGAACTTGAGAGATAATTTACCCTACTTGGAACAGAAAACAGCCAGCAGACTTCCCAAAGTACCCACCCTATGGTAATTAGTCCCTGAGAAATGAATTACTCACACTCTGTGGGAACCTAAGTACATATGTACCTCCCTTTATGCAATAAATGCAATTCCCTGAAAGATTCCTGTAAGCAGAATGTTGATTAAAAAAATGAATCAGATTTTAGGTTTGAGAACAGAACGGTATAGTGGTCCAGTGCTGAATTTGGGAATCAGCAGGACAGTCACTAGGCATATGATCCAAATCACTTGAACTCTTTGACTCAGTTTCCTCATCTGTAAAAGATGAAAAATAATAGCACCTGCCTTACAGCACTGTAATTGAGGCACCGTAATTAACATCAAATTAGACAGGTCTACACAGAAACTCCAGCTATTTAAAGAAATCCTACAATTCTAAGATTTCTTCTAATTTGTTTTATTTTACAACCAGACCTAAGTTCTCATCCTTCTGGTCCACTCTTCCTCAATCTCTTTTGCTTGTTCACCGTCCACGTCCAAACCCTTAGCTGTGACTATTCTCCAAAGTTCTCTTCCCTTCTCCGTCTATACTCGCTTGGTAACCTCATCAGTTCCCATGGGTTTAACTTCATCTATAGATATACAAATATGCATGTGTATATATATGTGTATATATGTGTGTATATATGTGTGTGTGTGTGTGTGTGTGTGTGATTCCCCAACATCAAATTTAAAATATCTAATAGGTAATTGATGATGTGTGAATAAAAGCATAGGGGAGAAATTGGGCCTGGAGGTTAGATAGATACATAGATAGACATATAGATAGAGATATACATATATACAAGTGTATATAATGTGCATATGCGTTTGCATGTCTGAATATCTAGTTCTATCTATATCTATATAATCTACACATATAAATATGTGTGTATATAATATATGTGTGTATATGTGTGTCTTTATCTCCAGGTCCAGGTTCTATATATACATGTGTGAATACACAGACATGTATGTATATATGTACACACAAACATATATTTCCCATATCACCAATTATCTACTGGATTACTCCAAGCAATGTCTAGAAATATTTCCAACTCTCCATGTCCAAAACAGAACTCATTATCTTTCTTTCCTTCAAGTCCTCTTTTAAATTTCCCTATTTCTGTTGAAGACTCAACCATCATTCCTGTTTCCCAGATTCCTAACCCTGGCATTATCCTCAACTGTGGGAAAAAACCAGGACTTATCCTGCTGCCTATCCATCATCTGAGAGGAGCTTCTGTGTTTTGTCAGATGTTATTTCTAGACTTTAAAGTCCAAGGTACACACAAGGAGAAGAGTGGAGTCCCTCAACGGTGTTGTTGATTTAACCATCTGGAGAATGGATAGCCAGAGGAAGGCCATGAGGTAGTCCATGTTATGGCAGGGATGCCTTACTTTGACTCACATATTCCCAGCCTTTTTTTTTTTTTTGCTTTTTTTTGATGAGGCAATCGGGGTTAAGTGACTTGCCCAGGGTCATAGTTACAGCTTTTTCTTGAGGAGGAACAACCTGTGGTCTGCTTCATAGGGCTATCATCAGGAAAGTGTTTCTTCAACCCTAAGTCACTATAGAAAGATGAGTTACAATAAAAACAAAATTATATGGGGCAGTCAGGCGGCACGGTGGATAGAGTACCGGCCTTGGAGTCAGGAGGACCTGAGTTCAAATCCAGCCTCAGACACAGAACACTTATTAGCTATGTGACTCTAGGCAAGTCACTTAACCCCAACTGCCTTGCAAAAAAAAATTATAAAAATTACAAAAGGTGAGTTATAATTATTCAATGTAGCAGAAAGGTCAAGAAGGGAACTCAAAGGTCATCTAGTCCAATAAAGTCAGTGGTGTGTTGTTAAATGTTTAACAACCAATTCTCTGAAAAAATGTACATAGGACACACTTTTAAGTTTTATCTGAATTATTAGCATTTTCTCCATCACTTTCTTAAGTCTAGGCAATTTATAAAACAAACAACATTACTAGACGTGGAACACAGGAAACAGTTTGAATATTGGTTCTAGTACTTTGTAGATGAGTGAAGTCAGGCACGTCACAGTAGCACAGAATTTCTAAGTTGGCAAAGACCTCAAGAGCCATCAAGCTCAACTCATACCTGAAAGAAAACTCCTTCTACAATACATCCCATTAATCATTCCACCTTTGCCAAAAGACATCCAATGAGGGGAAACCTACACCACCTGAAATAGTCCACTCCATATGTAGACAGTTCCAAAGGCTTTTTTTTCCTTACATCAAGTCTAACTCTGTAAGTCTTTGTCAACTTTCACCCTCTGCAGCTAGTTCTGCCCACTGAGGCCAAGCAGAACAAATTTAATGCCCCTTCTACATGCCAGTTCTTCAGACTCTTGAAGATAACTCTCAAGTGCTCCCAAGTCTTGTCTTTTCCGGGTAAAACATTCCTCCAAATGATCCTCCCTAATCCAACATGATTTCCAAGTCCTTCGCCATCTTGGTTGCCTTCCTCATTTACTGCTCTCCCTGAAATATGGGGCATAGAACTGAAGACAGTATTCTAGGTATGCTCAGACTGGAGCAGGACACAGCAGTGGAATCAACTTCCTGGTCCTGAGCACCAATTAGCCTTTTTTCATTTGCCACATCGAGTTGTTAAGGCCCATGGTGTTACAGACCACCAAAGCCCCTGCATCTTCTTCAGATAGACTACTACCCAATCATTCTCCTCCTTTTGTATTAAAGGAGCTGATTTTTGGAAGCCAAGAGTAAGATTTTACACAGCTCCCTCTTAGATTTGATCTCATTAAATTCATCCCAGTGTTTTTGCTTGTTGTAATCTTTTAAAATCCTGTCTCTCTCATCCACTGTGTTAATATCTCCCAGCCTCATGTCATCAACAGATTTGATAAGCATGCCTTATACATCTTTACCCAAACCACTGATAAAAACATTAAACAGCACAGGGCCAAGCACAAATTCAGGAGCTGTCACTCCAATCATGACATCCTTCCAAGCTGAAAATGAACCATCAATGACAATTCTTTGCTATTCAAATTCACCTAACTGTATTACTGTCTAGCCTAAATCTCTCCATGTTGTACACAGAATAATTTAGAGACTTCGCCAAATACTTTCCTACAATCTGGGTAAATCCATAGTATCACAGAAAGTTCCCAATGGATAGATAACCTAAATAGAAAAGATTACCTCATTTTTAAAAATCAGAGGAAAATGGGAAAATTACCTTAAACAGCTATGGCTAGGGAAAGAATTCTTAATCAACAAACAACAGTTCATCAGAAAAGAAAAAAACAATTAATTTTGACAACATAAAATTCAAAGTTCTTTCATGAACAAAATTAATTCAGTTAGAGTAAGAGGAAAATCTCTCTTGAGAAGAAAGTCTGCTTAAAATGCCTTTTTTAAAAAAAAATCTGAATACTATATATGTACACACACACATATATGGAATTGACACAAATATATAAGACCAAAAGATATTTCCCAATAGGTAATGGTACGAGGATATGAAGACTAAGTTTTCAAAAGAATTACAAGCTATCAATAGCCATATGAAAGATTTTTCAAAATCATTAATGAGAAAAATTCAAATTAAAACAATTCTGAGGTTTCATCTCATACCCTTAAACTTGACAAAGATGATAAAAAACAGAAATATTCCATTTTGAAGGAGCTTTGGGAAAAAAGACACTGCTAGTACAATTCTGAACCAGTCTAAACATTCAGGAAGACAATCTGGAATAAATGCTTATTGAGGGGCTGACTGACTTGCAATGTGTCTGACAGTATATATGATATTCCACCTTTGCAGTGAAGGAGAAGAGATAGATGTTCTTATCTCTTTTTCAGAGTCATCTTCAGTCATTAAAATTATATGGTGTTTGGTTTCTCTTTTGGTTTTTTTTTTTTAGATAAATTTTGTTGAATTATCAAGCCTTTATTTTTTCTACCTTGGTTTATCTTCCTCACCACTGGAAAAAAAAAGCAAGAAAAAAAGAAAGGAATATAGAAATTTTATATTATATAAACAGTCCAGCAAAACACATTCTCATACTGGCCACATTCAAAAATGCATTTCTCATTCTGCACATAAGCCCATCATCTCTCTGTTATAAGCCTGGCAGAGTTCTTCAATAATCCTCTGGAATCATGGCTGAACATTTCATTGATAAGAATTCTTAAGTCTTGTGACATCTCTCTATGTCTTCTGTATATACCTCTTTATCTATGTGCAGTTCTCTCCCATTAGAATGTAAACTCCTTAACAGTAGGGACTGTTTGGTTTTCATTTTTCATTTTTAGCATTTCACTGTGCCTGGCCCCTAGTAAGAATTCAATACATGCCTGTGGATTGATTAATTGCAAGAAAATGCACTTAACTATTGAAAGCCTTTCCAATAGAGATTGCACTCCTGGGAGCGTATCACCCCAAGCAGGTAAAATGCAAAAAGAAAGGACCTATATATGACAGAAGATGTAGAGGAACACTTTTAGTAGTAGCATAAAAAAATGTTAAGTGGGTGCCTATGAGCTGGAGAATGGTTGAACCAATCACAATATACAAATAAAATGGAATATTATTGTACCACAAGAAATGATGAATGACAGAAACTCAGAGACAAATGGGAAGATGTGAATGAAATGATTCTGGGTAAAATAAGCAGAACCAGAATAATAATAATAACAATCACCTAGATAAAGACAGTCACATAAACAAATAGAACGCTAACAATGAGTAACCGAATTGTAATGATCAGTCCAACCTGGCCCTGAATAACAAGAGATGAAAACT
Organism: Vombatus ursinus; assembly: GCF_900497805.2. Lineage (NCBI taxonomy): Eukaryota > Metazoa > Chordata > Mammalia > Diprotodontia > Vombatidae > Vombatus > Vombatus ursinus. Next base: position 78,949,354 of record NW_020954576.1, on the reverse strand, counting down.
ACCTCCCTCCTTTCAACAGAGATATAGGGAAGTACCAGCCAGTACCCTGGGCAAGTCATTTAACATCTGCCTGCCTCAATTTCCTCATCTGTAAAATGGGGATAATAAGAACACCTGCCGCCTGGGTTTGCTATGAGGATCAAGTGAGATAATCATTGTAAATCACTGAGTACATTAGCTATCATCATCATCATCATCATCATCATCATCACAGGTGTAGAATGCAGCATGTAAGACACTGTCACTGTGTTGGTTCGCTTAGGTTATTTTTTTTTTTGTTACAAGGAAGGGCCCATTTCAGGGGCAGCATTTGGGGTGCAGAATATATTCAATGATGACTGTGATATCCAAAATAAAGTCTTCAATGAAGCTTATTTTTAAAAAATAATAAAATAAAATTTAGGTAAACAATATTGAAAATATTCCTGTGCCGTATCACTTAGTAAACTTGGTTGTTTTTTTTTTTTAAAAAGGAATTATTAATCTGGCATAACCTGCTCCTAAAGTTATGCTGGCTTCCTGTGATCACTGCTGCCTTTTTTTTATAAGATGTTCACAATCTGCCCCTCTGACAGTAAGTCCTAGAACTCTACCAAGAATCCAAGTCAAGCTCACTAGCTAATTCCTTGCATACTCTATTCTCATCCTTTTTGAAAAAATCAGGAGACATTTGCTCTTTACTGGGCGGGGAATACTCCCATTCTCTACAGTTCCCTCACCTAAAAAATAGGAAATGATTATTTCAGCCCTCCCTACCTCCTCTTAAGGCTGCTGGGGGAAAGTGCTCTGAAAACCTTAAATACTTTAGAAATGGGCTATCTATACCCCCCCATACCTGACAACTGCTTCAGAGAGAAAGCAGAGCTACAAGAAAGAAGGAAAAGGCCTGTCTTGGGACTCCTGCCTTCTTCACTATACCATGTTTCCCTCAAAAACTATGTTGTACATTTCTAAAAGTCTCTGACACATTTAAAGAGTCTCTGCATTAGAAGGGGGTAGTCAGTATTCCTTCTTTTTATGCTTTATAGAGAGAGGAATTTGTTTTATGAGTACATAATTTAACTGAAATAATTTTCTTCATTCAACAAATATTTATAAAGCACCTACTGTGGGCACCACACCAGGCCTGGGGATATAAAGAGACAAAAGGGGATAATTTCCAGCCCCTACCTGCAAGGATCTTCCAATCTAATGTTGAAGAATTTCATTCAGTACAGTTTGGTTTGGGGGTTTGTTTGTATTTTTAACAAAAAGAAGAAATAAAATATACATTCTGTGAACTGTATTGTATGCCATCCTTGTACAAAATTTAGGGGGGAAATGTTTAACGTGGAAAACACCAGAGTTTAATTGCCTACTAATACTAAAAGACTGTGGTGTCTTTCAACTGAGTAGACAAAAGCATTTTAACAGCCAGAGTTTAACCTCATCTACTCCCTAGCAAGTCTCTGCCTATCCTGGCAAGATAAGGAAACTGAGGGAAGCCCAGTAATCCATCAATCAGTAAGTATTTATCAAGCACCCACTATGTCAAGCAGTGGGGATACAAATACAAAGAATGATGATGGATAATGTGGCATGGGATCTAGATTTTGGCCTCATGTATTGCAGTAATGACAGTAGTTGACATTTTCAGAGCAGGCTTAAAGGTTGACAAAGCATTTTACGTAGTTTATCTCATTTAAGCCTTACTGGAACCCTGGGAGGTGGGTATGACAGGTACCCATTTTAAAGAGGAGGATATTCTGAAACTCATAGGGGTTAAGTGACTTGCTCTTAGGGTGTGCAACTGTCAGAGGGAGGTTTTGAACTCAGGTCCCTCCAAAATCCAGCACTCTTTCCCATTGCAAAGCAATGAGAAAAATTTATTAGAAAAATCAATCAGTCCAACCTCAATGTGAAGGCAAGTCTATTGGCACCACCCAACTAGACAGCAGCATGACTGGGCCAAGAGACTCTTCTAATTCAGATATCCAGATAACCTAGCATAACATAATGAAAATGAACAACGTTTATCAGATGGGTGGAAAATTATGACCACACGGGTTCCAGTCTGGGCTTTCAGTCTCAATTACTCTCCAGTCACATATTGCAGACAAAGCCTCAAGGATAGTTTTTATTTAGGTCACATCAGTTGACAACCTGATATGTACCTGGACCACAAGTGTCCCCTATTTTAAGAAAACAAAAATCTACACTGAAATAAGAGAGACAGCACCACACAAAAAAAGGTGCTTCACTTGGAGAAAAAAAGAGTATCTTCAAAAAGCAAGCTTGTAAAAATTAGAATTCACTTTGCAAAAAAGACAACCTTTTTTAAACAAGAAGAAGAGTGGTCTAGTGGTTAGAGAGCTAGCTTTCAAGTCAGGATACCCTAGATTCAAGTCTGTCTCTGATGCACATTAGCTATAAGACCCTAAACAAGTCCCTTAACTTCTCAGTGCTCTAGGTAACTTTCTAAACTTATAAGTTATAGAGAAGGTGCCATCTTGCATTAGTAGAGAAATTTTCCTCACCTGGGAATTCTCTATACTATGAAATCGCTGCTCCAATCCCTATCTTTTTTTTTTTAATTCATTGCTTAAAGCAAAGCATACTTTGAAATTCAGAATGAGGAAACTGAAAACACAAAACTTTCAAATCCTAAGATCCCATCTTCCATTCAAATCTCTATATTCCGAAGAAGCAGGATTTCCTCTTATCTAGACAAGAGATCCCACGTCAGTAATACACTCCTCACCTCTAAGCTATAGAATCCCTGCTCCCAGAACACCTGTTTTGTTGACTCCCTCCCCACAAATTATTACAACTCTCTCTTGAAAGTACTTGATATATGCTTTGTATTCATTTACTTGTGCACATCCTTTGTATCTCCCTAGCAGAATATAAGCTTCTTAAGGGTAACGACTGTTCCATTTTTGTCTGTGTATCCCCCAGCAGCCAACAGTACCTGACACATAGGAGGCACTTAGCAGATGTGTGTTGAATTGAAATAAGTATCTATAATAATCAAAGTATTTCAGTTCTGGACTTAAAAAGTCTTCCGAGTTATTCTCAATCAATAGCTGCTTGCCTACAACAATACAATTCTGTTCCTCAAAGCAACAAAGCCCATCCCACTAACTACTTAAAAATTATTTTAGGTGACCAGGTCGAAACCTGTCAAAATGCCACATGGCAAAGCAATGGTATTGATAGGCCTATAAATATAAACTCTCCAACAACTAGACAGAGCCAATCTTACCTAAAATTTGACAAGTATTCACTAACAAAAGTCATGAGAGATTTTCTATTTCAAATTCAGCAGCTGCAAATAAGCACCCAGAAGATATTTCCTAAGTTAAGAACAGTTCATAAAGTCTTAGAGCTCAGAGATCTTAGAGGTCATTTAAACCAACCCTCTGCTGGATAGATGAATGTCTTCTACAATGTTTGGACTTACATAGACCAAAGAGAGGAGCCTGGGGAATATCTTCCCCCACACTCCAAAAACAAAAAACCAGGAAAACCTATGTGTTTGTAGTAGAGTCATTAAGGTTTTCACTAAATAGATAGAAACTAAAATTTCCTTCCTTATGCCCACTCTCCAGTCAACCCACCTTCTAGAAGGAGGAGGAAGAGGAGGAGGAGGAGGAGCCTCCAGCATTTATATGGCACTTAATATGCACCAAACATTTTACAAATACCACCTCATTTGATCTTCACAACAACCTTTGGAGGTAGGTACTATTATTATTCCCATTTTACAGTTGAGGAAACTGAGGCAAACAAAGGTTAAATGAATTGCTCAAGGTCATAAAGCTAAGTGTATGAGGCCACATTTGAACTCAGATTTTCCTAAATCCAAGCCCAACACTATTAGCTGTCTCAGTCACAAACTTTTTGTGAAGAATACTTGTTAATTTATCCAAAAGACATATTTTTGAAGACATAAGAAAGGGGTTTCACTCCTTTAAAATATAAAGTGCTTCTAGGGCTATATCTCAAAGAGATCATACCAATGACAAAAGGATCCACATATACAAAAATATTTATAACAGCTCTTTTTGTGGTGGGAAAGAATTGGGAATGGCTGAACAAGTTGTGGTATATGAATGTAATGGAATACTATTGTGCTATAAGAAATGATGAACAGGCTGCCTTCAGAAAAACCTGGAAAGGTATGGTCTTATGGTAAGTGAAGTGAGCAGAACCGGGAGAACATTGTACACAGTAACAGCCACGTTGTGCAATGACTAATATTGATAGACTTAACCCTTCTCAGCAATACAAGGATCTAAGACATCTCCAAAGACCTCCTGATGGAAAATTCTATCCACATCCAAAGAAAGAATTATGGAGTTTGAATGTAGATCGAAGCATACTATTTGCTATTTTTTTTCTTCTGTTGTGTTTTGTTTCCTCTTTCTGGTGGTTGCTCCTACTGGTTCTAATTCTTACTTACAACATCACTAATGTGAAAATATGTTTAATAAGAATGTATATGTATAGCCCATATCAGATTAAGTGCCATCTTGGGGAGGGAGGTGGAGAGGGAGAGGGAGAAAAATTTAAAACTCAAAAGCTAATGGAAGTGATTGTTGATAATTCAAAATAAATTAATTTAAAAAACAAATAAAATAAAATAAAATATAAAGTGCTACAATATTTGTAAGTCACATTTTAATGCTAGTTCTACATCACATGCCAAAGTATCAGAAGGACTCCAGTCCCATTTTCTTTTCAATTCACAGGCTCTTCAAATTTAACATGTCAAAAACCTGGGAGTATTATCTTCACAGCTAAACCTGCTCCTCCTTTTGGCATCAGTATTCCTGTCTGTAGCACTACTACCCAGATTTGTAAACTCAAGGTTATCTGAGTCCTTCTTCTCCTGTAACCTCCAATAACCTCTCAGTTAATGAGACCTGTTGATTCAATCCCCACCGCAATCTTTCACATCTATGCTTTCCTCTCTATTCCCATTGCAACTACACTAAAAATAGGCCCCCATTACCACTCACCTCAGATCTTCCCACCTCCACTCTCTTCATTCAACTCATTCTCCACATTGCTCCAAGAACCATTTTTCTGCTCTCAATTCTTCAATAGTTCTTAATCTTGCCAAGGAAAGTTGACACTCATATACCTTTCTCTGAAGGTCCCCCACAACATGGTGCCACCCTACATATCACTTGTTACTACCTTAACATATTCCATGCTCTTGCAGGGGGCCATCTCCAGTCATCCTGAACTGTATCTTGCCACTGGACCCAGATTGAGAGAATGAGGCTGGTGACTTTGCACAGCCCTCCCTCACTTACATCCAATTCACTTTCAAGTCATAGCATCACCTTCCTGATGTCATGGTCCTCTTCAACAAGGAAGGACAAACACCAACAATAACTATGCTCTTGCCATAGGAGACTCCTTTCCGATTCCTTACCAATACTTCCTTCCCCATCCCCACAGCCCCACAAACATGCCCTGTCTCTCCTGTCTATCTCCATAGCATTGATCTCTCTATGCCTGCTACATCCTCCTCCCCTTCTGAATTTCCTTGCTAAATTCCTCCTATTCATCCTTTGAAGCTCAACTCAAATGACACCCCCATGATGCCTTACCTGATCTCCCTTTTTGTTAATGATCTTCCCCCTCAGATCCCTCATAATACTTGTAACTCTCTAACACACTTATTATATAATATTAAATAGTGGTTATTGACAGAATAAACTCCTTGAAAGAATTTTTTTCATTTTGCCATCTATAGCCCCTATAGCTAGCATAGTGTCTGGCACATAGTAGGTGCTTAATAAATACTGGGTGACTAAATGATTTGGATTTATGTTTTATGTTGTACTATACTGATGGATGGCTTCACAAAGGAAGGGACTATGTCTTATCTAAACTTTGTATCTTTCTCAGAACATAGCAAAGAGTTCTGAATATAGTACATACTTGATCATATTTGTTGAATTAAATTAAGGAAAGTTTCCAATTATAAACATAGCTTTAAGTTAATCTCTAATTTTCAAAATAGATTTGGACACAGCTCTCCAACAAATATCTTGGAAGAAGGAGCTCTGAATGAGGTTTCTATCCTCAATGTCCAAGCTTCTTCTTTTGGGGGGGGTTGACACTGAGGAGAGGGGAAGGAAGTTGTAATATAAAAATGACAGCAGCATAATCCAGAGGCTTGAGTAGGATAAAGACATAAGGGAGACTTAAGACCTCTTATGGACCATGATATACTATATGATATAGGAACCACTTGGTAGCATGCAAATCAACATCCATGATGGACATGGAGCTGAAATGATCAGATCTTTTGGTGTCATGTAGACAATAGTTTTGAGATAATAGCCTGTAGCCAATGAAAAAAAACTTTAGCTTACTGTACAAGAACACAGTCCAAGGCTCTGATGTCCCTAGGATCCCTTAATTTCCAGCTGGTTACCTCCTCCCCCCTCCAAGAAAAAAATACATCTGTCTCACATGTCTCAATGTATGCGGAGCTGCGGGGAAGGGGCAGAGGGGGAAGCTTCTTTCTCTTTCAATCCTGTGGGTGTTTAAATACTACAAACATCTCAAAACATGTTCAGAGGTGGAGATCTAGATTGTGTAAGAATCACAGACAGCCAGATAGGCCTGATTCCTACTCTTGGTCCAATTAGCTGATTTGTGCAAGGTAATCTTAGGTTCCTCAGTTTTCTACCCTTTGGATAATAAATTTTTAAAAATATCTGAACCTATTGTATTTGAAAATCTCTTTACCCTGACTCCTGATAATGTCTCTTTAAAAATACTGACACTACTAATTACATTGACCAGGGTTGGTACCAGAAAAAAGAGGAGAAAACCTATCTTGCCCCTTATGGCAGAGAATATTTTACATATCATCAAACTAGACTGGTTAGGCAGCTAGTTGGCATGGCAGACTTAGACTTAGGAAGACCTGCTTTAGCTGCATGACCCTTTAACCTCTCTGTGCCTCAGTTTCCTCATCTGTGAAATGGGGGCAATAACTGCACCCACTTCCCAGAGTTGTTGTAAAGATCAAATGAGATAATATGTATATTTTTCAAATCTTTTTTAAAAAGTGCTATATAACTTCTATTACAGGCAAAAATTTGGCTTTGTTAAAAGGGAAGACTCAATGGGGGTGTTATCTTGGGAAATGACCCTGATGTTTAAAAAGGCATACATAAAAGTTATCGATTATGAAAAATGCGTCATCCGAGTATACAAAGTGCATTCAAAACTCCAGCCACCCTCACAGAGGAGACGGTGGAAGGGGGACAACAAATTAAAGCAATGTCAGGCAGCCAAATGGCTTGACAATAAACCTTGAGAAAGGAAGAGGAGGCCGCCTCCTGTTTACTAAGTCTCTGATTGCCGAGTGGAAGATACAGAAATCTGGACCACACCTTTGGTGAGAAGCATTTTCCACCACTCTTCACCTCCTCCCATTCAGGTGTAGCAACCTTCCCGCAAGGTTGGCATTAACAGCACCAACTGCAGGTGCACCTTGCTCAGGGCCCTTTTCTTTCCACAAAATGCCAGTCTGATTCAGGGTGAAATTTTGCATATATATTTGCCTCCACACTGGAAACAGAAACATGAATTCTGTGAGGACAAATGCCTGATCTGTGAAAGTTCTAGTTCGTGATTTTTCTCAGGTGGAAGGGGAGTGGGAGGTAAGGAGCAGAGAAGGCCATAGTAATCTATCCAGAGTGTTGCAATGAGGTGGAAGAGAGAAATACAGAGCTCCCAGAGCCTCTGTTGAAAGGTGCCAGTTAAACTGAGTAACACTGGGCTTTCAGGATGAAAGCCTACAGGTCTGCAAATCTAAGCAGAGGGCACAGAAAGATTCTAATTATTCTATTCTCATCCTGCACACCAAAGAAAGGCAGTAGCCCCTTCCTAAACTATCAGATCCAGCCATAAACCTCCTCACACTCTTTGGAAGAGCTAAGAAAAAGTCCAGACATTCTCTGAAGTACTAACTTGCCCTCTTACGTCTTCTGCAAGACATTTTGCTATTACCAAGAGTGAAAGCAGGGTAGGGCTGAGATTAACCATGCCACAAAAATAAAACGTACGTCCACTGACACCACCAGCATAAGATGTCTGGGAAATGAATCAAAAGACATGAACGTGAAAAATTATCTTAAAGTAACACCAGTGGACCAAAAGCCATCTATTCCTGGACAGCAGCCTCTCTATGTCTCTTACTTCAGGCAAAGAAGCCTAATACAGGCTCTCTAGTTACTGAAAAATGAGCCTTAATGAAAGAATGAAACCTCCTGCTTCTCGCAGACCATGATTTTCACTTGCCTTCATAGCTCAAACTGCTCCATAGCCTCCTGCCCTGATGATAGGGAAGGGTGTTTCATCCAAACTTACTAAGGTTCCATTTGCAAAAGGAAAAACTTAAAAGTGGCCATATCCTCAATATGGATTAGTTCAGAATACATTTCCTAGGTTTTTACAGGCCCTGCCTCAGTATCAAGGCCATCTGCTTCTTTAGAGTATCAGCAGAAGCCAAGTTAAGAAAATGAAATGCATCTAAGTTTCTCTCCACCTAAATGAATCACAGATTCAGATGATATTCTGCCTAATCAGGTAAAATTTACCTCCAATGCACCCTGACTCTCTCTCTGAGGATAAATCAGCCTGTCTGCAGTGACAGCTCATGAGTAGCATGCTTTCCTAGGAAATATGTCATGACCTATGCACGATTCCAATGTACACACACACATATATATTCGACATACATGTGTGCATTGTGATCACATATAAGTGTAATGCATATAATATAATATGAATGTGTAGTATATATTATATATAATATGCATTATGCATATAAAATACAACACAAATATATGTACATAAAAACAATGTTTATCAATGCAAACATATATAAACACATATACATTTTCATGCAAATACACATATATATCATGTACATCTTGTGTACAATATACTTTTTATATATGCATATTTGCAGACAAATGACAACATCAGTCGATTGATTATCTTTTAGCCATGTAAGGGTATATTAGACCCAGAAGATTATCTCTGGGACACCCCGGGAAACAAAACTTGAAAGTAATGCTAGTAATGACTACTAGGAGAACTCACCTAAAATTTCATAAGTTCGATAAACAAGAAAGGAAACTGGGGTACAAGGACAGCCATAAAAAGCTTGGGCTCAAGAAATTCGGAGCAGTGGAAAATCATTGCCTTTAAAACTTACCACTCTAGGTTTCTGCTGATCCAGCGTATGAAGGAAAGCTGAGTTCGGGTCCAAAGAGCGCTCTGGATCACTGGAAATGTCCTCCTCTGAATCATCATAGGATGAGGAGAAACCAGTGGAAGACGCAGAGGAGGAAGACAGCTTTCTCAAAGGCATGATCCCTCGAGGGCTTCCCTGAGCTTCTTCTAAGGCCGCATCCTCCAGGGCGCCCATATCTGTGATAATGACTGCTGGGATGTTGCTGGGACAGCCAGCCTCCCTCAGGGAAGGTTTCCTCTCAGATTCAGGAGTCAGCTCTTTACCCTGATGGTGCTCTTGCTGTTCCTGTGGCTGCTTCCTCTCTGAAGTCCCATCTGAGTGTATCACTTGACCAGGGTCTGTCCAGATTGTGCCAGCCTCCTCCATTGGGCCAGGCCAAGTCACCAAGCTTTTGAACTGCACACCAAAACTGCTCTTGGGAGGACACTGATACCCTTCCTCCTTTTCCACTGCATCCCTGCAAGGCAAAGTGTCTTGACTGTAGCCACGAAGAATTCTGGACTCCGGCTCCACCTCCACCTTCCCCAGATGCACAGCCCTGCCTGAAATTCCAAGTGATTTGATCCCTGTTTTCTCCCCTTGCTCAGAGTCTGGCCTCTGCATTAAAACTACCAGGGACCCCTTCTTTTGGGGCTCCACTGGGGCTGCTGCGCTGTGCTCTGTGGATGTCCCGGGGCAGCACCCGGCCTCAGAGCTTTGCATATCCAAAGACAGGGTGGTCCTGCTCTCACTCTCCACAGGAGCAATGGATCCCTGCACTCCGCCAGGCAGGTTTCCTTTCTCCAACTTCTCAAGAGCCTTCGAGCCACGGATCCTGCCCTTCTCTTGAGCCACAGGTGTCCCGCTGCACCTGGCTCCCCCCTCTCTGTGCACTTGGTTCTCTTGGGCATTCACACCAAAGGAAACAAAACCTCTCTCCATCCAAGCAGGGGTCTCTTGGGAGAGAACCTTATATAGGGGCTCCCGACCTGTGGAGCTCCTCCTTTCTACTTCTTTAGCCCCGGCTGAGCCGGCTTCTCTGGAGAGCTTTGCTCCCGCTGAGCTTACAAGGGTCTCGCAGCCCTGCTCTCCAGGGAAAGGATGGCCTCCCTTGTGGACCTCCTTAGCCGTGAATGAGCCACAGACTCGCTCTGTAGGGGACCCCTTCTCCATCTCTACCCCAGATGAGGAACCCTGTACCCCACGTGTCAGGCTCCAGTTCCCAGGCTCCACGGGAGTGCCCTGACCCAACGCCCCGAGGGTAAGCTCCCTCCTCTCTGTCTCCAGGGGGAAAGGAGAGCCTCTAGTTTCTCGGGACTGGCCCCCCTTGCTCTCTATCTCTCCTGGGGTCTCCAAGCATTGTTCTCCCCAGGATTTTGTCCTCCTCTCCTCGATCCGGGTGTACTCCGTGAGGACCCTGCTGGGGGGCTGGCTGCTGCTGCGAGACGGGCAAGGAGAGGGCGAGCGAGCCCTGCCCAGCCTGGGGCTCCGGGACGCTTCTCTGGCGGAGCTCTGCGCCTGGATGTGCGCCTCGAACATGCCCACTTTCTGGTTCACCTGCACGTTCTGAAGCTCCCGCTCCAAAATCCTCAGCTTCTTCTTGGCCTCCTCCGGCCCAGCTGGGGAGAGGCTGCCCGGGGACACCACCTGCTGCCCCTCCCCTCCCAGACGGGATGCCCAACTCGGGCTGCCCACGCTGCTGCTACTACTGTTCAACCTCCGTCTGCTGCTGCTGCTACTGTTGCTGCTGCTGCAGCTGCTGCTGCTGCTGCTGCTGCCGCCGCCTCGCCAACTCCCGCGGCTCCCGGACTCTTCGGGCAACAGCCGATCGGCTGGTGGAAAGAGGAAGGAGGTGCCTCTCCCCGGGCTGAAGACGCTGGGCAGCCCGGGTCTCCCAGGGGGCGGGGGCGCCTTGCTGCTGCCGCTGCAGCCACCGCTGCCGCTCTCCACATTATTGCTACTATTCATCATCACCAGGCTGTTCAGCGCATAGCAATACACAGCCATAGTACTGGGTCCGGCCGCGCTTCCAAGCCCTGCTGCTGCTCCAGCTCTGACTCCACCACTGCTGTCCCCTCCTCCTCCTTCTCCTCCAGGGTCAGCCCCCGAGGCCCGGCGGCTGCTGTCCTCGGCGGAGCCGGGGCACCATTGCCTCGGCAACAGGATGGGGGCAGGGCAGCGGGCTTGGCCCCAGCCCAAAGCTCCATAAACAACCCGATCCGCTGTGGAGGCAGAGAGGCAGAAAAGTTAGGACCCCAGCAAGGGAGAAGAAGAGAGAAACTGGGCGAGAAGAAAAGACATGAGTAAGGGGAAAGTATAGAGGCAGGAGGACCCAGCTCTAACCTGAGGGCAGAGCCCAGGGGAAGCTCAGGTCATCTACACCTGTAGAGGAATGGGGGGGGGGCAACCCGCAAGTCTCATCTAGAGAGATCCTGTGGTTGGCTTTGTGAGGACACGAGGACGCTTCCTACTGTTACCTTAAACTATGTACCTAGAAAAAGAGAGAGAGAGAGAGAGAGAGAGACAGGGGTGTGTTCTTTTTGTGTGCATTCCCAAAACTCTGATGATCTTTGAGGTTTGTTCCAACCACAAATTCTAATTCCTCTCCAGACTTACTAGGCTTGTGTTTGGTATGTGTCGTTTCAGTAAATTTTCCCTCCTGAGGTGCTGGGTGCCCTCCTTTCTGGGTCTTATGTGCACGCATCCTTTACATGGTCTCATCCATACGTTCTCGCGAGTATGGAATGCCTTACACTCAGGGAGCATCTGTTTGTGTATTTGATTAGTTCGACCTCACCACTACCAGGCTGCAAAAGTCCCTAGATTTTTCATACTCTCTCCTTCCAGATCCAACCCCCAACCCCATCCAGCCATCCTGGAAAACTGGATTGAACATCTACCCCCTGAGTTTCTCTTCGTGCTCTGGGCTTCTAAATAAGGGCCTCGGTGTGGTTCTGGTTTCAATTTGATTTTCCAATGAATCTGTCTCAGCGGGTTCCCTCGGCTGTCTTCTCATGCCTACAATGTCATGGTATCTTGAACCAAGGCTCCTGTCACATAACCCCTACCACATAACACCCTCATCCGGCCTAAAGAGTTGTCCATCCTCCGTCAGCATTGGGGTCCAAAGTAAACATACAAACACAACAAACTTTTCGTGTGTTTCTACATGCACCTCTTTGTACTGACCTTGCTTCCTTTGACTGAACTCGTAAATTTTGAGTGTTAGAACGCGCGGGCCCAAGGCACTGACTCTTTGGCTACCCCCTCGCTAGGCTCCACTGTTTTGCCTCCCACTCCCGTTGGAGGGGTGTGCACGTGTGTGTGTTAGTAAGTGTGGATCTCCGTCCCCGTGCACCCAGGGGGAGGAGGAGGAGATTGCCTCTGTGGTGCACCAGAGCGCGGGCGTCCCACTTTATTGAAACTCCCCATTCACGGATGCAATAACGCCAAGGCGGAGTCTGGGCTTTGACAGCCGAGGTACCTTCCTCCGGGTTGCAACAGGGGGACTCTGAGAAACTTCCCAAGCCCCCTTGGAGCTTAGCCTCAGCAAACCTTCCCGGCCAGATAGTGCATGAACCCAGAGAGCTAAGAGCTAACAGCAGGAGGTGGAAGTGGAGGTGCCGGTTCCAGTTCCCGACTTGCATCCCCGGTTGCCTGATTTGCAAATCCTGCACCGCCTCTCCCCGGAGCAATCGGGGTGTCCCCGTCGCTGGCGCCAGCCCAGGCAAGGGGGAAACCCGAGGGCTTTCTGTCGGTACAGCCAGAGAGAAAGAGGAGTGCGGACTGAGGAGTGCGGACTGAGCAGCCCGGAAGGCAAGCTGGAGAACACACTGAAACTTGAGTCTCTTTTCTGGGGCTCCCCACCACCCGCTTCTCTTGCAAATACTCTACTCTCCAAAGCTAAATGATCCCACCAGGCCCCTTCCCCCCACCACCTGAAACACCCAGATCCACTTAGCAGGCAGTTGGAGCTGCGCAGGGAAGGAACCGCGGGAAGAGACAAGAAAAGAGAGATTTAAAAGCCTCCAGCCCTTACCTGGGATATTTCTTAGACTGCTTGGTCCTCTTCAGACTACATCACCTCTAGGACGCTAAGCCCCACCGGGCAGAGATGGTTTTTTAAAGAGAAAATGTTCCCAAAAACCGTTTCCTCATCCAGATCAAGATCTGAGAGACACACCAAAAAAAAAAAAAAAAAAAAAAAAAGGGAGGGCGAGGGGGACACAGAGAAAAAAGCCTCCCGAGTGCTGTGCAAAGCGAGCAAGAACTGTAGGGAGGCTGCTGCTCCTGGAGAGCCCCGCGCCCCTTTCTCCCAAGTAGAGATAACCCCTTGTCAGTTTCAGCTTGGCAGTCACTTGGATGTGTTTGTTCAATGTGCGATTAAAAAAAAAAAAAGGTTGGGGAGGGTGGAGGGAGTAAGGCGGGGGGACCAAGGGGGAGGAAAGCAGGAAGGAAGTTGTGAGCCTGTCTGGGGTTGAACTCAGCGGAACAAGTTTCTTTTCTTTTCTTTTTTTTTTTTTTTTTCTATTGCTTGGCAGGACCGGGAGGGAAACACTTAAAAAAAAAGTTTCCATTGTTAGCTAACCAAAAAAAAAAAAAAAACCCTTTCAACCTCTGCGGGTTAAAGATATACGATCCATTTTCCACCACTGATAAAGGCTTGACTCTTAACTTTTTGAAAATGTTTTAAATTTTAGAACAGCAAGGTTTGGGTGAGCTTTTGGAGTAAAGTAGATCCCAGAACCCTTTCTTGGCATTTATACTAAGCTAAAATCCTACGTAAAGAGTCCGAGGGCGGATACAGAAATACACATATGCAGGGTACGTTTCAGGCTTGACATTGCAGTTGTCTTTTTTTTTTTTTTAATACACATCAGGAAATGCACAGTGCCTATAGGGTGTAGTATTTCTGAGGGCTGTGAGGAGGCTATGACCTGTCTCGTACATGCAATGTAATTGTTACGTGTCTAAATAAATGTACACTTTTGAGTGTAATAAATGTGCATATGGCAATGCCACGTTAGCATTTTTTTTTTGCATTTAATTTACTTGTTTATTTTAAGAAAAAGCATAACTACTGAACTTAGTCCTAGCCAGGTTGGAGATTCCCTTCCCTCTGTCTCCTGTCTCTCCCTATCCCGGTCATTTTCCAGTCCTTTCTCCTTGTGCCCACCAGAAATAAGGAAGAAAAGGGAGAACCAGAGAAAAATACTGTTGGATGGGAGATTCTAAACTGATTAAACTCTAGCCGTACAACTGTGTTTTGCATAATTCCTTAAGACTTTAACTACAGCATTTGGTACACATAGGGAAAACACAGCTGCAAAAACCTGGAGTTTCATAAATCCTGAGGCTCAAGAGGCCTTAACATTCCTACTAACTAAAATTCAGATGGAAATTTTGACTTTGTATGCACCAAACCAATGCCTTGCTTGTTTATGTAACAATCCCATTTAACTGAGCAAAGTAACCTTCCCAGTCTGGAACAGCCTTGTGCAAAGTCTGAAGCCAAGAGGTCAGAACTGGCCAACATATCCTCCAGAAACTCATGATCCCTTTTTCATTGTGGCTACTTTTCAATTGCAATATTTCCTTTGGGTCTGCCAGACTAGCCCCAGAAGACATTCAGTCATTTGACTATTGAACTGCATTGTTGGAAGGGGGAGGGGGGCAAGAATGTCCCCAACTCTAACCTTACCCCTAGTGCCTTGGTGTAGAAATCAGAAATCCTGACCCTTTCCTCCAAATTCAACCCTAGAAATCTCGTTGCAAATAGCCTCACACCGTGATGCCTGAATAGAAGAGGCAGACTGACCCAAGAGACACTAGGAACAATGTTGGTATTGTAACTACAATTGTAAAAATAATAACACTAGTGTATATAGTGTTTAAAAGTTTGCAAAGCTCATTTGATACTCACAGTAGTCCTGTGAGGTAAGTGCTATAGCTATTATTATCTCCGTTTTACAGATGAAGAAACTGAGATTTAGGAAATCAACGTGACTTGCCCAGGGTCACACCAAGTAAAGCAAGTAAATTTCAAACAGAATTTGAATTCAGTTCTTAACTGCAAGAGCTCTATTCACAATGCCACCTAACTATGCCCAATTTTATTCCCCTTATTCCCTAGGAATTTTCTAAAACATCAAATAATTCCAGTATTTCCTGACTCTAGCCTTGACCACAGAAACGAAAGCCCCAGGTGATGTTCCTGTACTGGGGTCTACCACAGAGAAGAGGCAGGAAAATCTACATCATCCATTTACAATTGTTGACAGCTTGTAAACTCCACACCACTCCCCTCACATTCTTGTTGGTCTGGCTTCTATATTACAAAGCTCTCTGTCCGTCTAGTAGAGTGTGATTCTCCTATTTCCCTCACTGCTGCTCCTATCCCAAGGTGATAACACAACTCTGGGTAGAAATGACCACTTTTGTACTTCTAAAGGCAAGGGAACCGAGCGATCCAGACCCTATTAGCTTTTAGGTTAGGACTCACAATCATCCTTAATAATTTAAACAGAACAGTCTCTCTTCAGCAGTTGAAGCACCCTCTTAACACCAGATAGCCCACTGAGACTACTTGTCCCAGTACACTGCTATCAGGCATACTACTCTGGTGAAACATAGTTTTTATACAGTAGATCTTTTCCAGGGCTGTTGCTTTGGTCATTTTTCAGTTATGTCTGACTCTCTGTGACCCCATTTAGGGTTTTCTTGGCAGAGGTACTGGAATGGTTTGCCATTTCCTTCTCCAGCTCACTTTACAGATGAGGAAACTGAGGCAAACAGGGTTAAGTGATTTGCCCCAAGGTCACACAGCTAGTAAGTGTCCGAGGCCAGATTTGAACTGGGGAAGATGAGTCTTCCTGACTCCAGGTATGGCACTCTGTCCATTTTACCACCCTTCTTAGGGCTAATACTCCTCAGCTCAGTACTTATTTATTAAGTACTACAATTAAGATAAGTAAGATAAGAGAGTCTAGGGCTGTTCCAGTCTAGGCTTCTAGAACGTCTGAATGTGATCAGATCACCACTGGTCCTAGAAGTTTTATCAGTTCACCCAGTAACACTGATCTGGGAATAAGAAGACCTAGGTTGTGGTCTGGTCATATTCTTGATGAAGATGGATTCAGATGGAAACATTTCTTTGATCTCATCTACAGGTTCTGAGGGTATACTCAATTTTAAGCCTATCAATCAATTAACAAATATTCATTCATTTAATAATAGGCAGATGGGTGGCCCCTCACACTACAGCACATTAAAGCTCTCACACAGGACATGTGGACACCTCACTCCTGGGCTGACTCACTTACTCCATCCTGTCCTCATGCTGACTGGTCTAAATTCCCAGAGAATGATTACCACCATGAGGTTACATTCAAAATTCTTTCAGAGTCCTAGGCTTCTCAAAGTTCCCTGTTGGAGAGGAGAGGAATACACTCTCCCTTCTCAGTATTGTAGCTTTCAAGTCCCCACAGATATGCTTCTATTTACCCAAAACCAGTCATTCACAATAATGACACTACTAGATTTTAAACATAGTGATTAACTTAACAAAAGGCAAAATAATAATCTCACTAGTACTTATAGACTAAAGCCAAATCATTTTTTTAAAACAGTAATAGCTAGCATAATAGCCTTTGTGCCAGGCACTGTATTAAACACTTTATAAATATTCTCACCTTTATTCCTTGTGACAGCTCTAAGAGGTAGATGCAATAATTATATGCATTTTACAGTTGAGAAACTGAGGCAAACAGAAGTTAAATTACTTACCCAAGTCATACAGCTAATAAATGTCTGAAGCTGGATTTAAACTCAGTTCTTCCTGACTCCAGGCCCAGCACTCTATCCATTGTGCTACCATAATCTATCTATATATACAATTGGATCATACTCTCCCACCAATGCACTCAGTATGGGGAAACATGAGCACACATAGAAAGAAACACATGGTTTTTTTGTTTGTTTGTTTTTCTGGCAAAGAAACACATGAGGGACGAAAACCCATCTGTTTGGGATAACTCACAGCTCTAAAAAACTTCGTTGACCTCTTTCTGTCTCAGGAATCATCTATAAAAGTTTCTTGATGATTGTAGTTTCTGTGGTAAACAGATACTTCTAATGCTAAGCTGAGTTAGACTAACACTTCACTAGGCATTCAACCAAAATACTTGATCCCATGGGAGATTTCTCTGATTATCTGCTTCCAAACTGTTCCTCTGCTGACCTGAACCTTTTCCTTTGTAACAACTATTGTACCTGTCATTTCCAAATTCAGGCTCAGTTGATGAGGTTCTGAAATCTGTCATTTGACCTCTTTTAGCTTTCTAGGTTCAGACTCTGAATCTTCTCTGCTAACATCCTCACCATAGCTTTGGCTTAATAACCAAATTCTCCTTTTCCGTACATAATTAAGAAGCAATATTTTTCGTGGATGGAGAATATTCCAGGGATGGGGGCAACCAGTACAAAGACATGGAAATGGGAGATCGAATGTCATTAGTGAGGAACATGAAGAAGGGAATAATCACTAATAAGTTTTGAAAGGAAGGTTGGAGCCAGGTTGCTTAGGGTTTCAAATGACAAACAGAGAAGTCTGTACTTGATTCAAAAGGCAATAGGGAGTCATTATAATTTAATAAGTAGGGGAGTAACATTGCCAGATTAATATTTTAGGAAAATCACTTTGGCAACTGTGTTGATGGAATGAAGAGGAAACAAATTTGAAGCAGGAAGACCAATCAGAAAGCTAGTACAGTAATATATCTTGATATATTAACTATGATCTAATTAATTCACTTTTCTTTGATTATAACTTTGGTGATATAGAATGCTTCACTGAGGAAAAACATATATATACATATATATATATCTATATCTAATCTATTGATCTATCAATCTATCTATCATCTCTAATACATCCCTTCAAAGCTGGTATAGGAGCCATTATCTGCTTAAATTGGCAGTATGTATTGTGGGTTATCTACTTCATATTTGTGACTATAAATTTTTACATCTGTTGGTTGCACTAGGATCTGCCTACACAAGGAAAATTTTTACCTTTTCCCCAATTGGTAATGTAGGGTGACTTAAAACTTGTTTCTGGCTACATAGATATGATAAAGGCAGGAATTTGGAATAAAGATATGGAGTAGAGGACACCACATCCATGGAGCTCCATTTATGGAAGTCCAAAAAAGAGCCTTGGGGTCGAGAAAACTGGTTCCAGGTGGCGGGAGGGGTTCATATATATATATAGCCCTTGATATTTGGTTGAAAAAGTAGCTCCCTTGCAATGATTCAGATGATATTCTGAGCAAATTAAGTGAAAGTTACAAAGATATTCTAACCCCAAGTCATATAGAAGCATGGATCAGAGACCTTTCCGCTGGTAAGCTGGGAAAAAGGTTAAAGGATCTACTTAATACCTATGGGTGCTACTTTCTGTATGCCCACTAGAGGCTCTTAAAGAAAAACAAGCAAAACAAAAACAAAAACCTTTACATCCAGTGATCTGAGAATGGGGAGTTTCTTTATGGGGAGAAAAGCGGGCTCAAAGGTTTTTCCCTTGCCTGATACTGGGGGTGTGAAAGGCCCATTACCCTATTACAACTGAAGCTTAAGCCTCTAAGATCTAAGCTATAATAGAGCTGGTAGAGCTCACTGTTCCTCTTTTGGAAAGAGGTAGCCCTTCAGCTATGGACTCCAAAGGAGGTCAGAAACCGGAAACAGAGATAAACTCCACAACCTCATGCCCAGCCCATCCTCACCTGGCAGCAACCAGCCACAACAATATGAAAACAACAAGGAACAACCTGCTGATTGGCAGCAGCTTGATGATGTCTATAGGCTATAATCAAAAAGGCCTAGACAACCTTAAATTATCATAATCATCATTGTATAATACTTTGTCCTCTCCAAGGTGTTTCCATATCCATTTTCTTTTATCCTCACAGCTACTCTGTGAAATAGATAGGATAGTTATTATTATTCCCATAGAATGAATGAAGAAATTGGGGCACAGAGAGAGGTTAACTGATTTGCCTAGGGTCAACTAACTAGTTAGTGGAAAAGTGAAGACAAGAACACACATCCAGGCTGTTTTTCCTTGACTGAATAGATTCATTATTATTATATCTGATTTACAATAGATAAAAGAAAAAAAAGTAGACCTCTTGCAGCCTGCCATATGGATAATATAAGAAATTAAGTCAGAAAGAACTTGGTTTTGATATTAATAGTTGTGTGATCGTGGGACAGTCACATTTTTTTTGCAGATATTCTTTAAGATATACATAAATCATACATACCCATAAAACTGGCAAAAATAATGAAAGGCAATGAAACTCAGTGCTGCCAGGATTGCAGAAAAATAAATATACTCATTCTTTGCTGGTGAATTTTCAAACTTAAAGAATCTTTCTGGAGACTAACCTAATTCTCACTAAAAAAAAGTAACAAAATAATCAGTACTATTCTTTGACTATATAGATATAGATATACACCTAGTATAGGTGCTAGGAGTATAGAATATAGAGCTAGGTGACACAGTGGATAGAGTGCCAGGCCTGGAATCAGGAAGATTCATCTTCCTGAGTTCAAATCTGACCTCAGACACTGACTAGCTATATGACCCTGGTCAAGTCACTTAACCCTGTTTGCCTCAGTCACTCAACTGTATTAGAGAAGGAAATGGAAAACCACTTCAATATCTTTGCCCAAAAAAAAACCCAAAATGGGGTCAGAAACAGTAGAACATGACTGAACAGCAACAACAAAGCAAATAGACCCAATATAATCCTTTGACTATATATGTTTGTGTATATACATATACATACACATACATGCAGACATATACATATATACATGTGTATACATGTGTTGTACATATACATGTGTATATATACACATACATGCATGTGTGTGTTCCTTTGACTCAATAATTCCATTGTTGGGAATATACCCTGAAAGTAGTATAAAAACAGAAAGGAGAAAACTGTTCAAAGATGTCATAGAAGCAATATATGTAACTGCAAAAATTGGAAGCAATCTAACGGCTCAACAAAAGGAAAATGGTTATAATAAATTCTGAAACATTAATTCATGCATGTAATACTATAATGCAATTGTGACCGATCATTCTGAGGAACATGAAGACATCTGGAAAGAACTTTAGAAGATAATGTAAAAAAAAAGAATTATACAGTCAATGTACATTTATTACATACTTACCATGTACCAGACAAAACAAAAAGACAGAAATACAAAGAAAAAGTGAAAAGAGTCACTGCCCTCAATGAGTTTGCATTACATGAATAGATATATATAATATGCATAAAAGAAAATGCAAGGTAACCTTAAAAAGATGGCACCAGAAGGTGGGATAACCTAGAAAGGTCTCCTGATCTATCTTGCAAGAAGTCGGGGATTCTAAGAGGGGGAGGTTAGGAGGGGGCACTTTCAGGGCATGATGGACAACTAGATCAAAGACAGCTAGGACAGTGGATCACGTGTGAGGAAGGGCAAGCGGAACAGTAAAGCTGGATTGTAGTGTGTGGAGGGGATTAATGTAGAAGACTAGAGAGCTAGAAGGGGGCCAGCTCATGAAGAGCTTCAAATACTACACAGAGAAGTTTGCATTTGATCCAAGAGGTAACAGTCACTGGAATTCATTGAATAGGATGATGGCATGGTCAGATCTACACCGCAGGGAGATCGCTTTGGCTGCTGTGTACAGGATGAATGCTGTAAGAAATGGGGAAATATATTATTTCAAAGAGACATGGAAAGACTTGTAGGAATTGATAGAGAGTGAACAGAATCAGGAGAACAATTTATACTATAAGATCAATATTATAAAAATCAAACCATTTTGAAAACTTGTATAACTTGATGAAGAGTGAAGTGAGCAGAACCAGAACAATTATTCAATTACAACACAGTAAGAACAAACAATTTTGAAATCTATAAAATCTCTGACCAATACAATGACTATCCAAGATTCCAGAATTCCAAAGATGAAGCAAGCAATCCACCTCCTAATGGAAGTCATGGATTCAGGACGTACAAAGAGGCATTTGTGACGAACTACTATGCTATAAGAAACGATGAGCACGATGATTTTAGAAAAACATGGAGAGACTTGCACAAAATAATGATGAGCAAAATGAGCAGGACCAAGAGAACGTTATATACAGTAACAGCAATATTATTTTAAGAATGACTTGGAGCAAATAAGTTATTTTGTCTGTTATAAATATCCAAATTAACTATATAGGACATATGAAGAAAGACTCTATCTGCATTCAGAAAGAATTGATAAATAGAAGTATGTAGAATAATTTTATATATATATATATATATATATATATATATATATATATATATTTGTATACTCGAGGGTGGGGTGGGGTGGAAGAAAAAAACAAATGTACATGATAATTTTGTTGTATATTTGAAAGAAATAGCAAGTTGTGCATAGCAGATCTGCATTTTCAAGTGCAATCATCTTTTTTATTGTACTATGTTATGGAAATGCTTGTTTTATTCCATAAATTACCATTTTAAAAAACTTGGCTAATGATGGATGGAATGTGTTTTGATTAACTATGCATATTTGTTATAAGAAATTTGTTTTCTTTTTTTTTCAATGGGGTGGAGGTAGGAAAGAGAGAAAATTTATGTCTATTAATTAAAAAAAATAAAATGTGTGTGTGTGGGTGTGCGCGCGCACACACGCATGTGACAGAGAGAACGAGAGAGAGAAACTTGAGTCAGAGATGCCAATTAGGAAAGTACTGAAGCAAACCAAGTGAGGGATGACAAAGGCCTGAACCTGGGTAGTGATTGTGTGAGGGCAAAGAAGGGGACAGATATGAGAAATACAGCAGAAAATGAAATGACAAGATTTGGCAACAGATTCGATTTGTCGCATGAGTGAACAGTCTAGGATAACATCAAGTTTGTGAACCTTAGTGCCTCTAAAGAGAGTCTGACCATATAAAAGAAAAATGAATGATAATGATGGACAAAGAATACATACAGGGACTTAAAAAGGGAGTGTGTGAAATTGTTAGGACACTATTTGCATTTAAACTAGATAATTGAAATGTAAATAATTACTGAAAAAAAAGTTTAGCTGGTTGCATTGATATCCTATTATGTTTTAAGTATCATATCTACCCTGGTACACTCAGTCAGCCATATTAATTTACATTGACTGTTTCAGTCAGCAGAATGGTACATTTCTAGACAACTAATGAAAATTAATTAATGAAAATAACACATTTTATAGGACCTTAAGGTTCAAAAACCATCTTCTTTACAATAACCACATGACATAAAGTAGGTAATTATTATTATTATTCTCTGTACTGGACAGATAAGATAACTGAGTTTTGGAGAAGTGAATTGAATTGGCCACAATCACACAAAACCAGTGAGTTTCTTAGCTGAGACTCAAGGCTTCCAAATTGCTGATCCAGCATTCATTCCAGTACACTACCCTAGAATATAAGTAATCTCACGTAGTCAGGAGAAGACTTTAAAACACTGGCCCAACTCTTATGTACTCAGATGCAGTCTTTTTCCTCTATTACATAGGAAAGGCATAAACTGCAGTAGATGTGGTCAATCAGACGTGTACCTTATTTTTGTGCCCACATTTGCATTCAGCTTAAAATACCATTCTAATCCAGCTAACTGATTTGCTGCCAGTTTAAGATTATCTGCTCTGTGGGTCTGCACCTTTCTCCACTTTACCAATTCCCACTTACTTGTAAGCGCTTGGATTCCGAATCGGTCATCTTCAGTCTATTTTTTGCCATAGGAACCTAGAGTTGCAAGTCCTTCCCTTCCATGCACCCTCCACACAAATGCGGTTATGTAGGATGTCTTTGGTAGACCTGGAGGCCATCTGTTTTGATGCACTGAACTTATAAAATATTTTTCATTTTTGTTTGGAAGCAACAAGCTTCAGTTTTGAGTCTGATTGAAATCAAGAGGCCAAAGGAGTTGAAATCCTAGGAATTGAGGTTGGGGGAAGGATGACCTTTTTGTTATTTCTTCCTTGGTTTTTCCTCAATGAGATTCATTTTTACTCTGGGCCACTACCACAACCAAAAAAAGTTCAGAAAGAGCCCCTTTTTACCCTTCATTAGCTACAAAAAAAGATAGATGTCTCCTTCAGGCAAACTTCTTTTTCCTCCCAGGCACGACTGTTAAATTTGATGTGTCTGTCCTAGCCACCCTTTCCATTCCTTTCTGTAGAGAAAGGACAGTCAGCTCAGTTGCTGAAATTCAGACAGGCAGCTCTAGGTTGGCTGTGCCTGCAAGTCACAGCTCACCCCTCTATGTTGGGGAATGTTTGGTGTGAGCTCTAGAGTAGCCAATGCCACAGCCCCAGATCTACAGAGATACAAATGAGAAAACTGAGGGCTAGAGAGACAAGTGACTTGTCCAAAGTCCTACAGATTAGTAAGTAGTCAAATGAGGAATCCAAGTCCTCTGACTTCAAACCCCATACTCATTCCTCTATAGAACAATGGGGAGCAACTGGATGGTGTGGAAGGTGAATGAGCTGGCACTTTTACCAGGACATTTGGACTAGTGAGAATGAGGCCATTGCATCATTAGTTAAACCGTGCGTGGGAGTGGGATGGTGATGGCGAGCTGAGGGGTCAGTGAGAGGATATGACATGTTAGCAGAGAGGCTGTTTAAGAGTGGGGAAGCAACCAAGTCTAGCCCAGTTCACGGTTATTGGGGCCCCAGTTTTTCTCTCCTTGTGCCTTCCTTGTGGTGCATGGGGGTGTTTGAAGGTATCTCTGTAAAAATTAGATCTCACTCATTTAATTGTGTAGAAAGATACCATCCAGCTGACTGAAAGAGTCAATGTAAATTAAGGTGGCTGACTGAGTGGGCCACAGTAGATGTGACATTTGTCATTGTTGTTATTTGTCCTTTGTTCTCAAAGAGGGCCATGACATCAGGGAGGTGAGGCCATGACATGCAAGTGAATTGGATTTAAGTGAGGAAGGGCTATACAAGGTCACCAGCCGAACTTTCTCCTCTGGTGCCATCTGGGTCCAGAGGGGAGATCTAGATCAGGACAATTGGAGAGGGCCCTGGATGCAAGATGTGACATTTAAAACATAACAGAATTGGGGCAGCCAGGTGGCAAAGTGGATAGAGCTCCAGCCTTGGAGTCAGGTCTCAGGCACTTGACACGTATATTACTAGCTGTGTGACCCTGGGTAAGTCACAGCCCTGATTGCCTCACCAAAAAACAAAAAACCATAACAGAATACCAGAGCAACCAACTAAACTTTCTTAGTAATGATTTACATTTAAATTACCTAGTTTAAATGCAGATAGTGTCCTAACAATTTTCACACAGTCCCTTTAAGTCCCCATATGTACGCTTTGCCCATCGTTATCATTCATTTTTCTCTTCTGTGGTCATAGTCTCTGCCCACATGTCATATCCTGTCACTGACCCTTCAGCTCACCATCACCATCCCACTCCCACACACGGTCTGATTAATGATGCAATGGCCTCGTTCTCACTAGCCCAAATGTCCTGGTAAAAGTGCCAGCTCATTCACCTTCCACACCATCCAGTTGCTCCCCATTGTTCTATAGAGGAAAGAGCATGGGGTTTGAAGTCGAAGGACCTGGGTTTGGATCCTCATTTGACTACTTACTAATCTGTAGGACTTTGGACAAGTCACTTGTCTAGGCCTCAGTTTCCTCATTTGTAAAGTAAGGAGGAGCTAGATGACCTTTGAGGTCCTTTCTATGTTCTATGTCTATGTTCATAAGTACTATTTCTTCCATATTAGCACCCCCAAACACCCCATATTCCTCAAGATACTGGTACCTATAATAAAGGGATTGCTTGGGCAATAGTTAAAGATATCACTTTGCTGCTAACAAACTCAAAAAAATCATCTTTTGATGTATAACTATAATCTATAGATATATGTGCATGTGTATATATATATATATACATTTAATATATTATATACACACATGTGTGCATACATAAGCAAAAGGGAAAGGGAACAAGCATTTATTAAGTACCTACTATGTTCCAGGAATTGTACTAAGCCTTAAACAAATTTACAAATTAGATATCATTTGATCCTCACAACATCTCTATGAGGTAGATGCTAATATTACCTCCATTTTACAGGGGGAAATACCAAGGCAGAAAGAGGTTAAATAGCCCTGGGTCACAATGCTAATAAGTATCTGAGGCTGAATTTGAACTCAGATCTATTCTGACTCCAGGTCCAGTGCTCTATCTGCTGCACCACCTAGGTGTCTCTAAATATACCTGTGTGTAGCTAGGGCAGAAAAGTGGCTCGGTAGATAGAGTACCAGGCCTAAAGTCAGGAAGACCCATCTTCCTGCGTTCAAATCTGACCTTTGACACTTACTAGTTGTGTGACCCTGGGCAAGTCACTTAACCCTGTTTGCCTAAGTTCCTCATCTGTAAAGTGAGCTGGAGAAGGAAACAGCACCACTTCAGTACCTTTGCCAAGAAAACCAAAGATAGGATCATGAAGACTCAGACACAACTAAAAACAACTGAACAACAAAATCTAGCATGCCTTTCTCTTCTATGCCTTTCTCTTCATTTTATCTGATTAAGCTGTTACCTGACTCATGAATGCCTCTCAACAAGCTTTATCGTCATAGTTTCTATTAGAAGAAGTATGACTTAATAATAACTCACATTTCTAGGACACCTTAAAGTTCTCTAAGCAGCGTGCTCACAACACAGTCAATGAGGTGCCAACTATTATGCCAAGCTATTGGATCTCGGGTAAGGAGGAACTGGCTTTGAATCTGATACTCACTGACTGTGTGACTGTGGGCAAGCCTCAGTTTCCACATCTATAAAATGGAGATAATATTTCTAGTTCCTACTAGGGTACTATATGTGAAGCACAATACTGTACTACATGTATATATGTTTGTGTATAAATATGTATGTACATCAATATGTATATATACATATATGTGTGTAGGTATGTATATAAGCACTTACCTCTGCATGTATATATGTAATGTGTGTGTGGGTGTATAGACACCCACACACACACACACACAAGTGCTCACTCCCTCGATGATCAGGAACTATAGGGATAGAGACAAAGGCTGTGCTCATAGTTAAGTCTATGGCAAAGACAGAGCCTTCTCCTTAGGACAGGGGTTATACATTTTTATTTTCACTAATCTTTAACTGAACTTTAGTATTTCCTTCAATTATTAATATAGGCAACAAAATATTATTATTCTGAGAAGGGATCTATAGGTTTTCCCAGAAGACCAAAAGATTAAGACACAAAACAATTTAAGTACCCCTGCCTTAGGATCATACCTCTGGAGATGGAAGGGACCTGAAGTACTATCTGGTTCAGAATCTCCTTTAATTTAATTGAAGAAACAGAAACCTAGAGAGATGAAATGACTTAACTGATTGGGGATTCGAACCCAAGTCTTCCAATTTCCAAATCTAGTGTTCCTCTTATTCTATCGAACTTTACTATGCTCTGATACCACCAGTGGAGTCAAAAAACAGAAAAATATTCAGTTCCCCAGGGCTGCATATTGACTTAGAAAACCACAAATGGACATTTTTCTATGTTGTATTGCATTTTTATTTATCTTGTCAAACATTTCCCAATTACTTTTAAATCTGGTTCAGGCACACTGGGGAGTTTTACTTGCTGGCCTGCCCCAATCTGACCCCTCTGCTGTAGAGTATCTTCACTGAAACGTCTCATGTGGCTTCCCCTAGCACCTGTTACCTGTTACCTGTATCTTCCTCCAAATTCTACTCCAATGCCTCAGTACGATGCACGGGTGACCCTGAGTTCTCAGAATGTATGAGAGCAGAATAGATCCTCCCAAACTGAGAAGGCTTAGAGCAGAGGACAGTGGCAGGCTCTATACCAGTCATTTAAGGAGTAGCCTAGCCAAGTTCAGAGAGCTTCAGTATAATGAATTTTATGGACCACAGCAACTCATAAAGAAGGGAAGTGCACTGGGGACCCACCAAGCCATATAGCCATAGACAATGGCAGGCATGCTTAGAGTCACTCCCTCGGCCTCCAAGAAGTCCTGGGTCTTGAGAATTCATCTGGTACATACTGAGGCTGGGGTTTGGGGTGAGGGTCAATGACTTGTGGCCACCAGCACACCATACCTCTGTCCTCATTCTCTAAAGGAAAATGGAAAGAGAAAGGACGATCTTCAGCATTAGAACTATTTGTAGATCCTACATCTAGAGTACTAGGAGTGGAGTCAGGAAGACTCCTCTTGATACTTATTAGCTTGGTGGGCCTGAGCAAGTGATTTATCCTCAGTTTCTCCATCTATAAAATAGGGATAATAATAGCATCTACTTTACTAGGTTGTGGTGAAGATCTGATGAGATCATATCTCTAAGGTATTTTTTGAAGGGCTGTCCTAGAAGTGGAATATTCTTGCTTGTCCTTTCTACTATCTTAATAAGTATATCATCCATGAATTCTGTCCTGAAACCACCAATCTACAGTAATATTTCTCCTCTGAACTCTTATAGCACAGCCAGAATTGATAGACAGAATACCCAAATGAGGCAAAAATCACAGGTCCTCAAAATTCTGAAGTTTATTACTCCCTTCGTTTGGATGAGATGAAGGACCCCCAGGCCTTACCATCTATTCTGCTACTCCCTGCCACCTGAAATCTTCCAGGCCTTACCATCTTCCTTGCTGCCTCTATGTCCTGTGGTGCCAAGGCACCATCATCCTAATTTACTTTTGGTTACTTATATAATCTAAACACTTTTAAGAGGGTCTTGCCATCCACCGCAACTTTGCACCTTTGTGACTTCCAGAGCTTTCTATCCACCCTACAAGCTGAACTTTTGTTTATCTGTTACATCCCTCATACGGGGTATAAGGTCTTTGAGAGACAGGATTATCTCTTTACTGTCCTACTGCCATAACTCTTATGTGCAGGTGACCCTGTGCTCTTAAAGGTGGATATGCCAGTAGAACACAAGTTCTGCTGGGTCCTACTGTGGTGGAAAAGCTTTGACTATAGGCTATGCAATAGACTGTGTCTTCTAGCTAACTAGCGAAGTGTGGAAAAACTCAGCACCAGAAAGCTGGGCTGCTCAGTGATGATTTTTGGAGGGGAGAGGTGAGGTGGGTCATGGTGACTCATGAAATAGAAATGGTCCGTTGCAGCTCCCTTCTGTTTCTACACCTCTGGCATCAGAATGGTGGTGGAAAGGGCAGAAGGTGCTAAGGACCACAGATTTTAAGCCTCTACAACTATTAATTTTTGTTACTCTTAACCTGTGATTTTTGTCCAACAACCAAGTCAACGCCCAAGTGGTGGAGCTAAACCACAACCATACTGATGTTTTTGGTATAATTTTGGTATGAGGAAGTTGGGGCTGAATGGAAATATATCTCACAGGTTCTACTCAGGGTGGCCAATATAGGGGCTGACAAAGGTGGTTTCATTAGGTACCCAAAGGCAAAAAAGAGCATAGTTTTGTGGGGTATCTGATTATTTCTCTTTCTAAGACCCACAATAAGGATGTGTAAACAAGCCACCAAGAAGATAATTTTAGCTTATCTACCAAAATGGACTTTAGAAGATGAAAATAGAGAATTAGAGAAACTCTTTGAAGGACATGAAAAGATTCTCTAAACAAATTAAGTCAACTTATACTTTGATACTCAGTGACTAAAATATATACATGGGCATGAGGAGGGGGAGGGGCACAGTGAAAACCATCTCAGAAAATATGATTCAAGACCAAGGAATGAAAGAAGTCAAAGGGTTTAGACAACTCAGAAAAGCCTCAGGCCTGTACATTGTGGATACTTTCTTCAAGGAGAAATTCAAAAGGTTCTGGACATGTCAAGTATCAAACAATATCACAAAAGATGTTAACTCAACCTCAAGAAACAGGAAATGTCATGCAATCACATCGGAATCAACTGTAGGGATGGAGTCAGATCAACAACTGATTACGTAAAGGTCAAAGCGATTATCAAATCAGAAGAAAGGATAAGGACGAGAAGGCACTAAATATTATTATAGTGCATCCAACCCAACGTGTATAAACAACTTAGCTCTGCAAAACAGGAAATGAACAAGTCAATACATGAACAATAATGTAGATAATGTCTATAGGAATACAACAAATATATTTACATTTCTCAGAGAAGATTAACTGATACAAAATAAGTGGCACAATGAGGAAACCAAAGGAGCTTCCCAGAACTGTCTCATCATCAGATCTTGTTGTTCAGACGTTTTAGTTATGCCCGATTCTTCATAACCTCATTTGGGGTTTCCTTGGCAAAGATACTGGAGTGACTTGCCATTTCCTTCTCCAGGTCATTTTACAGATGAGGAAACTGAGGCAAACAGGGTGAAGTGACTTGCCCAGAGTCACAGAGCTGGTAAGTGTCGAGGCCAGATTTGAAGTCAGGAAGATGAGTTTTCCTGACTCCAGACCCGGTACTCTATCCACTTCACCACCGGAGTGCGAACCAGCAGATACTTAATCTTAACAAGTGGAGAGATAGGGCAGCTAAGGACACTAAGTTTAAAGTATAAGGTCATGTGCAAAACCTTGCAAGAGAAGGATGTTGGAAAATTATAAACATTATCACCACAGAAAACGTTTAAAACTTTTTAGCTGAGAATATAACAAGGTAGAAAGGAAACATTTCCTTAAGAACTAGAACTGTCCAAAAATGTAATAGGCTTACTGGAGAGGTGGTAAATTCTCCTTCTTAGAAGTCTTCAGAACTGGTTGAACACTTGTGTATATTATAGTAGGAATTCATTTCGTGTTTGGGATAGAAGAGATGGCCACTGGGATCCTTTATAATTCTCAAATTCTACAATTTTACGAAAGCTTGGCAGGAGACTCAACTAAGTCAAATCATCTTGAGAACATTCGCACATGAACTGGAAGGAGGACAACAGTCACAAAATGAAATGGATCAGATGGTATTTTTCCAATGTTCTAGTCTCCTGGATAATAATAATAGAACCACCGCACTTGCATTTTACCATCTCTGGAGTCAGTGGACCAGAGGAGGAAGCAACAATGATACTCCAAAAATTAGAAGTTCAAGAAGAATGCTTGGACCTGGACAAATACCTACAGTGCTACTGGAAGTAACAGAATTTAAATACAGTGAGAGATAAATTTTCAAAATGTCTCCAAAAAAGGTATTTTCTAATATAGGTTAAAACTATTCAATATTCTATGCAATAAGAAAGAATGTGACTTGAAGATAACTGTGTTCAACCCCAAGGCAAACGAGGGGATGCCTAGGCAGCTAGATGACCCAGTGGGCCTAGAGCTAGGAAGACCTGAGTTCATATGGCACTTCAGAAATTTATTAGCTGTGTAACCTTGGGCAAATTACTTAACCCCTGTCTGCCTCAGTCCCCTTAGTTGTGAAGTGGGGATAATAATAGTACCTACCTTACAGGGTTGTGAGGATAAAGTGAGATATTTGTAAAACGTTTAGCACAGTGCCTGGCACATTTTGTTGTTGCTCAGTTGTTTTAGTCATGTCCAACTCTTTGTGACCCCATTTGGGGTTTTCCTGGCAAAGATATTGGAGTAGTTTGCCATTTACTTCTCCAGCTCATTTTATAGGATGAGGAAACTGAGGCAAACAGGGATAAGTGACTTGCCCAAAGTCACATAGCTACTAAGTGTCTGAGGACACATTTGAACTCAGGTCCTCCTGACTCCAGGCCCGGCACTCTATGCACTGTGCCTCCTAGCTGCCTGCTTGGCACATAGTAGGCCCTCTATAAATGCTAGCTATTATTATTATTATCATTATTATTATTATTATTCACCAGTTCACTGAAAAGCATCATGAAGTTAGGCAAAAACATTTGCCAGTGTCATGGAAGACATCTTGTTTAGAATCAGAACTGAAAAATTTTCTATCAGTGCAAGGTCCTCTAAATTCTGCTGTTCACTAATGATTTTGTATTGATTATACCAAGCCCCAGAACATTTAAAAGTCTCCTCAGTGAAATCAACAATAATTTAAAAAATAGTTTAACCATTTACAAGAGAAAAACAAAATGGATGAAAACACATATTGCTTGGTTTATGATATGCAGCTGGATTGATAGCCCATGGTTAGTAGATATTCCTTGGATTTCTACAGATGAATAATGAACTGGATTCTAAATTGAAGAAAAGGAAGACATCAGGCTGAGTTGCATTTGGAAAACTGTGCATTGCTTTCAGTGATTCTGAGTTATTTGCTGCCATAAACCATCTCTTTCAACACTTATTCTCCCAGTGATGCTATTTGACTGTGAATCATAGAACAACATGATCTCAGAAGAATTAAACTGCTAGTAAACATGAAGGATAATAAAAAGACATGTGACAGGTACTTAATAGACTGTAGCACATTGATTATGATGATTTACACATGCAAAGACATCATCAAAGATAACTATGGCCAGAAAAGGAGATGGGCCAGTCATGTCATCATTATCTACATCAACAACATGCATTTATTTAACATGTTCCTGGCACTTCTAATGGGATACAACAAAGGCAAAAACATGGTCTCTGGCCTCAAGGAGACCAAATTTTAATGACGAAGACAACACGCAAAAAGAAATACTGGGTGAATAGCTCGAGCACCATGCTGGTACCCTTAAGGTATTAAAATAATGAAAGAAAATCCTTTAGTATGCTGGGTAAATTCTCTCTGGAGCATTTATATAATGAAATTCTTGAAAACTACACAGAATAAGACCTGCTCTGGTGGAAGGGACACCTAAATTGATGAGATCAATGATACATATGATTATATATTTTTATGTATGATAATATAGCAGCCTCCTTGTCATTCCTCCCAACTTTGGGCATTCTCATTGGCTGTCCTTCATGCCTGGAACTTTCTACTCCCCTCATTTCTACTTCCTGGCTTCCCTAGTTTTCTCCAAGTCTCAGCTAAAGTATCACCTTCTTTTCTGATCCTCTTTAACCTTAGTGTCTTACCTCTGAGATTTGCCTTTCTTTGTATCCCCCTCATTTAACACAGTGTCTGGCACAAAGTATACACTGAATAAATTCTATTTGACTCATCATATGTACCCATGACTGTGTTCAAACAAAATATTTCATTATCATTATCTTAGAATAAAAAAGTGGGAGAAATAGTAAGTTGTGAAAAATATTAATACCTTAGGTTTCTATAAGACTTCATAGATTAAAAGCACTTTCATGTATGTGATGGGGATGGAAAGCAAGTCTCATTGCCCTTAGCAGGAGCTGTCCATTCCTGCTTCAAATGCCCATGCAACAGAGTCGCTGTGTGAAGCTCCGGGATGACAGGATCCCATGGAGTCTTGTGCCAGTTGGTGGGAACTTGGAAAAAGAAGACAAGAGAGGAGGACCCTATGGGAAAGAGACAATGCTAAGAGATGAGGGACTTCATGGAAAGGGGAGTCCTGGAATGTTCCTGGGTGAGCATGAGCAGCAAGTTAAGATTGAACAAACTGATATCAGGAATGCAGTCTACAGAGCTTAAGACATCAATCCTTCAGCTATGCTCAGAGAATGGGAGATGGTAGCCCAGAGGCCGAGATGAGATGAATGCAACCCCAGAGACCTACAGTGGATGTCCATGCCATTCACTGAGAGCAAGCTGAGAAGATAAAACGTAACAACTGACAGCTTTCTGAGCCCCATCTGTCCATTCACTGAAGGACAGTTTCCCTACCCTTTCATATACTTTCCCCAAGAAGTTTCTTCCCCATCAATTACTTCATAGAGCAATTAAATTGCATAGAATGATTCTACTACATGACTCTCTTTTGTTCTTTACATTGCTTTTATGTTTTAATTAAGTGTTTTTACTATTGGATCAGTGAGGGTCTGTAACCAGAGAGTGTTGTACTTAGCGGGGCTCAGGCTATGATTTACAAAATTGAATATTAAAGTAGCAAGATGGTCCAGAGTCAGAGTTCTTAGGAGTTTTCAGGAGCCCACTGTTACACATACATTACCTCATTTGTTCCTGATAATAACCCTCTAAGGTAAATAATGCAAGTATTATCAGTCCAATTTGAGAAAATGAGAAATTTTGAGAATGAGAAATGAGAAAACTGAGATACTTTCTGAAATCCAGTGATGCTGACATAACACACTAACCAGGGCCAGTGTCCTCCTGCGGACAGATAGCACCTGGTGACTTTGACCTCTTGAATAAAATACAGTACTAGTAGTGGACCACTACACACATGCATCCACAGTTTAAACTACAGAGATTCAATACTGCAATTGAAACAGTACTGCCAGAAAAAGAAAAAATAGATATTGAGTGTTCTCCAATTCATAACTTGTTTTTTTCCTTTCTAAGTAGTTAATCCTGTTACAAACCCTACTGATGAGTGATTTGTTCAATGCCACACATTTAGCAAGTAGTGGAACCAAGACTTAAACCCACATCTTCTTATTCAGAGTACAATGTCCTTGTCCCTTAACCACTAAATTCTTCTTAGACTGGTGCTTTGCTTCTATCTGAAGGATTATGGTTTTTGTGTGCAGTAGGAGATGAGAAGTAGAAAGAAAAGGAAAGGGGAGAGATTGGGAAAGTAATAGACAGCTCTCCAGAATTACAGATGAGAGAATTTCAGAACTGGTAGAAACCTTTGTTATTGTGTCATTTCAGTCACATTCAACTCTTTGTGACTCCATTTGGGATTTTCATGGCAGAAATATTGGAGTGGTTTTGCCATTTCCTTCTCCAGCTCATTTTACAGATGAGGAAACTGAGGCAAACAGGGTTCAATGACTTACCCAGGATCACACAACTAGTAAGCGTTTAAGGCCAGATTTGAACTCATAAGGATGAGTCTACCTGACTTCAGGCCCAGAGCTTTATCCACTGTGCCACTCAGCTGCCCACGGTAGAAACCTTAGGGATCATCTAGTCAAGTCAAGCATTTATTAAGTGCCTATTATATTTTACAGGTAAGGAATGTGAGAGAGAAAGGTGAAATAACTTATACTTTCTTCCAAAGTGCATAAAAGAGACAGGATTTTTCTCCCTCTTCTCTCTTCCTCCTCATCCCAAATAGAAGTAGCAATGACAAATTGCCCCAAAAGCATATGGCAGTGGGACATATATCTTAGGCTCACTGCTAAAGAAAGGAGTTCAAAAATAACTGTTCCTGGATTCCAACCTCCTATTTGAAGGAAAAGAGATGTTGAATTCCTGAGGGAGTCTGATCTCAGACTCTAGTTGACTACTCTAGAATGAAGATTTCCCAAGAAGCACCAGTTGTGAGAGATGTTTCATTGGTAATCAATTAATAGTTTTTGAGTTTGAGAGTTCAAGCACTAGACATCCTAATGAAATAAGAGTTCTTTCCATACCCCCTCCTTATAAAAGAAAAAGTCAGTCCAGTGTGGTTCTTGCATAATATCCTACTTGTATAGCAAAACTACTGAGTTAGTTGGACAATGCAGGTCTGGTATGAAGGTAACCTGCTTACTCAGCAAGCTCCAAAACTTATTTACCTTTTGGAGGGATTCCTAAATTTGAGGAAGGGCATCTAAGTGGTGCAGCAGATGGACCTCTGGTCCTAGAGTCAGGAAGACTTATTTCACTGAGTTCAAATCTGGCCTCATATACTTACTAGCTGTGTGACTCTGAGCAAGTCACTTAACCCTACTTGCCTCAGTCTCTTCATCTGTAAAATGAGCCGGAGAAGAAAATGGCAAACCACTCCAGTATCTTTGCCAAGAAAACCCCAATTGGGGTCAAAAAGAGTCAGACATGATGGAAAACAGCTGGGCAATTAAACTTGAGGAAACTGTAGGACTTTTTAGGAAAAGACTTATTGGAATGACAGTTTCCATGACAGTAACCCCAAATTTTATTTCCTTCTGAGGGAAGCTGTTCAACTATTTGGATTTTTTATGCCTCTGGATTTGTTCATGGGCTCCTGTGAGTCCTTACTTAGCATCTTTGCATGTCCTCTTACAAGAGAATGTAAGCTCTTACAAGGTAGGGATACTTTTGTCTTTGTATCACAGTGCTTAGCACAATCGTGGGTGTTTAATAAATGCTTATAACCTAAAAAAGTCTTGGACCTGGAATAAAATTTGACTTTGGGCAAGTCAACTCTCTCTCAGCCTCAGTTTCTTCACCTATAAAATGAGAGAATCGGGCTACACGAACTCTAAGATCTCTTCCACTATAAATCTATGATACTAAGAATATAGAGTGAAAACCAAGCTTCCCAACAAATTTTAGACTATCTCTCCCTTGGTTTTAGTTTCTCCAAAAATTTCCTTGTCCAAGGGAGCTCCTGCTTCATGGGCATTTCCCTGATGGAGGTCTTTTTAGAGTATATAACTAGGGTAGGATAACTTCTCCCAAACAGACTGGGCACTTACAATGATCCCAAGTCACTAATCAGGAGTTATGAATGGTAGGTCACTATTGCTCTCTCCCTAACCTTATAAAAATAAAGAAAATTCAGGTTACACCACAGATTCCAAAATGATCACTTGCCTTTTGGAATAAATAATCCTAATTTGGGGGGTGACCACGGGAGTTTTCATCAAATTTTTGAGCTGTAAAGCACTCTAGTGGTCACAAATTCCAACCCCTTCACTTTATTGATGGGGAAACTGAGGTCCAGAAAGGTCATGCAGATTAAAAACATTCAGGGAAGGATTAACAGTAACTCACATTTTCATAGAACTTTGATATTTTCAAAGTATTTTTCTCATAACAACCGAGGTAGGTAAAATTTTTCACTACCTTTGACTTAAAGCAATAGTTGTCCAACCAGTGCCTCGTGGGCCAAATCTGGCCTTCAGCCAGTTTTTGTATAATGCAACCAAGAGTCAATTTTATATTTTAAAATAAATTGTTTTAAAATTGAACAATAAAAATTATTTTTATCAATGTAAGAATCATTATTAACTCCAGGAAACACCAGGTCATGGGCCATAGGAAGAGGAAGAAATTAAGACTCAGAGAAGTTAAGTGATTTGCCCATAGTCATACCCTGTATATTTAAGTCCAGGAGTCTGCACTGCATTGCAGGTCTCCTCATGATCTAACATTCTTTTCACTGTAGAATATCTCACTAGAAAAAGGTTTTTTTTAATTGTGAAGAAAAGCTAGCCCAGTAAATTTATATTCCTGGTTAATGAAACAAATGACATTCAGAACTTTGTTGCCTTTACCAGGATCAGGTCTCTACTGTGTAACTTTTGGCAGACACATAAGCCTCAGATCTCTCTTTGTACTATCAATCAGTCCAAGTGGCCCCTTCCAAACTGAGTGCAATGCTAAGCATCATCTCTTGTAAGGTTGCTGGTCTCTGAGCTAGGCCTAATCAAAATGCCATATTGTATTATACAGGGTGTCCCAAAAGTCTTAGTGCTATTCTAAGCTTTAGGAGCTTAAAAATTCCACCAAGAGTTTTGGTTTACCCTGTATTTAAGGATTAAATTAAGATGTTCTTAAAGACTGACATGGAAAACAAACCTCCATTAAAACCCCTCAAGGTATAGCAATAGACCATGGAATTATAGATTCAGACCTAGAAAGAACCAGAGACATAACAGAGTCCAATCCCCTCATTTTACAGATTTAGTAACTGAGGCCAAGGAAGGTTCAATAATTTGCCCATGGTCACAACACTGCTGGTAAAGGTCTGAGTCAGATTTTGAAACCAGACCTTCTTGACTGTAAGTTGCATACTCTTTCGCTACATCACCAGACCAAATCATGGTGAGGAGGTGTCCAAACTAAATATCAATGTGTCTTTTCATTCTCTCTTTCATCAAGTTCAACTCCTTCATCCCTGAAATGCCAGTAAGATTGTTAAGCATTTTTTCCCCTCTTCAGACTGGTGTTTTTGTTGACCATCTAAGTAAGTATATGAGTTTTCTTTTAAAAAAAATATATTCCACTTCCTTTGTTATGTGAAGAGAGTTTGTTTATTATTTTGGAGCAGATGAGGACATCGGGTTTTCTGTAGCCTTCTAGTAGATTTATGGAGGATCCTGGAGTATTTTTAGTGCCTTTTCCCTACTCTGAGCTCTTCTGCCTTCTATGCCCAGGAACAAGCAAAGGCAGCCCATAGCATAGATGTCACTCTAACATTTTGTACCAAATGTAGCTTTTTCTGTTATCTTTCTCTACTCTGTTTCTCCCATTCCCATTTTTTCTTTCCTTTCTTGTATTATAAGAGAAGATAGTAATATAATACATAACCTCCATAAACCCAACGACTTTAACTACTGGGGTGAAGGCTCACTTTTCAATAAAAACTACTGAGAAAACTGATAAACTGTCTGGCAGAAATTAGATTAAGACAAACACTTCACACCACATGGAGCTCTAAATGGATACATGACCTAGATATAAAAAGTCGCATCATAAACATATGAGAAGACCAAGAAAGAAATCACATTTTAAAGCTATGAATGGGGGAATAGTTCATGGCCAGACAAGGTATAGAGAGGATCACAGAAGGTAAAATGGATAATTTTGATTACATAAAATTAAAGCAATTAAAATGAGAAGGGAAATAGTTAACTGGGAAAAAATCTTTGAGCAAATTTCTATAATATCAAAGATACATAAAGAACTGATTCAAATGTATAAGAACACCAGTCATTCTTTAGTAGGTCAGTGGCCAAAGAATGTGAACAGGCAGTTCTCAAAGGAAGAAATCTAAGCTATCAATAATTACATAAAATTATCTAAGTCATTAATAATTAAGGAAATACAAATTAAAACAACTCTTGGGTTCCATTTCAAACTATCAGATTGGTATAAATGACAGAGTTATAGGAAGACAGACACACTGATGCACTGTTGGAGTTGTGACTTGGTCTAGCCATTTTGAAAAACAATTTCAAATTATGCCCACAAAGTCATGAAACCACACATAACCTTTGACCCAGACATATCACTACTAGGCCTATATTCCAAAGAAAACAAAGAAAGAGGTAAAGGACTCATTTATTAAAAAATATTTATGATAGCCCTTTTTGTAATGACAAAGAAATGGAGAGGGTGCCCAGCAAGTGGGGAATGGCTGAACAAATTATGGCATATGAACATAAAGGAATATAATCATAAGAAATTAGAAAAGGGACTGTTTCAGAGAAATTTGGGAAGACTCATATAAGCTGATGATTGAGAGTGAACTGAACTGAACCAGGAGAGCAATTTATACTATAACAGTATTGTAAAGAAAAATCTCTGAAAGACTTCAGAATTCTGCTCAATGCATTGCAGACACCCACAACTCCAAAGGACTGTGGATGAAGCATACTATCCAGCTCCTGATAGAGGGGTGATGGACTCTAGAGGAAGAAAGAGAAATGCATTTGTGGATATGAAAAATGTCTGGATTTATTTTGTTTAATTATTCTCATTTGTTAAAGGATTATGCTTTTTTTTTCTTTTTTAAGCTTTTGGAGGACAGGGAATTTGGGAGGGACAGGGAAGCTAGGATAGAATTGCCCTCCCCCCAAAAAAAGAAGAACCATTGAAATCATTTTTTTTAAATGCACAGAATAGAACAAAAGGAAGTTCAGAAGGAAATATAGACAAACAGGACGGCTTTGATGATAACATGCTGAATTTATTATGTACTTTTTAATTTTTTCTTTCATTTTTAGGCAATTGGGGCTAAGCGACTTGCCCAAGGTCACACAGCTAGTAAGTGTCAAGTGTCTAGTGTGAGGCCAGATTTGAACTTAGGTCTTCCTGACTTCAGGGCCGGTACTCTATCCATCGCACCACCTAGCTGCCCCCTATTATGTACTTTTTAAAAGCAAACTGAATATAATAGAAATTCTTAGCTTCACAAAAAGGCCTCCTTTTCTGTTCTACTTTGTATATGGAATGTTAATTTGTGGAGGTATTCATTAAGTTCAGAATTTTAAAACAAAGCTTAAAAGGCAATTATTTTCTTCTAATCATTTTACTTCCTGCCATTTAGCAGCAAATTCTCCTAAATGAGTGATTTTTATGGTAAATCAGAAGACACACACTAGAAAAGGAAAAAGAAAGCTCACACACAAAATTTACATATCCAAGCAGAATTTATTGAAAGTTACTCACTATAATCAACTAAGACCCTCAGAGGGGCTGGATATGGATGATGCTGCCAATCTTCAATTCTGTGTCTCAAGGTGAACCTCCACTAATGGGGTGACTATTAGCTAGCCGGGTCAAAATTACCTGGCAGTATGGCACAGCAGCAAAGACCACTTTCCACCTTTCCCTTTTCACACAGAA
Source organism: Vombatus ursinus (assembly GCF_900497805.2). Lineage (NCBI taxonomy): Eukaryota > Metazoa > Chordata > Mammalia > Diprotodontia > Vombatidae > Vombatus > Vombatus ursinus. The sequence goes on along the minus strand of NW_020954576.1, from coordinate 78,909,726 downwards.
AAGGTTTCATCTCCGATATGTGCCAGTGATATTTCACCAGTTTTCCCTACTTCCCAGGGTCTCCAGGGTGGATCAAGCTATTAATATCATCTCCAGATCTACATTTCAGGGTCTTTGATTCCTATAATTTGTGGAGGGGTCAGAAGGAAGGAGAAAAGAAGCAGGGAGAGAATCTGGATCACCCAATGGCCAACTTGCAAATATAGTTTGTCTTTTCCTGTGGCCTTGGTTGGGCTTGACATAGGTAACTATTATAAAGGTCTTCCTTGCAAAACAAAGAAGGAAAATGCCATTAAGTTTGTTGATCACCTGAATTTCTGACAATTTCATTCTCCTGATCCAGTCTGCAGACTCTTAAAACATGCCACAGATTGTTAACCAGTCAGTGGTTAGGTTAACATTTATTCAGAGCTTTTGCTTGGTATTTCACATATCAGAATCTCTTACATTAATTAGATGAACCAGCAGGAAATTTACCAGGGGATAGAATAGGACCTATAATAGAATAGAGAAAGATTATTGTCTCCTAAGTTCTGGACACTACATTTCTATCAATGCAGCCAAATATGTGTGTGTATGTATGTATGTATATAAATATATATATATATATACACACACATATATGTGTGTGTGTATGAATGTGTATATGTATATGTGTGTATATATATGCATACACATACATATATACACATATACACACATATGTGTATGTGTGTGTGTGTGTGTGTGTGTATGTATATATATATATATATATATATACATTTTTTAAAAACTCATGCTATTCATGGGACTTGGAGTTATAAGGGACCTTGCTGGTCATCTAGTTCAGTTTCCTCATTTTATAGAAGAAGAATCTCAGGCCTGGATTATATGTGTACAAGATCATGTAGGCTGTAAGTATCAGAGTCCCATGAATAATAGTATGACAAGGTGTTACGCAAAGGTTCAACAATTAATTTCACAAATACAGAACTAGATGATAAAATTAGAAGAAAAGAACTTGAGGGTTCTAGGCTTACAAACTGGTTCTATCCTCTATTGTTCACTCCACCACCACCCTATCCCCTCTGCCATAGCCAATCAATCTTCAAATCCTGTCATTTCTACCTTGATAACAAGAGAGAGTTCCAGATCTCACCCAAAGGGCAATTCCCTGAAGTCTCTAGTATAGCATCTGGGGATAGGGATGTGATGAAGACTGCCAACTCCTCTCAGGTTGGCTTCTTCCCAGAGTATTAATCTCCCTTTGGCAATCTAAAGTGGGGTTGGTATGGTCCAGCTTTTCTCTCAAAGCTGGAAGCCAGAAGCATAATTGCAGATCCCTAACCTCAAGATTGTCTTCACTGTAATGGGAGAAACAACACAAAAAAAGACTTAAAAATTAGAAGTATGGCCTGAGTTGGCACTCTCTCAAAATGGAGGTTCCAGAGGTTCCAATTAGAGGAAGGGAAGTTAGTAGAGGAAAGATCTTCCCAGGCGAGAAGACTAAAGGGGTGGAGGCATGTTTCAGCATAAGAAAGCTGATGCAACATGGTGAAGAAGTCAAGAGAGTTAGGATCAGAGCCAGGAAAGCAGGACAGAGAAGGTAAGAAATAAGTCCCAAGGAATTCTAAATCACAGACATCAAAAAGATGTTCTGCTTTCCACATTAATCCACCTGGGAACTATTCTGTGATATAACTCTATCTCACCTGTGCAAAGTGGTTTCTTTTCCTTTTTTGATAGGGTTATTAAACTGGTTAAGTAGGGGGAATGTTGGGAGCTGCATTGTAGCCTGTCAATAATAGTAGATCTCAATTCCAGTACATGTTTAGGGAAAATGGAGAAATGTGGGCTAGGTAGCATAGTCAAATGGTTCAATAGTTAGCTGAATGTGAATTAATGAGTCAATACTCTTCATTCATTTAAACATTTATTGAGCTCCTAATGCATTCATTATGCTAGGCATTTAGGGTCTTCTCCCTGCTATTCAGGTGTTTACATTCCAAAAGTAGAGGACAGAGAGACTGTCTTCAGAGTCAAGAAGGCCTGAAGCTCAAATACTGAACTCTTAAGATAATATTTCTGATGTTAAGGAGGAAAAGTACTAAAAGCAGACTTGTTGATTTATTGGTATTCATTTATTTGAAACCAAAAGGTTGTCTTACTGTTTCTAAGACATTTTGAGAACTTGCACAGCATCCTTATGACCCAGGTTAAGTCAGGTCACCTCTTTGGGCCCACGTTTCCTCATCTGTAAAATATGGAAGTTCAACTATGTGGCTTTGTACATTGCATCAAGCTCCAAATTTCATTTCATTGACTGTGTGACTAAACTTCTCAGTACTCTGGATATTACTCTAAGATATAAATTGAGAGCCAGTTCTGATCGTTGTCAGGAGGGAAGTTCCTTAATGGGGTCCCCTAAACCATTGAAATCACACGTCCTATCCAAAATGTGCTAGGGATTGGGGATCCAAAGGCAAAAATGAAGCACTCCACTCCCTCAAAGAGCTTACAATCTACAGGAAGTGACCACATGTTCACATAGAAGTATATACAAGATAAATATCTACAAATTAATCTGCTAGCAGCTGGAAAATAGCAGATGTTACTTTGATCAGCAAGATGTCACCTTTAATCATTTCATTTCCTCTCTACCCTACCTAGCAGCTGGTAGAGTCAGGAAAGGCCATATATAGGAAGGAAGTAGCATTAGAGCTGAGGAAAGAAAAGATGTGGTATTGTAACCAATACCATAAATTGAGTCAAAAGAAGAAAGAAAAAAAGGAAGGCTAAAAAGCCCACATGAGGGGAGGGGCATTGATCTTTACCAACAAGGAAAGAGTCCCATAACAATGAGAATTGACCTCTACCATAAGGAGAGAATCCCATATCAATGGGCTTTGGGACTGGGGTTATAGTATATTGACCAATAAATATATTGCAGAGGATTGTAATAGGTGTGTAAAAAGAGACATAAAATGTAATCAGACTATCTCAGGCTGGAAAGATATCTCTAGTGAGATATCTGATATGTACTATACATGTAGTACACCTGTGTGGAATATGTGTGTAGTATATATACATGGCACTGTGTAGTATGTATCTGTGTGTATGTATACATGTTGTCTTTGTGTGTATATATACATATATATATATGAAGTGTGTGTGTGTATACTTCAGAACTCTGTATATAAGGAACAAGTTCCTAACCTTTGGACTGCCTCTCAAACTACCAAGAGCTTCTCACTGGTAGTGTACAAATAAAAGTTGACTATAGTAAGAGAGATTTATGAATTAGGAGGGAGATCACCCTTAAGACCCTGACACATCCAGGATGAGCTATTCTGATAGTGCTTTATGTCTCTCTTACACAATTATTTCAATACTCTACAGTATATTTATTAAGGGGCAGCTAGGTGGTACAGTGGGTAGATCAGTGATCCTGAAGTCAGGAGGACCTGAATTCAAATCCAGCCTCAGACACTTACTAGCTGTGTGACTCTGGGCAAGCCACTTAACTCCATTTCCTCCCCAAAACAAACAAACAAAAAACACATAAAGTTGATCAACATACTGTAAGTCTAGTCCCAAAGTCCATTGGTATGGTACTCTCCCCTTATTGGTAAAGATCAATGCCCAGGCCCTCAGGCAGGCTTTTGGCCTGGGGTTATAATGCCATATCTTTCCAGGCTTCTGTTGCCATACTCAGTAAATTCCAATGGATCCCTATTACCTGCAGGATCAAATATCAAATCCTCTGCGTGGCATTTGAAGCACTTTACAACCTGGACTCCTCCCACCTTTCCAGTCTTCTTACACCTTTCTCTTTGCCTCCCTCCCACCACCACATTGCATCTCCTATCTCCAGGCATTTTCACTGGCTGTCTCACAAAGTTTGGCACATCGTGATTCATTTTAATTCAGTAAGCATTTATCGAGTGTCTACTACGTGCAAGGCCAAAGACCTTTGAATGAAACTGTTCTTGCCCTCAAAGAGCTTACGTTTCTCTGGGCATTCCATGTCTGGAATGCTCTCCCTCCTTATCTCTGGCTCTGGCTTCCCTGGCTTCCTTCAAGTCCTAACTAAAATTCCATCTTCTACAGGAAGCCTAAGTCCTAAGTCCTCTTAATTCTAGTGCATTCCCTCTGCTAATTATTTTCTATTTATTCTGTATATATCTTGCTCTGTATATATTTGTTTGTTTGTTGTCTCCCCACCCCCTAAATTGTAAGCTCCTTGAAGGCAGGGACTGCCTTTTGCCTCTTTTTGTACCCCTAGCACTTAGCACAGTGCCTGGCATGTAGTAGGTGCTTAATAAATGTTTATTGACTGACTGACCTCTAAGATCTTGTGATTCTGTTATTTTAACAAGTATACTGAGTCAAAACTGCCTTTTTTTTTTTTCAAGGGGGTTAGGGAAGGGGAAGAAAGAAAACAAGGGCTCTGTGTTGAGTGAAAAAAAAACAGCACCAGCAAATCAACAATGAGATAGGATTAAAATGTCTATTAAAATGCCTCTTCACATCTTCTCCCTTTACCCCTCTCCCTCTTTCCTTCCTCCTCCATGCCCAGTGCTAGATGAGTTCTATGAATCAGCAGAAAGTTTTCCTTTTCCAAAGACCAAATAAGGATTGTGGCCTGCAAGTAGTAATAAGTTGCTGTTGTTGTTGTTTTTTCTTTTAATCTTGCACACGCCCAAGGTGTCACAGTTGGTAAGGAGGGTTTCTAGGACCACAGACAATGTCCGAATCCCTGAAAGATGGAGCCGCAAAGTAGTGACTTCTTAGCTTCAAGTACAGTAAGGCTTTTCTCTGCTTCCAGAGCATAGACTTTGGACAGCCTGAGACTGCATCACCATAATAGGATCATTCTGTTAAGCCCCTATCAGGACATTTTTATTATTTGGGCTGGAAAATAGCAAAATATGTTACTTTGGTCTGCAAGATGTCACCCCTAATCATTTCATTCTCTCTCTCTCTCCCCTTCCTCTCCTGGGCTCTCTGGGTTTTCTTCCCAGCCCACCCACCCCTGGGGGTTTTTGGCAAAGAATGATCTTTTCCTTTTGTGAATATTTGTTATGCATCATGACACTGTTGAGATAATCCACATCCCCTTGTTAGGTTTGAAATGAGCTGGAGGCCATAGGAAAAAGAATTAAAGTTTCCATTTTCTGGGCAGTCTGGCTTCTGGAATGGAGGTGGGAAAGGTCAGAGTTGTCATAGATTCATTGAGTCAAGAGTTAGAAGGGACCTTAGAAATACAGTCCGATTCCCTCGTTTTACAGATGAGGAAATGAAGGCCCAGAGAAAGAAATGACTTGTCCAAACAGGGAATGAGTAGCAGAGCCAGATCCTCTGATTCCAAATCTAGAGCTGGTTTAGTTTCCCAAACTGCCCTCAGAGTTCAGGAACATTGGCTCTGAAAGGGGTGGAATCTAACTCCAGAGATTCCCAGAACAATGCTTCTGGCTTCCCAGTTAGTGAGATGCTGCTGGCTCCTAAACTGCAGATTAAGCTAAAAGTCTGGGTGAGAGACATCAGTGAAATGCCCAAATTAAATCTAGTAACACCTATCCAAGGAGAAAGAGGTAGTCCTGCTGTTCCATGTAGGGGATGAGGACTATCTCATGCCATACCAGAGGTATCAAACACTTGGTGGGCCCTCCCTAGGGCCTGAACCAGATAAAATGTAATTGAGAAGCATTTAAAAAAATTAACAAAAATACAATAGAACACAGATAGTGCTAAAACATGATTTTCCAAGCCAATGTGCCCACCCTATGGATGTGATTCAGTTTTGTGCCCCAGCTTCTATTTGCATTTGACAGCAGTTTTATAGTGCCACAGGGACCAGAAATGGTAAACAAACAAACAAAACCCAAATTATGAAGTTACCCATTAGTAGGTTCTTTTTTCTTTAGTTGAAGCTTTTTTTCCCCCAGTTTACTGACCCTTGTATGTGTATGTATATGTGTATATGTACATATATGTGTATATATGTATGTATATATATTGTATATGTGTGTATATATACATATATGTGTATATGTATATGTGTGCATATACATATATGTGTGTGTTGTGTATTTCTATAGATTTCTATAGATTTCTATATAATATACAGATTATTTATAATATATAATACATGTATAATACATATATACATGTGTGTATATCAATATATGTATATATGAATGCACATGTATATATACACCCACGTGTGTGTTATGTGTGGGAAAGATTGGAAAAGAGATTTACTTAATTTGACTGATATGAAAAACGAACTGGATTGTTTATTGTAGGTAGCCATAACGTTTCTGCTAACTACTGAGGACTTCAGTTTAACATTTTTATTAAGTGCCTACTTTTGAGGTGTATTATAGAGAAGCTCAAAATAAATCAAAATAAATAATTTTTCCTACCCTCAAGTAGGAAGCCTATATTCTATGAGGAGGGTACTACATGTAAACAGCTAAGACCTATCCTTTTAAAGGGCCCGCTCTCCACTTCAGGGGCAAATGATCCATCTGACCCAGTATCCTGTTGCCTAAAAAGACCCCAAGGGATGTAGTCGGACATGATTTTCCTCCCAGACATGGTAATGAGACTCGGATACTTACTAGCTATGTACTATTAGCAAATTTACAGAACTTCTCTGAACTCGTTTCCTCATTATTAAAATAAAAATAATAACCTCCAACTCCTCTAACTTTAGTGCCTTCTCTCTGTTAACTACTTCCTATTTTGTCCTGTATATAACTTGTTTGTACATATTGATTGGTTTGTTGCCTCCCCCATTAAATTGTAAGCTCCTTGAGGGCAGGGACTGTCTTTTGCCCTTTTTTTGTATCCCCAGTGCTCACCACAGTGCCTGGAACATAGTAGGTGCTTAATAAATGTTTATTGATTCATTGATTCATAATAATAATCCCTTGATGCACCTATCTCACCAGGTTGTTGGCAGGATCCAATGAGATGAGGTGGATAAAATGCTATGCAAACCATAACATATTAAATGTGTCATTCTTATTATTATTGTTATATCCCAGCTTTCTTTAGTAGCTATTTCTGATAATTCCATAAATTTATTATCTGTTGTATGAATTAGTGCTAAACTTACCCTGTTCAATAGTCAGAGGGTGACACCTTGTGCTTTGTCCCCTGGAAGAAAAAAAAAAGAAAGAAGGCTCATTTTTAAAAGTTCATATATTTTAATAAGAAAAGACCTTTGATACACCAGTGGTATATTTTTCTCAGTTTTCTCAGCTGTAAAATGGGGATAATAACAGCATCCACCTTGCAGAGTTGTTATGTGCATCAAATGAGATAATGTACTAACAGAAATAAACACAAAGCCTGGCACATAGTAGGCACTATATAAATGCTTGTTGCCTTCTCCTTACCCCACATGTATAATCAGTAGTCAAATATTGTCATGTCTATCTCTACAACATCTCTTGCATCAATCTCCTTTTCTCTACCCCTAAGGCTACCACCCTAGCTCACCCCTCTATCACCTCTCCCCTCTATTAATCCAATAGCTTCCTAATTGATTTCCCTGCCCAAAATCCTTTCACACTCTAATTCACCTTTCTCACAGGGGCCAAAGTAATTTTCATAAAGTAGAAATCTGCTCATGCCAATCCCCTACTCAATCAGCCACAGCTTTTAAAGCCCCTCACCGTGTGGATCCAAGCTACCTTTCCAACTTTATTCTACAGTACTCCTCTTCCCACACTCTGGGGTCCACAGTGTTCTTCCTCCTGCTCCTCACACACAACACTCAGTCTCCCATCTCTGTTCCTAATTCTTCTTCCTCCCACCTCACCTCCACCTCTTACAATCCTTTCTTTCTTCCACAATTTTGCTCAGTCCTCACCTACGTGCCTTTCCTGATTTACCCAGTTGTTAGAGTCCCTTTCCCCCAAATCTTCTTTGTACTTATTTTGCATCTATTTTTATATACATGTTTTCTCCTCCAATAGAATGTAAGCTCCTTGAGGGCAAGGACCATTTCATTCTCTTGGTATCCTCAGGGCCCAACAAATACAGTCTTGACACATTGCAGTCCTTAATAACTTGCTAGTAAAATGTACTGGGTACAAAGGAACAGCAATATTGTAAGATGATCAGCTATAAATGACTTAGCTATTCTTAGAAATACAATGATCCAAGACAACTCTGAAGGACTTAAGATGAAAAATGCTCTCTATTCCCAGAGAAAGAACTGATGGTGTCTGAATACAGATTGAAGCATACTTTTTTTTTACTTTCTTTATTTTTCTCGAGGTTTTTTTTTGTCTATGTTTTCTTTCACAACATGACTATTAGGGAAATGCATGACTTCACATGTATAACCTATATCAAATTGCTTGCCTTCTCGATGAAGCGGTGTAGGGAGAGGGAGGAGGGGAGAGAATTTGGAACTCAAAGTTTTAAAAACAAATGTTAAAAATTGTTTTTAATGTAACTGGGAAAAAATAAAATACTAAATAAAAATTGAAAAAAATAATTTGCTGGTAAATTGACTGATTAAATAATCTTAAATCAATAAAACAGAAGTCCACATATGGTAAATGGTATGAGTAGTGTGTAGCAAGGCCATGAAGCTTCCCCACTGTGTCACAATTGCTTGACCTGCCCTGCCCTCCATCTTCCTGTCCCCTTTTTGCACTCACAGGCTCCTGGAAAAGGTACAGCCAAATCCATCCCTCCCAAATTTTAGTTCTAGTACTTTTTTTAGACTTGGAGAATCTCCAGAGTAATTTGTAAAGCCTGGCCCAGCTGCCATAGAGGAAAGGCAAAGAGAAAGAGGGCTTTAGTACCATTCTGGAGGAATTTCATCTGCAGAAAGAGAGCCAAAGAGCAGGGAGCTATAGGGAAGTAGAGCTCTTGACCTCATCCCCTTCACAAGTTCAGCTCAGAGTAGAATTGTGAGTCCAACGTCTCAGCTAGAGTGGTGAAGTGGGGATGGGGGTAGAGTGGAGACCCACCAGAAAAGGGAAACTCTTTTACTCTTCTATGGGTTTAGGAATGAGTTCTTTCTGTTTAAATAAAATATATATTACTTTAATTCCTTGTGAACCTGAGTGGGAGTTGATGATTACGCTTTAGGGCAATATCAAATACTGAAACTATTCCCAAGTGCCATCTGAGTAGGGTCAAGAGCCATAGAAGTGAGAGGTCTACACAATGACCCAGGCACTGCACATCTAACACAAAGGCTTCAGGTACATAAAAGCAAGTGGTATAAGAGTTCACACTGGTGACACAGCAGAGGGGGAAATCATCCCAAGTACAAGATGATAGCAATTTGTCTGGAAAAGATACAGAGGTCCAAGTGGTCTGTAAGGTCCATGATAGTCAACAGTATGAAATAGTGACCAAAAAAAATCTAATGTTATATTAGTCTGTGTTAAGAGAGAAAAGAGGGTGTCTAGAAAGGATAGTGATGGTATCGTTATGCTCTGCCCTACTTAGATCATTTCTGGAGTATTGTATTCCATTCTGGATGGCACATTTTTTAGGAAGGACAAAAACAAGCTAAAGAGTATCCAAAGAGAGGGTGATTAGGATGGTGAAGGGCCTCAAGTTCATGCCAGATGAGAACTGGTTGAAGGAACCAGAAATTTTTAGCTTGGAAAAGAGAAGACTTAGGGTGGATGTGATAACTGCCTTCAAATATCTGAAAGGCTACCATCTGGAAAAGGGATTTTGGGCCTTAGAGGGCAGAAACAGGAACAATGGGCAGAAGTTTCACAAAGGAAAATAATAGACTTGATGTAAGGAAAAACTCCCTAACAATTAGAGCTCTCCACAAATGGAACCAGCTGTCTCAGCAGGTAGAGGGTTTCTCTCTTCCTAGACTAGGTCTTCAAGCAGAGCCCAGTTGGCCAGTTGGTGGATATGCTGTGGTCAGATATTAGGTGGCCTCGGAGGTCCCTCCACACTCAGATTCTGGAAAATGATCTCACAATTGTTGTTGGTAGTATTGGTTGTTGTTCTCAGAGTCTCCTATATAGGCTTAGTGCTGCCCTCAGTGAAGAAGGTACTGCCAATAAGGATTTAGATATATTTAGATGTAGTTTGATACTGAGATACAGAATCATAGAATGCTAGGGCCAGAAAGGACCTTAGGTATGAGCTAATCTTAACTCCTCATTCTGGGGACAGCTAGGTGGTACAGTGGATAGAGCGTGGAGCTAGGAAGACTATCTTCATGAGTTCAAATCCAGCTTCAGACACTTCCTAGCTGTGTGACCCTGGGCAAGTCACTTAACCCTGTTTGTTTCAGTTCCTCATCTGTAAAATGAGCTGGAGAAGGAGGTGGCTAGTGTCTTTGCCAAGAAAACCCCAAAATGGGGTCACAGAGAGTTAGACACAGCTGAATTAGACTCAGCAACAACAAACTCCTCATTTTACATCTAGAGAAACAGAGATTTCAAGGAGACACTGCTGGGTAGTGGTGTCTTTAAATCCTTCACATTGCCTAATACGGTGCGTGACACAGTGGACACCTTGTAAATGTTTTTCTACTGGTTGATTAGCCGGACAATTCTGATAAAATCTACATTTTCCAAAATTTCCACATTCTACTTTTCCTGAAATATTCACCTCAACTCTTTGCTTCACAAGGGGTATGGGAAAATGCACTGTGGTGTAATAGAATTGGAATCAGGACCCACGTTTGCATTCTAGCCCTACTATTTATCATTCGTATGACCTTAGAAAAGTCACTCATCTCTCTTCATCTGTAAAATGGAATTCATAACTGCCAAACCCATTTCCATTTATCCCTTCTGCCTCAGTGACTCTTTTCGTAGCTCAGTTTTGGTAACGCCATGAGGCAAACATGATGATGTGTAGAAATGGGAAGTCATTGTGATAATCAATCAACAAAAACTGATTAAGTATGCAGAACAAAGCACATTATTTGCTCTCTCTCTTTTTTCTTTTTTTTTTGTTTGTTCCTTCTTTCTCGTGGTTTCTCCCATTGGTTCTAATTCTTCTTTACAACATGATAATGTGAAAATGGGTTCCATATGAATGTATATGTAGAGCCTATATCAAATTGCATGCCGCCTTGGGGTGGGGGGAGGGGAGAGATGGGGAGAAAATTTGGAACTCAAAATCTTATGGAAATGAATGTTGAAAACTAAAAATAAATAAACAAATTTTTTAAAAAAGAATTTATTAAGTGCTTAGAGTATGCCAGGCACTGTACTGTGTACTCTATCATCTCCCACCTCTGGGCCTTTGTACTGGCTGTACCCCCTGCCTTGAATGTTCTCCCTCCTCACTTCCATCGCTTAAAATCCTGGGCTTCCTTCAAGACTTAGCTCAAATGCTCCCTTCTGCCAAAGGCTTTCTCTTTCTAAGTTACCTTCTATCTACTTTTTATCTTTTTTGCATATATTTATCTACTTATGTATATGTTATCTCTTTGAGATAACATATGTATTAGAATGTAAGCTCACTGAGAGCAGGGACTATTTTGCCTTTTTAATTGAGTCCTCAGTTTAACACAGAGTCTAGCACACAGTAAGCACTTAACAAATTCTTGGGGCAGCTAGGTGGTGCAGTGGATAGAGCATTGGCCCTAGAGTCAGGAGGACTTGAGTTCCAATCCGACTTCAAATACTTGACGCTCACTAGCTATATGACTCTAGGCAAGTCACTTAACCCCATTGCCTAGCCCAAAAGAAAAAAAAAAGTAACAAATTCTTGTCGATTGATTGAATTAAGATGGAATCCATACAGTTCATTCAAAGAAGCCTCTAAATTTACCACCCCCAAGAAGCAAACACTCAGGAGGCGTGGCTATTTGACCTCAAAGAGCAGGAATAGATGCATTATGGGATGGAACTCAAGGACTGGATGGGACAAGGAGGAGCTCTTGCTGCATCATGTAAGGAGCTGACAGGTCAGTCTGTGTGTGACTCTCTGTCTCAGGTGGAACCCATCCTGGTAGGCAGGGATGACCTGGATATGACACCAGTTTCCTTCCGTCACTCAACAGGCCACCAGCAGCTGAGCAGAGACCTGGAACGTCTGACACAGCTTTAGCCATGCATGAAGATGAGGCTCAGTGAGTACACACTGACAGGTGACTTTGGCAAATCAGAAGCTCTATCTACCCAGACAAATTCATTGTGGATAGATTTGGCCAAGTCTTCCAAAAATCAGTCCAGTAAAGCAAGGGATCTTAATTTTAGGATCAGATGAGAATTATAGGAACATGGTTTTTTGATGAACTATGATTGCTTGTTTCTCACCTAGCTGCACTACTCTGGGCCCTCTCTGACTCCTCCACCATGCCCCCAGGGAGCTCATTATTGGGAAAACCTCATCATCCCACAAGATCCCATCAACCCTGGGACTCCATGTCATCACTGCCCTCTGCCTCTCTGATTGGAGTGTGGGGCCATGAACTCCAAAACCTCCATTTAAGGAGAGAGCTCATCTCAGACATCTCTTCATTTCTAACCTCGGTTCACTACTTTGGAATTCCTCTGACTTCTCCACCATGCCCCCATGTTGAATGCCTTCTCCCTCTCCTAGCTTTTCAGTTTCCTTTCGTGTGCTGTCTTCCCCTATTAGATTGTAAGCTCCTTGAGGACAGGGACTGTCTTTCTTTTTTCATCTTTGTGTCTCCAGGACTTAGCTCAGTACCTGGCATATAGTAGATAATAAATAAATATTAACTATTGACTCTAGAATTGGAAGAAAACTCAGAGACCATCTAGTCTAAGTGTTCTCAACATTTTTTGCGGCACAGAGACCTTCTAGGGGTGGGGAACCTGCCTTAGACAGTCTGGTGAAGCCTACAAATCCCTTCTCAGGATAATGTTTTTAAATAAATAAAATAAAAGTAGTTGGGATTCCTCAGGAAACCAATTATATTGAAATACAGTTATCAAAATATTTAAATAAACAAGTTCATGGGCCCCAGGTTAAGGATCCCTGATCAGTCCAATCCTTTCATTTGCTTTCCCATGACCAAGCTGCAACAGAGAAGTAGCCACCTACCCATGAGGCCGACAGGTCTAGTGGTCTCCTCCTTCCTTCAGAGGGGAAGAAGTCAAAAGGAACAGAACACGTTAGAAGGCCTGAAAAAGGAGAGGGAATGAGACAGAAACATCAGGGAGAAGAATAGACATTAAGGGAGGTAGTGTGCCTTGGATATCTAAGACGTCCGACTGGATCTCCCCAATGGTGCTCAACACTCAGTTTATTCCTTTCCCCCAGTCCCACATACTTAGCTCACTGCACTCCCACTCCTATATCCCTCTCCAAAGTCTGTAGAAAACAGCAGTAACAGAGATGGAGTGCCCTTGTTGCATTCCAAGGCATGTAGGCGGTGAATGGAGGACAACATGGGCAGAGGTGATAGGGTCAAGGAGAGCTTTCTCAATCCTTGGGTCTGTTCTCTTTCTTGCTCTGACACGTTTGCAGCTGTTCTCTGTTCTTCTTTAGACTTATTCATGTTCCATGAATTACACTCCCACCATCTGAGTCTTTATCCTTGGCTACTGTAATTGTCTGATAAGGAGGGCCTGAAAGAATGTCATCAACTCTTTGGTCCATAGCCTTAAGGGTATTGATGTTTCTCTTTCCTCCTCCTCCTCTCCATTTCCCTTTCTAGATATTCAAAGAACTCAAGGTTCAGCTGGCAGTTTGACCCCTGTCTCCAATCTCCAAACTCTGTAAATATTTCCTTTTTGAGAAACTTGATGCTAAATATGGAAAAGGGAGCTAGATTAGATAATCTCTTCCAACAACGGTGCTTGAGAGGTGGCCACATTGGAGCAGTGGGTCAGCTCTCTGTTGGTTCCCTGTGAAAGTTCTCTGAGAGCCTTTGGGGTCAAAAGCCTTGGCAGGAACTGTAACAGGATGGTTACTGTTCTGCTTATCATTTCTTTGATTTGTAAGGATTACTTCCAGGAAAACAACAGATTGCATTAAGGCTTGGCTGACTGCGTTGTCTGCATTTTCAGTGTTCCAGCTGAGCTCCAGCGGTCAGCACACAGGGGCAGTTCAGGTCAGGACACTATGTAATTCACACAGTTTGACCCCATCCCACAAACCTTTGAACGTTCATTCTAGTGAAATCAGATACGGGTTTTCAGGACAGATTAAAAAATGAATGTTAGATAGGAGTAGTATGCAGTAAATCTAATTTGCCTATGTACCTGTTTGAAAAGGATAATTTGTAGACCAATTCTCCCCTTCCAGATGCTCCTAAATGTATTCTCTGTCCTGTTTGGAAGTCCATGAAAAGGGAAGGAGGGGGTAAAGACTGTAGGGTTGGGATAGGATAGGATGCAGAGGAGGATGTTTCTTTAGTTCTGGGCCTGGAGAAGAAGGACTAGGGCCTTATCAGAATTTTGCTTGGGGCCTGGAATTTAAACTTACTTCACATTCTGGGTTAAGAAATTAGGTTTAAAGGTTTTGTTTTTTTTAAAGGAAATACTTCAAAAGCAGTGTGAGGTGAGTTCCCTTCCCTCCCTTATCCACATCAATAACACCCATACATATACCATCACCTTATACTGTTATAGGTTTTTTGAAGCAAATCAGTTAGCAAAGATATTAGAATAGTATCTTAGTCTGGATTTGAACTCATGAAGTTGAGTCTTCCTGGGTCCAAGACCAATGCTTTAGTTCCTTGAGAGAGATACATTTTTGCCTTTCATTGTATCCCTAGCCCTTCCCACAGTGCCAGGCACATAGGAAGCATTTAATAAATGCATGCAGATGGATTATGTTCAATAATATTTCAATATATTAATATATTACAATTTGTCTATCTGTTACCTGATCATTGGACATCTGCTCTGTGTCCAGTTTTTTATGACTACAAAAAGTGCTATCATGAATATTCTAATATATAAGCATATATATTTGTATGTACACATGTGCATATACCTATGTATATACATGTATGTGTGTTTATAAATTTATAAATGTTTTGTATATAAACTTATATATGTTTTATATCTATGCATATTTAAACTACATAGATAAACTTAATATTTTTGTAAATGTTTAATTTGTGTGTGTATATATATATATATACATACACACACACACATATACACATATAAGGAAGCCAAAGACAGAAAGTTTGTACATGTATGTATACACACATATGCATTTGTGTTCAAGTATATGTAAATGTGTATATATATATATATACATAAGTATATATGGAGGTCAAAGGCAGAAAGCAAGCTTACAAATATGTATGTTAATGACAGAAAGTAAGTTTACATATATGTATACACACATATATGCATGTGTATGTAAACTTGCTTTCTGTCTTTGACCTCCATAGGGTATAATCCCGTGTGACATTTAGATCCCTGGGTCAAAGAGGTAATCCTCTTTCCAAAAGAATAAGGAAAATATGGGCCTAACCTGCAGTATCCAATGAAGACTTCAAAATAGATACCCATAAATTTCCACAGTTATTCAATGCCTCACATTTTTGTATTTCTGTAGCAGCTAGGTGGCACAGTGGACAGAGTGCTGCGCATAGAGTAAGGAAGACTTGAGTTCAAATCCAGCCTCAAGACATTTCCTAGCTGTGTGACCCTGGGCAAGTCACTTAACCCTGTTTGTCTCAGTTTCCTCAGTTTCCTGTAAAATGAGCTAGAGAAGGAAATGGCATACCATTCCAGTATCTTTGCCAAGAAAACTCCAAAAAGGGGTCAGGAAGAATTGAACACAACTGAAAAATGACTAAACAACAAAAAGTTCTGCAGATGCTGCTTCTCTTGGATGCCTAGATCTAAGACTCTCTTTAAGGATTCTCCATTTCCTCATCTATAAAATGAGGTCATTGCACTAAACGACTTCTAAGGTTCTTTCTATTATCCCATGAGCTGTGATTTCAGGCTGTCTGGGTCCTAGGAGGTACTCCATCTCCTGACACAGCCACTTTGTCCTCTCCTTGTCTTTCAGAGTTGCTGTCACCAAAAACTCATTGTTTTGCGGCAAGGCTTCTGATGTGCCTCCCTGGCATCAGCTAGACTGTTCTTCAGATGATGGATGCAGGGTCCATCACAAGGCCTATCCTTGAAGGCTTTCTAGCTGGCAAGGACTTAGTGGTGGTACACTGGAATAACCTTTGAGAAACTAGGATACCTCCATAACTCAATGAGTTATCAAGCATTTACTAAGCACCCACCATGTGCCAATCACTGGAGAGACAATAACAAAAATAAAGTAGTTCTTGCCCTTAAGGAGTTTACATTCTATCAGGGTTGGCAACAATTATATAAATATATATATATACACACACACACATATATACATACATACACATATAACTAGAGAACTTGGGACGTGGGAGTGTATTCTAGGCATGGGGGACAGCCAGTTCAAAGGCGTGGAGAGGGGAGAGTGTGAAGGACAGTAAGAGGTCAGTTTGGCTGGACCTTAGAGTGTCGGAAGGGGAGCAGCGTAATAAAGTTGAAAACTGTGGGGACAGAGCAAACAGGACGGGGTGGGGAGGGAAGAAGAAAGGGGGAGAGAGATGGAGGGAGGAAAGGAGGAAGGGAGATGGAGAGGGAGAGAGAGAGAGAGAGAGGTTCAATTCCAGGAGCCATAATAATTCATCCATTCCTATATTTTGTCATGCTATTTCCCCCTCCTGGCATGTATATTCTGTGTCTATACATATCTGCTTCTCAGTTTTCCCTGTGACTTCGGAGAGTTCATTTTACCTCTGGGTCCTCCATGAGGAGGATGGAAGAGAAAATTAGACAGAGTGTCAGAAACTCTATAAATATAGAGATGGAAGGATAAGGTAGCTTTTGAACTGGGAAAAGAGCACCTGGGGGGAGGGGGAGGAGAGGTGTAGCTGAAGAGTAACCCAAGTGTCAGATGAGGTATTTTCTCTCTTGATCTGGATAAGCAGAGCAGAGCTCACCACAGGAACTGAGAGGCAGTTGGGGCTGGCCAAGAGAAGGGGAGAGTATCTAAGCTCAGTCGTTAGCTTTACCAACAAGCCAGGCAGCAGCCTCCTTCCTGGGTCCCCACCCGGCCAGTACATTGTGTTAAATTTTCAAAATAAGGCTCAGATTTTATTTTTCTTAGCTAGTGGGGGGTGGGGGTAGAGTTAGAGGTGACAAGGAAGGAAAAGGTAAGCCCTAAACGTAGCATTCACTCACAGGGCCACTTGTTCTTGCCAGAAGGAGGCCTAAATGAAGCTTTTCTTCCTCCCCCTTCTTCTTTTCCCATGTAGACACCCCATTCCCCTGGGCCCACTCTCCCCAGAGGGGGCCCCTCAAAATGGCCTTTCTTCCACACTCCATCTGCTTGTCTCTGACACTCAAAGTGTGTTTCAAGCCTCATTCTCTCATCTTCAGCATTTTCAGGCAACCAATCTGAGGAGCGAATGGCTCATCGGCTAATTCATGGTATTTAGATTCTAACTCACTGAGAGACCTAATGATTTGCTGATGGAGAAGCAGTTTGGAAGCAGTGGGTCTTCTGCTAGAGCCCCTCCAATCACATCTAAGTGGTTGCCTAGTCTTAGGGAAAGGGCAGGGAAATCAGAAGTCATCAAGGAGTGTTCTGAGTGTGTCCAGATGGCATGGATCAGAATATGTCTTGATGGGACTGAGAAAGCTACTCTCTTGTCAGCAGAAGCTGCAGAATTCAGCTGCAAAAGTTAGAAAATTCCCAACTCCTTTGTTACCGTTGGAAGGGCATACCCTTTTAGCTGGTTTCCAATGAGAGAGATAGGTACTGATCTAATCACACTCTCTTTGCCAGTCCACTTGTCACCCATGGTACAATTCATGAGATACAAGGTCAAATGCAGGAATTTTATACAGATGTAGCATCAGAAGTAGTTCCCAGGCACATTAAAAAATGCCCAGCATGTGGCCAACTTAGAACATTTTAGAATTTGCAAAAATGGCTCTTACAGCCTAATTGGTTGTGACATCTCCTCTAAAGGGACTAAGGCTGATTGACACCTTAGCCAGCCGGTGATAGATGGAAGATACAGAAACTGAAGGCTGCTGAACTGAAGGCCTCCTCTGTTGATTCAAGACAAAAAGGTCCCAGAAAGCTCAGAGTGTTGGCTGCTACTTCATATAGACTGCAAACACAACCAAATCCCCAGCCCGCTATTTAATGTAATCCTTACTACTTCACAAATCAATGTGGAGAGAGAGAGAGAAAGAAAGTGAGAAAGAGTGAAAGAGTGAGTGAAGAGAGAGAGAGAGAGAGAGAGAGAGAGATTTCCAACTGAGCCCTATGTGTCCCTAGATGGGTAATTCCCAGTGTCCCAATGCAGTTATAGTCTTATTGACATAATAATAATAACTAGTACTTATATAGTACTTTAAGGTTTGCAAAGCATTTTACAAGTATTATCTCATTTTGTCCTCACAACAACCCTGGAAGGTTGGTGCTATTGTTACCCCCATTTTACAATGAGAAAACTGAGGCAGAAAACAGTTAAGTGATTGTCCAGGGTCATATAAGGTAGTAAGTGTCTGAGGCCTGATTTGAACTCAGGTCCTCCCGATGTCAGGGTCCATTGCACCAACTAGCTGGCCAGGGCAAGAGTCTGGAATCAGGGGCTATGGAATAGATTGAAGCCAACTGGATTGTCTCTATGACCTTGGCTTCATTTTCACTGTGCTCTAACCAGCTGTCAAAAGACCAAAAGGGACACAACTAGATAATCTCAGCGGTCTATATTTCTGTCATTCTAAACGATATCAAATGAATCTATGATTCATTTTACAACTGAGAAAAACAAAAACAATAGGTGAAATTACCTACCAATTCTCACAGAGCGAGGGCCAGAGCCAAGAGGTGCCGTCCAGGCCTCTCTCTGTTGGTTAGCCCAGGACTAATTTTAAAGTTGAAGACAGAAGACAGGAAGTGGGGAAAAGCCAACTGAAGGGATGTCAAGCTGAAAATCCACTGCGTCATCAGGAGAGGGGAAAAGAAGGCTTCTCTAGTTTTCCTTGATAAAAGCAGACACAGGAAGAAAACAGTTTGTTGAAACACTGGGTACTTTGGCAAGCACAATTGTGACATTTGTTTCTGTCCTTGGGAAGCAAAATCCTTGAAAAGAAAAGGTGGTGCTTTGTTCACATGTCAGTTTTACAAGAAAAAATGTTAAGGCATGATAATACAGAATTTGTTGGTCTGGGTTTTTTTTGCTTTTCATTTAGCTTTATTCTTTTTTTTTAGAATCTATTGAAGTACTAACAGTTTCTAGTGACCCTCCCTGTCACTATTCAGCTGATGCTGGGAGTTTGTCCACATTTCTCATACACTGGTATCATATACTGGGACATGAATCAAAGACCCTGAAGAAGTGAGGAAGGAGGGGATTAAAGGGGAAGGAAAAAAAGTTGTTTGAGAATAGATACCATTGGCCATTAACACTAGAAGGACCAGGTACATCAACTGAGGCAAAAAAAAAATCATAATTTTCCTCTGAAATGAAAATTCTCATCCTATTTTCTTTGCATTATGAATTTTTTAAAATGCATGATATCAGTTGATGAAACTCAGTTCTTTAGAGTTATTTTAAAATTCTGATTCTTCTATTAAACATAGGTAAGTACAGTCAGCTCTCTGTTTTCTGCAAGCAGAGAATCTCTCCTACCTTTTTATAGTACTGGGGCAGCTAAACCAGGAGAGCATTAAGGCCAGGCCCAGAGGAAGGTGAGGAGGCGAGAGCTTGCGGGAAGTATATATGTATCTAACCATAACTCTGAACTGAATATTTCTCTGACCGCATTCTAAAATCGAATACCTAGATTGCATAATTTATTTGAATTTTAGTTGGATTATCTGGGGAGGGGGTTGTTGTTGGCAGTTGTGGGAGTTACGTCATCCAGGCTTTTTCTTCCCCTCCTCACTTTCAACAATAAAGATTTGACATTGAGTAAGTAACAGTTGAGGTCTTTCTATAGAAGGAAAGTGTGACCTTCTGTGACCTTAGGTAGGTCACTCATCTTCCTTGGGCCTCAAGTTCTTTATCTATTAATAGAGGGGATTCTAAGGTCCCTTCCAGTTCTAGAATCATGGGCTATGAATCTCAGGGGAGAGACAAGTAGAGCCCCTAGGATTCAAAGAGCTGGAAAATGCCTAAATCATGAGGGGCTTAAACCAGGTGACTCGGAGAGTTCTTCCACTCCTTCCTTAATTTCTCTCATCATCCAGTCCTTTCCTTCCAATCCTCCCTTCTTTCCCCTTCGCTGCCCTCCCTTGTCTTGCGGTGATCTGACCTTTCCCACCCCCTATCATAAATTTAGAGCCAGAAGGACCTCAAAGTTCACCTACCAACCCTTCCATTCAGATTGCAGATGAGAAAACTGAGGTCTAGAGACCAGACTTCACCAAGTCCACAAAGAAATTAAATAGCAGAGCTAAGATTTATACGCAGGTCCTCTGACTCCAAACCCGGTGCTCTTTCCACTTTCTTTTTCCTCCCATCCTTTTCCTTCCTCCCTTCTTTTCTTCTTTTCCTAGCAGCCCCCACAATTGCAAGGTTATCTCTAAGGGAATAGGAGACCGGGACGGGGGTGCTTAGGAACAAATTTGAGGCAAATAAATATTCAGAGCAGACTTGAAGGAATTAAAAAGTCACCAAAAATATAACATGCAGTCTCACTGTTTGAGGAAGAGCCAAGGACCAACTCCTATTCCCCCTCTCTTAGTCGTAAAGGAAGGATGAGTACATTTA
Source organism: Vombatus ursinus (assembly GCF_900497805.2). Classification (NCBI taxonomy): domain Eukaryota; kingdom Metazoa; phylum Chordata; class Mammalia; order Diprotodontia; family Vombatidae; genus Vombatus; species Vombatus ursinus. Next base: position 78,889,013 of record NW_020954576.1, on the reverse strand, counting down.
ATTCAGTTCAGTTTGACAAGTATTTACTATGTGCCTGATAGGAGGGGGAGATACAAAAACAAAACAGTTCCTACCCTTGAGGAGCTTACAATCTTTCATCTTCTTAGCACCAGTTGCTAAGGTTTTCCCCAGTAAAGCTTTAGAATTGTAAGAAGCTCAAGAGTCGTTCCAACCCTACCTGAACTCCCTCTATGGTGTAGCTCTGCTAGGGCTCATCAGGGCTTTGTTTGAAGATCTCCAATGATGAAGACCTCATTATTTACCAAGAAATCCCATTTCATTTCTAGACAATCCTTCTTCTGAGCAGCTGGCCCCAAAGGGGAGACAACAGTATGATTTGTAAGGATACCATCTTGAGGATGGTGTCGAGTACCAGCAAAGTCTTTTTGCCTTTTACTTTAAACAGACTGGCATTCTCTCTGTTCCTCACACATAAGGGACTCTGTCTCTCACCTCAATGCTTTGCACTTACTAGCTGGTCCCCTCCCCCCATGCCTAGAACCTACTCCTTCCTCACCTCCATCTCATTGAGTCCCTCACTTCCTTCAAGGACCTGGTTCAAACACTATCTTGTACACAAAACCTTTCCTGATCCCCTTCAACTGTTAATGCCTCCCTCCCTAACTACCTAACATTTATTTTGTATTTGTTCTGCATGTGTCTGTAAGGGTGCAGTCAGAAATAATCTCACTCCCATTTAGCTATGGCACATTTATCAGGTGAGAATACATTCCATTGTTCACTAGGTATGAACATGACCTGGACACTTTAGTAGGCTGAACTGTTCAGATTGGATGGGAAAACTTGGTCATGCCACCTGGGTTTTCTTTAATAGTTAGTATTTATATAGCACTTTAAGGTTTGTAAAGCACTTTGCAAATATGATCTAATTTTATCCTCATAACAACCTTAGGAGGTAGGTGCTATTATTATCCCCATTTTGCAAATGAGGAAACTGAAACTAAGACAAGTGGAGTGACTTGTTCAGGGTCACAAACCCAGTAATTATCTAAGGCAGGACTTTCTGGCTCTAAATCTAACTCTCTGTTCCCTGCCCTAGGTGAACTAAACCAGTTTAAAACCCAGGAATCAAACAAAGTGGAAAGGAGAGAGTATTCTAGTTAGCTAAGCCCCCATGAAGGAACTGACTGTGGGCAAAGGAGCAGAACTACAGGTCTTGGTTTTGGTCTTGGTGAACTCTCCCAACACTCCTTGACAAGAGAAGCACCTCAGGACCCTCAATGGTCCAGAAGACTTCCTATCTTCCCATCCCCATCCTAGAAGCATATCTGGATCAACTGATGACAGTGTCTGTATCACGAACCAAGGATAGAATGAAGACAAATTCAAAGCTCTACAAAAAGCCCAGATATTTGGACACTAGCTAAAGCACTTCCAGGAACTATGAGGTTACTCCTTTGCTATACGTGCTTTCTAAACCTAAGCCCATTTGCCTCTGTACTTTGTGTGTACTCTGAGAGAGCAGGTCTCAGACTTTTGGGGAAAGTTGTTTTTTTTTTTTTTAGCAACTCACTATTCTATCACCTTAATATATATCCTTTTCTAAAAAATAACTAATCTGCCTGATTAATGTTATTGATAATCATGGGGGAAGAAGCCCACTGGTGGGGGCTCATGAGTTATATAGCACTATAATGACACCTCCCCCCAACCCCTCAGGGAGCCCTGAGAGGATATAGTAACTGTGCTTTGGGGGCTTGACACATTAGTGGAAGTGGGGGTTGGGATAAGACTTCCCAATCATGCGCTATATATTTATTATGTATGTAATTATGTATATACATTTTATCTCCTAGAGATTATAAGCTTTTGAAAGTAGGTTTTGTTTCATTTTTTTGTCTTTATATCCCAGTGTCTAGCTCAGTGCCTGGCACATAATAGATACTTGTTAATTGATTGATGATTGAGTAATTGATTGGGATGATGGGTAAGCCTAAGAAGCAGGTTGATTTAAAAATGGATATTGGAAAAGGGACCAAAAGCATGGTTTTGAGCCCCAAGGGTATGAATAAGTGAGAATACTAAATGAGATAATGGGTATGAGAGTGTTTTGACAAATCACAAAGTGCTATGCTGTAAAAATATATGGTATTTTTTTATGATTACCTAGCCACAAAACGGAATAAAGATGGGATCTTTTCTCCACTACCAAATCATAAGGCCTGCAGAATGCAGGCATAACTCATGTGTTCCATTTCTTTTTGTATCTCACACTGTACCTAGAATAATCACCAACACTCAGTACAGTTCAAAAAGTGCCCAATAAATATTTAATGACAATAATGATGGATGATGGAGTGGAGAGAGGAATCTGCTCTGATTTCCCCACAGGAACTCTTCCATTCTTTTGACTATTCAGGGCAAAGACCTAAGTCTGAGTAAACCAATAAAACGGAGACACTCCTCACAGGCGAGAGGGGGAGGTGGGGGAGGTTCTTCCACCCACACGGAAAACCAAAAAACCACGCATGTAGCAAATGTGGGGGAACAAACTGAGCAGCTCTTAGGGCAACTCCCTGTGTGCAGGTGTACATGCACTTGAAGCTGAATGGGTAGCTGCTGCACAGTCAGTTTGAGTTGACTGTCCAATATACTGGCCAGGCTGTTTGGTTCCATGATGTTATAACCAGAAAGGGGAAACAAAGCAAGTCCCTGGAGCAAAACGTTTTTTTAAAAGCTACTCTCTATCTGTTAGCTTAGGAGGAAGGGACGCCCCAGAGCAGCCTTTGAACATGGAAGAGGTTTCCTGTACAGAACTTTGTTGTTGCTTTTTCTTTAAAGGTAAATTTGGGGCTGAGGTTGATACCCCTGGTGCCCATAGTTTGAATTCAGAATCTGTTTGTTCTCCCAATAGCTGAGCTCATGGGTGGAGTCCTGAGAAGGGGAGAATATATTTCTTTGCACAGGCTCAAGTAATCTGCTTGTCCCCTCCCTGGATCCTTACTCCCAGGGTTGGTTCGACCTTGGCCTTCCAAGGGCCTCACAGCCTAGGTCCTCCTCCCTAAAACTAGGCTGGAGCAGAAGTAGCGTGCTGGACACAGACCTGGGCATCCAGCAGGATGGATGTTTATCTTTGTCTTACCAACTGCCCCCTGGCAGAGCCGTACCCTGTCAAATGTACCTGAAACTCCTGCCAAGAGACCTGTCATTAAAAACATGTGTTTTTGCTGGGTCAGAAACCTCCCTCCCCACTAAGGTATGTGGACTAAGAGGGACTAACCCCAGACTGCACTGGGTAGAGTAATGGAAATGTTATTGGGTTCTAGATATGCTAATCCTTGGGCTCATGTTTGTACTGAAAAGTGCAAGAAACCTGGAAATGAAGCCTAGAGTTTTCAAAAGACACATTGGAACTAGCTAAGAAATTAAAGTAAAACCAGTTAGGAGTTGTGAGAGAAGGAGAAAAAGAGAATCTTCTCTTTAGATAGAAATCTTTAAAAAAAAAAAACTCTAACTTCATCAAACAGGGACCATACTAGTTTTAATTGTATGCAATATTTAGAATATTTTCACTAAATAAATAGAAAGTATTTTAGTTTTGGGAGCATTTACTGGTTTACTTCAAACATGTTTCTTTTTTTCTGAGAGGATTATGAGAGTGGTAGATCCATCAATCAATTAACAAGCATTTATTGAGCGCTACTGTGTCAGACACTGTACTAGGCACTGGAATTCAAAAACAAAAATGAAATGGTCCCTGTCCTCAAGGAGTTTACATTCCATTAGGGAAGACATATATATATATATATATTATATACCCACAGACAAAATAAATATAAGGTAATTTTGTGAGAAAGAGCAGTAGTTGCTGAGAGTATCTGGAAAGGCTTCAAGTAGACAATGCCATTTAAGCAGAATTTTGAAGGAAACAAAGGATTCTAAGAGGTAGAGGTGAGGTGGGAATGAATTCCAAGCATGAGGGTTAGCCAATGAAAAGCATAGAGACACAATTGTGGAGAAAGTGTCATATCAACTGTTCTTATAATAAATACTTCTTTCTAAAAACTAATCTGACAATTAATATCACTGATAATCATAAGGAGAAGCACACTGGTAGGGGCTCATGAGCTATATAGCATTAGGCATTTCTCCTAACCCCTCAGGGATACCCCTAAAGTCCTGAGAAGATCGAGTAACCATGCTCTGGGGACTTGACTCATCAGTGGGAGTAGGGGTTGGGATAAGGTCTACTAGGGTATGTGTGCTATATTTACTATGTCTATGCTTATATATGTATATTTTATCTACTATCGATTATAAACTTTGGAGACTATGTTTTGTTTCATTTTTTATCTATGTATCCCTAATGCCTATCATAATATCTGGTATATATAATAGATACTTGTTGATAGAGATTGAGTGTGTGTGTAAAGAACAGCAGGAGTGGCAGCTAGGTGGCGAAGTGGATAGAGGACCGGCCCTGGAGTCAGGAAGATCTGAGTTCAAATCTGGCCTCAGATCAAACACTTGACACTTACTAGCTGTGTAACCCTGGGCAAGTCACTTAACCCCAATTGCCTAAAAAAAAAAAACCAAAAACAACAGCAACAGAGGGGACAACTAGATGGTTCAGTGGATAGCGCACTGGGCCTGGAGTCAGGAAAACATGAGTTCAATTATGGCCTCAGACACTTACTAGCTGTGTGGCCTTGGGCAAGTCACTTAACCTCTGTTTGCTTTAATCCACTGGAAAAGGAAATGGCAAACCATTCATATCTTTGCCAAGAAAACCTCAGATAGTATGATCCTCAGGGTCACAAGAAGTCAGACACAACCGAACAACTGAACAACAACAGGAGGACAGCAAGGACGTTTAGAGTACTATAATATAAGGGAAGTAAGGTGTGATGAACCTGCAAAGGTAGGTTGGGCCCAGATTCTGAAACGTCATGAAAGTGAAGCATAAGAATTTATTTTTTAAATCCTGGAGGGACTATACTACATAGCAATGCAGTGATTGGTTGGGGGGCAGAGAGGTGGGGAAGGGCGTGCTCTTGGAAGTCGGGGCTCAAACAACTTTTTATTATCTAAATTGAAATTAGTCCAAGGTATGGCAATCTCAAGAAAAAACTAAAGTTATGAGATTCGATCAAGTGGAACAAAAATACATACATTTAGCACATTTATGGTGTGAGACAGGTATACAGCAGGTCATGATTATTTTTGTATATATTGTCCTAGAAGTGAGCAGCAGTTTTCCTTATGTGGGATTTTTGTCAGTATTATTTTTATGGTTCATCTTTCTTATTATATAAAGACAATTACTCTTCATAAGTATGTGGATCTTAAGCTTACATTACTTATCATGTTTTATTATTGCTACCTATTTATGCAGAAAGAAAACTCTGATGGGAATCATCACGATGTGGTAATGTTTGTATATATTTGAATTTTTTCACATTAATTGAATAAAGGAAAATTATCTGTTTGGCAAATTCCACAAAACTGATTTGACTTCTTGAGGGGAGTCTAAACTATAGAGAGGTATTGTGAATCTTGGGGAGACTATGTAGGATTCTGTGGCACTAATAGAAAGCTGCCCTCAAAGCAACATCAAATTAATTTTCTTTTCAGAGGGAAGCTGGTGAGCTATTTGAGTACTTTGTGGTTCTGCATTTGTGCATAGACTTCTGTAAATCCTTAAGCATTTTCTATGGGGTAGAATAAAGGCTGTCCCATACCCAATAACTGTGTTGTACCTCCAGTGCATATACAGGATTTGGAGACCCTGCCACATATATTTGGGACATCATAAGAATGAGCTATGCCCTGTTTTAAAAGTTTGCTGGACTCCTACTCCTAGATGGAAATGGAGCCAGAGGGAAAAACCTGATGCTTTAGTGGTCAGGTCCCTAAAATGAACTTAGGTCTGTGTAATCCCAAAGCTTCTTTTATGTGCATGGGAGGAATGAGAATGAAAGGAAGGTCCCCTGGGCCACAGGGAACGTATTTCTTTATGTACTGCTGGTATGTCTTTATATACTATCAGTACGTTTTTTGTGATGCCCCATTTAAGTTTTATAATCACTGTTAAGGACTTAGAGAGAAACTCATTACCAACAGAAGAAATCCATTGTGCTTCTAGATAGTTCTAATTATTACAGAACTTTTCCTTTCTTTGAACCCAAATTTGCCCCCTCTGAAATTTCCACCCATCACTCTTACCCTCTAGGACCAAGAAAAAAGATCTAAGCCCTTTTCAATAAGAAAGTCCTTCAAACACTTGAAGGCAGATTTCATATACTCTTCATCATCTCTTCTCCAGGCTAAAAGTCTCTTTAAACTAATCTTCACATGATATGGCCTGTAGCTCCTTTGCTACCCTGGTCGCCCATTTATCTGGATATGTCTACTGCATCAGCGTAGCTCCTAAAACATGATGTCCAAAGATGACAAAACAAGTGTCAGTGTTGAAAGGGCTGTGGTAAGATAGGCATACTAATACACTGTTGGCAGAGCTATGACTTTATATTACTATTCTAGAAAATAAGTTGGAATAATGTGAGAAAAGTCACTAAAACTGTTCATATCCTTTGACCCCAGGTTTTCACTGCTGGGCATATATTCCAAGAATATAAAAGATAGAAAGAAAGGTCTTATATGCCAAAATATTCATGTAGCACTTTTTATGGTAACAAAAAAAAAACAACAACCACCACCTCGAAAACAAAATGAGTGTTCAGCAATTGGAGAACAGCCGAACAAATGTGGTACATGAACGTAATGGAATATTGTTGCACTCTAAGTACACTACTGCTACTCGTTACTTAATCTCCTGAATCCTTCACAGGTGCTCTTCTCCTTTACACAAAATCAGTCACTATGCTTTTAACTCAAACCATTAACTCTTAAAAATAAAAGATTTACTAAAGAATTAGTCAAAAGCCTAACATTTATTGAAGAGAAGATAAAAGCAGGGATTGTCAAAACATCATTTACACCCATAAATCTGAGTTATTGTCTCCCACCAATGCACATAGTGTTATGGAGAAGAGTGGGTACATGTTAGTAAAAACCTAGCAAGGAGGCACATGAGTAAGGAAATTCATGTGTCCAGGACAACTGCAGTCCTTGATGTTCTTTATCTCCTCAGGAATGATCCACAACACACACAGCTGCTTCATTGCTTGGTGCTCCCCTTCTGGTCCTCACCACTCTCCTGTTAAACAAACCTGCTCCTCCTCTGCTCTAAAGGCAATGAAGCAATGACTAGCTCTTTTATCTCTCAATCATTCTTAACAGGGTGCTGAGAAAGTGTAAAACTATTGTAGTGACAAGAGGTTCACTTGAGTGAAGCTCCCTAAATCTGAAAATAGCAGAAGATTCTGCTTTGTCCAATTAGCTCCAAACCTCTACTCACAGAAATACAGGTTCAAAGCCTATCTTTCCCCCTATGTTTCTCCCTCTCAAGCCAGACAGAGTAGAAGAGGGAAACACAGGCACCACTAGGGTGGTTTATCCTCTCCCAGCCTGTAGATGGCACTGGAGAGCAACCAGCCCTGATAACCACAGGAATCTGTTCTCTTCCAATCAATTTCAAGCAACTTCTCCATCCTAATGACTCTCTTTTCCAATCAGCACGTTCCCAGCGAAGCAAATGAAGAGTTCACTGTCTCAGACAGAAGGTTTCTGTGTCTTCTTTCTCTGGATTCTTGTAACTCATTCTTGCTTGGCTTACCCTCCTGATTCTTCTTTGGTCTATCTCTTTCTATAGCTACTTTTCAAAATTTCTTCTCCAGTAACCAGTGTTAGCTATCCTTTCCAACTTCCTATCATCTGGTAAGGGTGCCAACTATGGCTTCATTGAAATCACACCCTTTTCCTTTCTGTAATTTTCTTCCCACCCCCTCCACTCCCTTTTCCAGTACACTCTTCTCTGGAATCACTGGACCAACAGCGAATATTATCGAGCCCAGAGTTAGACCATGAGAGTGTGTCCTCCTGAAGATAGTTAGATAGCTAAAGACCAGATGGAATAATGACATGATGACTTATGAACAGCAGAAAGCAACATGATGACATCACCAGAAGGCACTAATAGTTCTGTAGCATCAGAACATGAGTCATTCCACCACACCTGTACCCTAGTTGAGTCTGTATCCTGCATGTGCACTCCTCCAAGAGGGTGTTCTAGACGCAGCTGTTCCCCACATATGCCTACATCTTGCAGCCTTTATGAAAATGGGTGGATGAGAACAATTTACTCCAACGGCCGTTAAGGTGACTGAAGTAGGAGCTGTGAAGTGCTTAGAGTTTGGTCAGACATCAAAGATGTCAAGGTCATCCACTGCATCCCGGGCCATTACCAGCCATCTTGGCTTTTGTCTTGCCAGTGGATTTCAACGTTTCTGGAAGAGAGAGTGAGACGGACAACTTCGTGCAACTCTGCCTCACTTAAATCCAATTCATAGGCAAGTTAAAACAACACCCTGTAATGTCATTGGTCCTCTTCAAAAATGAAGAACGAATAACAACAATAACAACAACAATAACAACATTTGTGCAACAGTGAGTACAGGGTTGGGGGCAGAATGTTCTGCTGCCATTTTTATTAGTATGCTGTTTCATTAAATGCCTTTGCTTTGAACTATGTATCCTCCCTCCTCATCTTCACCCCCTAGAATCCCCAGTTTCCTTAAATCTCATTTCAAATGCTACCCCCTTTATTAGTCCTTTGTAGCTGCTAATGCCTTCTCCTATCAAAAGGATTGTCTTAAATTTATTTCACATAGGGGCAGCTAGGTGGTGCAGTGGATAGGGCACCGGCCCTGAAGTCAGGAGGACCTGAGTTCAAATCTGACCTGAGACCAAACACTTGACACTTACTAGCTGTGTGACCCTCGGCAAGTCACTTAACCCCAATTGCAAAAAAAAAAAATTGTTTTGCCAGATCTTATATATACTTTTACTTGTGCATGTTGTCTACCCCAATAGAATGTAAGCTCTTTGAGGACAAAGACTATTTCACTTTTATCTTTGCTTCTTAGTAGCTAACACAGGGTATAGTACAAAGTATATATAACAAATGCCTGGTGATTGATTGACTAATAAAAGTAAATACATTGATAAAGGTTAATGAGCGACAACTTGGAGAGGCTTTCTAGGGGACTCGGGCAAGGAGTATCTCTAGGCGCTGAGTATGAGTGAGATTTGGGAGTGGTCTCTGGAGGGGCATGTCGCCATCACTATGGTGGCTTCAAGAATCCTTTCCTTTTAGGTGAGTTTCTACGTCTCTCTGACTGGCGTGTTCAGATACTCCATCTGTGTCTCAGTGTGTGTTCTATATGGAAAATAACCTTGCCACTCGTGTTGTCAGGGGCTGAGTCAGAGCAGAAATCCTGACGGTGGAATCACTAGAGAAGAAAGTCAGCGATTATTGAAACAAGCCTCCCAAAGTTCAGCAGTGTGCTGAGCTCCTAAGCCTCATGATCAAGGCTTTCTCCTTTCTGCAGTAACGGAATCCTCAACAGAGGCCCTGGTCTCTGTCACAGAGGTGCGGGTGGGCGGAGGCATGCCAAGAAGAATTAACCAACCTTGTCTATTCAGAAAACTCTTCAGTTCACCCTGCTACCCCCAACCCCTACTTGAACACACTTTCCTAGTGAAAGTTCCCGACTCTATCTTCCCGTCTCTTTCCAAGGACCCCAAGTCATGGGATTAACTCTTATGATACAATATACAATACCAGTAACTCACATCTATGAAATGCTTTAAAATTTGTGAGCAATACCTCCATGAAGGAGGTGGGCAAAATATTATTGTCCCCATTATATAAATGAGGAGGCTATGCTATGGCTCAGATCTCACCCAGGGTCCTAGGTCCTTCTTCTAATAAGTGTTATATGAATGTTGAAAGTGAAGATTCTTTTTCTTCATATTTATACTCCTAGGGCCTGGCATAGCATTTGGTACATAGTAGGTGCTTAATAAATGCATGTTTATTGACTGATTAGGATTTGAATTCACGTCTTTTGACCTTTACCTCTACCCCACACATTGTATTTGATGCAATAAGGGGGATTTTCCAAACAATTGAAACAAATTGCTAGAATTCTCTATTTGTTTTGCTTATGCTCCAGCTATACAAGTACTTCTTTCTCCTTCATACTACCTTTCCAATTTAATATCGTTATACCTGTTCTGCAGAGAAATAACAGCCATGGAAGACTACTCAATGAAGCTGGAATTCTCGTCTTTGTACTACGGGACCTGGGGAATTTAACTGAATAGTCTTTCTCATCCCTGATGAATAGGGGCAGAATTAAGGAGCAAAAAGAACAGAGCTTAACCATTCACCTTGGAGTCTGCTTAAGGGAAGTTGTCCAATATTTCCTGTCTGATAACTTCTGTAGTCCATGGATCTCGGCTCTGAATTTCATCTGATTCTCCAGTGCCTCCCTGTCCTCAGGCCATCTAACTTCAGTCTGACTCGTTAAGGCAACTCCCTGAAGATACAGATCTAGTCTTTACTTCCCCCAATAGTCAAAGGCAAACTCAGGAGGCCTCAGGACCTTACCTGTGACAGGCACAAAGTGCAGGCTGTGAGCACAGGGAGAGAAAGAGACGGCTGAGTGTTACACCTTGTGTCAGATACAGCGGGAAACATAAACTCTGACTTCCAAAGCCCTTCACAACCTGGCCCCACTCTACCCATTATACAGGATGCCCCCTAAACTCTTAGGTGCAATATTAAGTTATTAAACTAAAACTAAGCTATTAAGCTAGGGCAGCTAGGTGGCATAGTGGAAGGAGCAAGCCCGGAGTCAGGGAAAACCTAAGTTCAAATCTGGCCTCAGATGCTTAGTATCTGTGTGACCCTGGGCAAGACACTTAACCCTGTTTGCCTCAGTTTCTCATCTGGAAAATGAGCTGGAGAAAGAAATGGCAAACCGCTCCAGTATCTTTGCCAAGAAAACCCCAAATGAGGTCACAAAGAGTCGGACTCGATTGAACAACAACAGCACAGCTTTTAAGCTAGTTAAGCTGTTAAACTCAAGGCTGCACTAAGACCTGAAGACAGCCCGTGTACCTCACTCCCCTTCCCAAGCTCTAGGTCCAAATGGCCTTCTTACTATACCTTGTGCACAATATTATCTCCCACCTCTCTGCTTTTGCATTGGCTGTGCCTGGTACCTGGCATGCCCTTCCATCTCATTGACAGCTCATAGAATCCTTTACTTCCTCCAGCACTCAATTAAAACACCACCTCCTCCATGAAGCCTTTCCTAATCCCTACTAGTTGCTCCCTCTTTAAACTATTTTGTATTTATTTTATATTTATTCTGAATATACTTATGTGTGCTGTCCCAAAAAGTTTAGTGCAGTTTTAAGCTTTAATAGTTTAGTGGTTTTAAGCTTGAGTAGCTTAAAACTGAACTAAGATTTTTGGAATACCCTTCTTATGTACATGTTTCCCCTGATAGCATATGACTCCTTGAAGAGTACAAACTGTTTCATTTTTATCTTTGTGACATCAGTGCCTAGCACAGTGCCTAGCTGGTACATAGTCAGTGCTTTTGTTGATTTATTGATCGATTGATTGATAGGAGATCTAAAATCCCTCCCAGACCACGGTCACAAATTGCTAATGTTTTGGTAGTGATGGCAATGATGGTTAAAACGATTAGAACCTATCCTTAAGATATTGAGAAGATACCATTGACCCATACTTGGTGTTGGGTTGTTTTTTCCACGTGACCTTTTTTTTTTTCATTTTTAGGCAATTGGGGGTTAAGTGACTTGCCCAGGATCACACAGCTAGTAAGTGTCAGGGTTGTTTTTTTTTCCATTAGTAGCGGCATAGAGTTGTTTTTTATCCATACCCTTTTATCTTGTGGCAGCTAGGTGGGTCGAGTTCTGGGCCTGGAGTCAAGACAACCTGAGTTCAAATCCAGCCCCAGACACTTACCAGCTGTGTGACTCTCAGCAAGTCATTTAACCTCTGTTTGCCTCAGTTTCCTCAGTTGTAAAATGGGGATAACAATAGCACCTACCTTTGAGGGGTATTATGAGGATCAAATGAGATGATATTTGCAAAAGCACTTAGCACAATTCCTGGCAAATACCAGATGCTATATAAATGCTCATTCTCTTCTCTTCCCTTCCTTTCCCTTGTGACCAACATAAGTAATTTGTGAAATGGTTGACTGGACTTGGGACAGGCCCTGCGGTAATGGAATAAAACAAGACTAACTGACCCACATGGGCATTGAATCCGGGGTATTAACCTCTGTAGCACAGTCTGTATCCCAACTAAGTGATTATAGAGTTAGAAGGGACCCTAACAGAAGACTGAGTGCAACCCCCTGATTTAATAGATGAGGCAACAGTAGCCCAGAAAATGGAAGTGGCTTGTCCACAGTCACACAACTAGTGAGTGATTAAACAGGGACTTGAATCCAGGCCTTCTGACTCTCAAGTCTGATATTCTGCAAAGTCATCATGTTTCCTTTTATATTTTTTTGAAGCAATCAGGGTTAAGTGACTTGCCCAGGGTCACACAGCTAGTAAGTGTCTGAGGCTAGATTTGAACTCTTGTTGTTCTGACTCCAGGGCTGGTGCTCTATCCACTGTGCCATCTAGTTGCTCCAAACTCTTTATGTTTCAAACATAAATGAAATGACTGTGCCCAAGATTGTATATTTAGCTGTAAGAGCTCTAGCTAAAATGTCAGAGGACCTCAGCAAATGGAATCGTAAAACCAGAGCTCAATGGGCCAGGAGTTCCTATAAATACTACAGTGGCCAACTCTACTCCTCCCCAATGTTGTCCTGTTTTCTCTCCTCCCTGTCCTAGATCTCTGTTGCCAAATTCCTACTTACCAAGTTTCTGGCCATACCCCAATTGACAGCCATCTGGCCTGGCTTATGATCCTCATCTGTAAAATGAGGGCACTAAACCGCCACAAACTTTTGAACATATAACCTGGAATCTGCATCTTCCCTTCGGGCTTGCTGCAAACTTCCTGTCCCTGTCTCTGTGCCTGTCTCCTTTGGCCTATCTGACCACCATTTCTGCAGCTGATGGGCATTCGAAAAACCCCAGGATTGGCATTTAGAGGTGCTGGGTTCTAATCTGGACTCTACCACTTACCCTGTATCTGTATGACTTTGGGCAAGCCCCTTGCCCCTCTCTGAGACTTAGTTTCCCCATCCGTAAAAGGAAGTGGTTGGACTAGCTGATTTATAAGGTTCCTTAGGGCTCAAAATCTATGATCCTATAAACTGGACTCTGAGTAGTCTGTGGACCTGAACTTCCATCCAAACCTTCTGATCATCCTGCTTCATATTCCTCTTAACTTAAAGAAGTCAAAGCAGGCACCGTGTCGCTTACTGGGCCCACTCATCAGTTTGGATGGGTCACACTCAGCTCATACTTAAGGACTTTTTTTTTTTTGTAAGATATGGCTGATGGATCAGGAAGTGAAAAGAAGCAGCTCTGAGGGAATGGGCAAACTTTTTTTTTTTTTCCTCCCTAACAGCTTAAGTATCTTATTGAGGACAGACAATTTTGCTTTCAAAACAGAAGTCTGGGGTCATTCTTCCCAGAACCACTTTTGGAGTTTTGTGGGAATGTATATTTTATGAAGAAATTGGTTTCCTTCTGTTTTATGTACTTGACATTTCCCCAAAAGAACAAAAAAGTTGGAATAACTATTATTCTCATTCATTTTTTTTCTTTCTTTCCCCAGAACCATCTGTCAACAGAAAACAGTTTACTTTATACCTCCCAGGCTGTATTGCGAGTCTGATGGAAGAGATTACACAGGGAATTGTGGCAACTTCTGGAAGAGTTTAGATTACTATCCATTTTTCTGAAGCAATTGGAAAAAGTGGAAGCAGAGGGACCAAGCAGTTCTTCAAATACCATGTCTGAGAAAGACAGACAGCAATGGTCCCAACGGCATGTGATGAGCCAAGATGCATGCTGCTCCCGGGGTATGGACAGCCTGGTGTGATATTGCAACACAAGCTGATGGGAACTTGTTGTCCTCCTCTCCCTGGCAACGTGGGTGTAGGGGCACCCAGCTGGATGAAGACACAGTTGAAGTCTTGCCACTGTGGGATGGGTATGCCATCTGTGACATGGTGGGGAACAGGTGGCAGGACCCAGAACAAAAAGTTTTATATTTAATTAAGTCTTTTCTCATCCAAAAGTTGCCTGTAAGGCAGTGTGGCATACTGGTTTGAGATCTGGCCTTGAAATCAGGAAGCTTGGGGTTTCAGTCTTGTCTCTCATATACACTAATTGTGAGACCTTAGCTAAATCATTTGATTTCTCAACACTCTAGACAACTCCCTAGATAAGGTACAGACTTGTATTGGAAGAGGGAGTTTCCTTACCCAGGAATTTCCTGGACCAATGAAATTACAAGTCCTATCCTCATTCAAAAGCATTTAGTGTCTTCAGTGGATTCCAAATGAGCCACCACTGAAATGGGCTGTGTCTGCTCAGATTTCTGATCTCTCTTTGGCCCAAGTTAAGGAAATCTAAAGAAAGAACCTCATAGGTGGTTGTGAATACATAGCACCAAATACATGTATGGGATTGGGGGAAAAATCAAGTAACCACTTTGTTTATACAGTACAAAACATTCTAGATATTAAGGGGAAATCCAGGTAGTTTATTGTTTGTTTAATTTGGGGGTGGGTAGGTGGGTGGTAAGAGATCTGGGTGAGAGTCAGCCCCAGAGAGTGTAGCCTCAGTAATCTGGCATTCATTCCTGAATTAGAACTCTTGAGAAGTCCCTCCCAAATTTACAATTTCTCTCACCCCCACGCCTGCACAGCTTCAAAATCAGAGCTGGGTTTTTTTTAATAGTTGGAAATGAAAGATCTCATCCCTTGTTTTTCTTCTTTTTTTTCCTGGTACTGGTAACCAGCCTGTCAGTCAACTAACATTTATTAAATGCCTACTACGTGCTAGGCACTGTGCTAAGGCAAGAAACTGTCCCTGCTTTCCAAAAGCTCTAGGTCTAAAGGGGGAGATAACATGGAAACAACTAAGTACAAACAAGATATATACAGAATAAACTGGGGATGATCTCAGAGGGGAAGATGCCAAGATTAAGAAGGACTGGGAAAGTCATCTTGCAGAAGGTGGGACTTTAGCTGAGGCTTGAAGGAAGCCAGGGAGGCCAGGAGGCAGAGATGAAGAGAGAGAGCATTCCAGGACTGGGGCAGCCAGAGACAAGGCCCAGAGTCCAGAGATGGAGGTTTCATGTGGAAGAGCAAGGAGGTTAGTGTCACTAGTTGCTGGATTGTAGAGCTAGTGGTGGGCAGCTAGGTGGTGCAGCGGATAGATTACTGGTCCTGGATTCAGGAGGACCTGAGTTCAAATGCAGCTTCAGACACATAACACTTACTACCTGTGTGACCCTAGGCAGGTCACTTAACCCCATTGCCCAGCCAAAAAAAAAAGGAGAGAGTGGAAGGGAGTGAGAGATAAGAAGCCTAGAAAAGTAGGAAGGAGTCGGGGTATGAAAGGCTTTAAAAGCCTAACAAAGAATTGTATATTTGATCCTGGAGGCCATAGGGGAGGCACTGGAATGTTGTGAATAGGAGGGTGAGGTCCCCCCCATGAAATCTTCTTACTTTCTCTGACCCCCCCTTCCATCCCACTGCTGCCCTCCTGTGTGCTTGGCTAACTGACAGCTGCTGATCAGGACTCACTCCTTTCTGAAACCACTCTGAAGAGCAGAAGGACTGGCTGCAGATAGAGAGGGAGACAGGAGCAGAGAAAGAAAGACCATCTGTTACCATAATATTCACAACCTCTTTAAGGAGTCTGGGAAGATTTGTTTCCAGAGCTTTGGCCCACAGACAACTCTCAGCTTCTCATCTCAACTTTCACCTCTCTCACTTCCTAACCATTCCATTCTCCAAAACTAGTTTGCCTCTGCTAGAGTCCCTCAAAAGGCCTTGGGGTCTCATTTCTAGAAAAGTTCCAAACCAGGAGGAAGAGGAAGGGGCAGGGGTCTTTGTGAGTCCAGGCAGCCACCATTGTCTTTGGTGCAGAGTAGAGTTCAAACACTCCTGATACAGGGAGCAGTCAGGCCTAGTTCAGAGGTAGACATAGTCCCTCTCAGGGTGAGAAGAAAAATACTGACTGTCCAGTACTATATATATCTCCCATACAAAACCCCTCACAGCTGGATTCTGAACACTCCTCCCTATCAGCAGGGGTCTATGCCAAGACATGAGTTCAAATTTGACCTCAGACACTTACTATCTGTGCGACCCTGGACAAGTCACTTAAGCTCTGCCTGCCTCAGTTTCCTCAACTGTAAAACGAGGACAAAATAACACCTACCTTGCAGAGTTGTTGTGAAGATCAAATGATATAATATTTGTAAAACACTTAGTGTAGGGCCTGATATACAGTAGGCTCCATATAAATGCTAGCTATTATTACTAATATTCAAAAGCTGATTATACCATGTTCTTTCCTTCCATATACTCAGGGCTAGCCACCTACTCTCAAGCACCTACAAGCACCAGCATTGGGAATCTGTCTAGCTGTACCTTATGTAATACTGATCATCTTGGCCCTGCCACCTGAAAGCCAAATGTGTTACATCTCACTTTTCCTCCTCTCCCATACTTTTGAGAGTATTTGAAGGGTGTCTAGGCTCTCTGTGAGTAGCTCCAGCCTCCACTGATGGTGTTCCCATAAATGGAGAAGACAGTCCCACGTAACCTAGTTTCACTTAACCACAAACAGATTAGCTTTTAGAAAAAAATATTTACTTCAAAGGAATGTTAACAAATATACAAACAGCTTACTCCAACAACATCTGGGGCTTAATCCACGCCTCGGTCCTTATACTCAGTCTCTGGGAGGGGAAGGGAATTGGATTCACAGTTTAATTCAGTATTTGTAGAGCACAGTCCCAAGTTTGGAACCCCAGACCCTCTACCTCTCTACCTTTCCACCCCGCCACTCTCCTTCATCCTTGAGTCCCAGACACCCTGACTTCTCAGGACTTCCCTAATAGCAAGGTTGCCATGGCTTGAACCCTTGGGTCCTATGAGGATCACCACCACTCATGAAACTAAGGAGGACAAATGAAACAATAGCACCATGCCCCTAGGCCAGGGTAAAAGACAGAAGTATCATCCCTACTGGTTCAGTTCATGGCACTTAGGGTGTGGATGAACTATGGGTGATCATCCACCCTCTGGACAATGCAAGGAAGGGAACCCAAAGAGCAAATGCCCCATTCTGGAAGTTTTTTTTAAAGAAAGAACACTTTTCTGTCTACACAGCCAATCAAAGAAGGCTACTCACGGCTACGTGGGAAGGGCATAGAGAAAAGCAGGGTGCCTCCATTTTTGGTGGATCTAGTCATGCTCAGGGCCAGCCCCCTTACCCTTATATAAACTCAAGGATTGGTTGATAACTGTGCATCTTACTAATACAAACTCAGAGGGAGGGACTCAAAGATAGGGGGAAGAGGAATGGATAGAAATCTGAATTATTACAAAAGCGGAATATTTGTAAAGAAATACTGCCTCATTATTAAATTGTCTTCACCCCCTCCAGGAACAAGGTCAAAACCAGAAGCCACCGTGAGCAAATTTTCTGGGTCAGGTTTCCTAAGGCTTTCTGCTTTAGGGCATGGGGAGGGATGGGATTACCAGAGGAGGATTTCACAGATACATCTTGAGTGGGTACAGACCAGACATGTCCTATGGCAAGCCAAGGTTTCTAGGTAACTCAAGCTAACCAGGATATAGGTTGAGTTGCTGAAAGACCAAAAGCAAGAAACCTATGTCTGGAGCAAAAAGCAGAATCAAATTCAAAACCAAGTTGAAAAAGCCTAGGGAGAGAGGAGACCATTGTCCTCCATGGCCATTTCTAAGGGGGGACTCGTCAATTTCAAATGCGTGCAATATGTCTAACTCAGCTTTAAAAAAAATGTTTCCTAGTAGAGATAGTTGGTTACTCTACCAAGGGTTTACAGATAAATATTTGTTTCTGGAGTGCTTGAGGGCTCTTGAAAAGTTTATTTTAAGTGTCTTCAATATTCTTAAACTATTTATTTTCATTATCTATGAAGGGCCTGCATGATTTATTTTCATTGTCTATGAAAGACAAACTTCAATATAGCCCCAATTAAATTGATTACAAATCTGAATGAGTAGAATTTGACCTAATAAGGTTTTATTGTAAAAACAAGTGCCAATTAATAGATAGATAGATAGATAGATAGATAGATAGATAGATACCTAGATAAATAACTAGAGGCAGCTAGGTGGTACAGTGGGTAAGACCACTGAACTTAGAATAAGGAAGGCTTAATTCAAATCCTATTTCAGACGTTTACTCTCTGTGTGACCTTGGGCAAGTCACCAAACCTCTGTCTGCCTCAGTTTCCTTATCTGTAAAATGGGGATAACAATAGCACCTACTTTGCAGGGTTGTCGTGAGGATCAAATGCCATTAGATAGATAGATAGATAGATAGATAGATAGATAGATAGATAGATAGATGGATGGATATAGCTATAGATATATGTGTATACATATATAAGCACACACAGTGTATATATGCACATGTATATTATATTATATATAGTGTATATGTTTATACACATGTATAGCTAATGCTGTGTGTATATATATATAGACACACATAGTATATATACATATACACACATAGTGCATATACACATTTATAGACAAATATACATAGTATATGTGTATATATACATATTATACATATATACACATATTGTTAATGTTGTATATGTTTATATATATATATATATATATATATATACACAGAGTACTAGCTATATAAATGCTATTATTACTTATTAAGCACTTAGTAGGAAGGAAAGAAACAAGTACCTACTATGTGCCGGGCACTGTGCTAAGCGCTTTACAAATATCTCATTTGATCCTCATAACAACCCTGTAGGTGATTTTATTATCCCCATTTTATAGATAAGGAAACTGAGGTAGACAGAGATTAAGCAACTTGCCCAAGGTCACACAGATAATAAGAATCTGAGGCTGGATTTCAACTCAGATCTTCCTGATTCAAGGCCAAGCATTCTATCTACTGCACTACCTGGCTGCCAGACACTCTACTGAGCATTGGAGATACAAATACAAATATCTAGATTGTTATTATCACAGTTATTACTGCTCTCTAGGAGTTTCCATTATAACAGGGTATGACAAGGGGACCTAGAAAGTGGGCGGAGGGTATGGGTGCTAGAGCATGGTTTGGAGCTGGTAGCCAGGATGTGAGGTGGAGGCTTAGATCTGGACAAGATAAGGAAAAGCTCACCTATCAGAGCCCAGAGCGGTTCCTAAGGAGGAATGTCTGGTGGGGAAGAGGCAGAGGTGAAGGCCAGAGTAGAAATGGCATGGTTTGGAGCTGGCGACACAATGTATATCCGTAATAATTGGTTCATGTGCTCTGTGAAAACGTGATCTTAACTGAAACAAAGCTACAAAGGACAGTGAATGTCTTACAAACCATTTTATAAATGAGAAGAGCATCTCCGAGCAATTGGATAAAGGAGCTGGGTCTGTGCTGAACAAAGTGGTCAGGCTGGGAAGCAGAATGGTCAAGATGGCCATAGATGGGGGAAGTTGGGGTGGGCTAGGACTGAGCCAGAGGGAGCAATGAGACGCTTAGCTTCAGCCTTACTGCTCCCCAGGTAGAGTTTCCTTTTCTGACATGTGACCCTAATTTCTGCCTTACCCCCAAGGAGAGCTTCTTTTCTGTCTTAAATGTACCTCTCAGTCTCTGTCGGTAAGATCCCTTGCTCACTAAGATCTCTATTTTTGCAGACAACTCTTCTTCAGGGTGGGGATGGACGTGGGTCTAGAGATTATTCCTTGGTACTGTCTCTTACTGTTATTCCGTATGAAATTTTGGAGTGAACAAACAGGTCTGGTAGTTCACAAGGTACTTCCTGAATCATATAAACCTGGCATAATCCTGCTATAAATTATTTTGCAGTTCCCCAAACATTTCAACTCATTTCAACAGATGTTTTCAATAACATCTCCATTTTTACAATCAAGGTCCTCTCCTAATATCAAGAAATCCCTATATGTTAATACTGTAATACACTGCAACCAAGTTTTTTGTTTTTCAGTTGTGTCCAACTCTCCATGACCCCATTTTGGGGTTTTCTTGGAAAAGACACTGAAGTGATTTGCCATCTCCTTCTTCAGCTCATTTTACAGATGAGAAACTGAGGCAAACAGGGTTACGTGACTTGACCAGGGTTGTACGGGTAGTAAGTGTCTGAGGCTAGATCTGAACTCAGGAAGATGAGTCTTTCTGACTCCAGGCCCAACACTCTATCCACTGCACTGCCTAGTTGCCCCTGCAACCAAATTAGCCCCTATTTACTTAATAAATTGATCTATGATGTTCATTTTTTGAAAACCAACGGGCCAGACTAAAACACTAGGCATGTAATATTATACCACAATGACACAATTAAGCAATGCTGCATGAAGTTAACGTGTAGCAAATTAAATAATAAAGCAAACATGTATGTTATTTGCAACTCTTCCTGACATGCATGGGGTCATAGGAAGGCACTTAAAATAACTAGATTCATATATCAACAATTAGTATATTACTAAGCAACAGCCCTTAATAAATCAACGCACATAATCTCATCTGCAAATATTTAACAGAAGCACTGGAAGAGGCATTTTGCATTTATTATACAACTATGGGTGAAGAGAATTGATCGTTAGAGAAGGAAATGCCAACTAGAGACAGAAGCAAAACATAGAATAAGACAAATCTAAAAAAAAAAAAAACCCAGCATTTAAAATATTGACTGGAAAAAATTTCCGTGGGTAAACATGACTTTTAAGAATGAAAATCAGAAAAAGAAAAAGAAAAGGGAATCAGGAAAAAAATGTCTTATACTCAGCAATAATATAAACTGGACAAAAAATCCTCTCAAAACTCAAAAATCATCAAAGAATTCTCCATAGGAAGAGGGTCCCCAGTATTTTCTCATCATCACTGGGGCAATCAGTTTAAAAGAACACTAAAATAAAAACCTAATAATCTCAATAACAAGACAAAAAGAAAAATAACTTTCCCAAAAGAAAAAATATCTCAAGGTTGAGCTCCTCCATGTAGGCCTCTTGCTGTATGTAATGAGGTTTATGCTTAGTACTAGGACTCTTCTACCATCAAGAAAGGCTAACGGGAGCCCTGAAATCACAGCTGCTCAAGGATGGCTAACGAACTTGAAGAGGCTAAAATGGCAGCTCCTATCCTCCCTACAACCATCATATGATCTTTTCTTCAGTTTGCTTTTCCTTATGGGTCTCTCTATGTCATGAAAGATCATGTCACAATCAAGATTTACATACATTCTGAAAGGTCATGAAAGTTCCAAACTCATGCTCTTTCATTGGCTCTGGCCTCGGCTTCTAGCTTTTACTGAGGGAAAAAGAAATGTCTCCCATCCCTCTTCTCTCTCAGTTGAACCATAAATATTCAATAACCATGTAAGTTCAGGTTGATGGTCATCAAGTGTTTTTGTAACAACATTGAATTGAGGGGATGGAGCAAAGATGGCGGAGAAAAGGCCAGTTCTCCCTCAAGCCCCTCTGAACATCTTTAAATAATGCCATAAAACAAATTCTGGACCAGCAGAACCCACAAAAGGATGGAGGTGAAACAATTTTCCAACCCACAACAACTTAGAAGGTCAGCAAGAAAAGTCTATTGCGTCGGGTTGAGAGTGGAGTATAGTCCGGCACAGATGGAACAGCATCAACCGGGCCCCAACAAACCAGGAACAGGGTGGGAGGATGAAACCGCTGAATCAGTGGCAGCTTCTGGACCTCTCAGCCCACAGACAGTGGGGGGAGGGAGATGTCATCAGACAACTGATGAGAAGGAGATTATGAGGGTCCCTTTGCTACCACCAGGAGCAGGACTCCTTTGCATTGCCCATACTTGGATCTGGGTTGCAGTCTTGGGTCTCAGTCCCAGGGTGAGGAGGAGCACTAGCACACCAGAGCATGCAGCTACAGGGGACTGGGGACCCTGGTCACAGTTGAAGGGTGGAAAAGAGTGCTTGTGATTGCTCACAGACCAGTGAACAGTACAAGAAGGTAGTAAACACACCTCTCCCTAGATCATACTACCTTGGAAGAACCAAAAATTTGCAGATCCCCAGAATTACCTCTGAAAACAACTGCCCAAAAAACCTGAAGCTTGGGACAGTACCTCCTCTGCTCCAGAAGCAGAGTCCCACTTTAGCAAAGAGTTAAAAGTCAAGAAATGGGCTGGAAAATGAGCAAACATTGGAAAAAGATCCTGACTATAGAAAGTTACTATGGTGACAGGGAAGATCAAAACACAAACTCAGAAGAAGACAACAAAATCAAAATTACTACATCTAAAGCCTCAAAAAAAATATGAATTAGCCCCAGGACGTTGAAGAGCTCATAGCAACATCAAATGATACAGTAAGCAAAAATGAACAATCGGAAAACAACTCATGAAAACAATGGTTGCACAGGGCTACAACTCAAAAGGAACAAAATGGTTGTTTTTTCCTCCTTACTTCTTCCCTCTCCTCTTGCTGATGGGAAATAGGAAATTAGTGATTAGTTCAGAGGAGAGCTGGCTCAGCCAACAACAGATAAAGAGAAAAGAAAGGAGGACCAAGTGTATTTGTTTCACTAGCTCCTCTGCAATCTGCTGGATCCATTCACACCTGACCTTGTCTCCAATCTGTCTTTCCCTGCTCAGTTCTTGTCTGTATCTTGGGCTTCATTCAAGCCTGTTCATTGGCTGATGAGCACCAGTCATTATTCAGCTCTCTGCAGAGACAATCTAGTGTGTAGTCTTGGCTAAGGCTCCGTCCAACTCCCAGGCTCTCTAGTATGGCAGCCCTCCTTTTCAAAGTCATAGACACTTGGAGAATTCTGTAAATGCCCGCTCATTGACAGTGCCTCAAATTTCCATGGTAACGCCTTTAGGAAAGGGTGAGCCTTAGACAACCCCTAGCTTCTTTCAAAAACACAACTCAAGGGCCATCCCCTTCTGTGATCTCTCTTAGTTATTAGCTCTTTTCAAGGGTGTGCTGGAGCCAGATCTAACTGCTTATGAGATTGTTACATTTTCAGTGTGGGCAGATACTCCTCAGAAATCAGGTAGTCAATACAAATCAGGGATTAATTTTTTTTCAGTTTACTAATTAACTAGATTTAAGAAAATGTTTCTAAAGTCAATTAAACTTAAAAGTGTAGGTGCATACACCTTTTTTTTTTCTCCTAGAGAGAGATTGTTAAACATTTATTAGCACACTGCTATGCTCTATAAACATTGCTTGAACTCAGTAGGAGTGGAGGAGAAGGCTCAGGGAACGAAGTCATCACCAGACTGAAGGCTTGGAGACTGTAGGCATATAGTATAATAGTATTATAGTAATATAACACAATATCATTACTATAATAATAATAATAGTATAATAAATAATAATAAATAAATGATAGGCATTTATATAGCACTTTACATTTTACAACGCGCTTTATATCCATTACCTTATGAGTCTCACAGCACCCCGGGCTCTCTCCCTCTTGAAATTACTTTGTGCAATATTGTATATGTGCTGTGTTTACTTGTATACACATTGCATCCTTCTCCCTACCCTGCAGTATATTGCCAGCTCCTTGATGGCAAGGACTACTTTTATTTTTGTCTTTACAAGCTCAGTACCTAGCACAATACCTCAGTTTCCCCAACTGTAAAAAGGGGATAATAAGATCAACTGTCTCTCAGGGTTTCAAACGAGACGATTTATATTTTTTATTATTTTTATTTGTAAAGTGCTTCGCACAGTACCTGACATATAGTAGATGCTTAATAAATGCATATTCCCTTCCCCTTTCCCATACCAGAGTAAATACTTAATTAATTATTTGTTGACTTGAATTGAATAGTTTGCAGGCTCTACCTCTTCTTTTTATAGCAAAATATCATTGGTGTCAATAACATAATGCAGGATCTGCTTTCAGGACAAACCCATATTATCAGATGTGACAGATGTCATGCTAAGATTTGGATACAAGCCTCAGTTTCCTCATCTGTAAAATGAGCCGCAGGGGGTCACAAAGAGTTGGACACCACCGAAACACTTGTGACAAAGGAGAGTTAACATGTTGGAAGAAAGAATCAAGATCCAACTTTGACCAATGTACTAAATCTATCTATCAATCAACAAATATATACTCAGTATCTCATATATAGAAAACATTGTGCTAGGCATTGTGGAAGAAATTTTAGAAGTAAGACCTGTCTCTGCCTTCATAGTTTTCTACCTTGTTAGAGAGAGAAGATACAGATACATAAAAAGGCGACCCTGATCATAATAGTTCATAGAAGGAAGAGATCTGGTGGTCTGGGGGGGTCTGGTGATTTCTCCCAGTTTCTCACTGGGAGTGTACTCAACTGTGTGGTATAGGGAAGAGAACACTGGACTTGGAGTCAGAGGCTTTGTTGCTGTTTAGTCATTTTCAGTGGTGTCTGGCTGTGACCCTTTTTGGGTTTTCTTGGCAAAGATACTGAAATGATTTGCCATTTCCTTCTCCGGCTCATTTTACAGATGAGGAAACTGAGGCTTGGATCCAAATCTTAGGCTTGTTACTTATTAGCCGTGTGATCTTAGGTAAGTCACATAAACTTTCTGAACTTCATTTTCCTCATGTATAAAACAGGAGTAACAATACTAATATACTACCTACTCTACCAGGTTGTTGCAAAGAAAGTACTTTGTAAAATTTAAAGTACTTTTTGAAAAAAATTAGTTACTAACTTTGATAGACTTAGCTTTTCTCAGCAATGCAAGGATCTAAGACATCTCCAAAAGTCTCATTATGGAAAATGCTATCCACATCCAAAGAAAGAACCATGGAGTTTGAATGCAGATTGAAACATACTATTTGCTATTTTTTCTTCTGTTTTGTTTTCTCCTTCTTGTGGTTCCTCCTATTGGTTCTAATTTTTCCTTACAACATGACTAATGTGAAAACATGTTTAATAAGAATGTATATGTATAGCCTATATCAGATTGCATGCCATCTTGGCGAGGGTGGTGGGGAGGGAGGGGGAGAAAAATTTAAAACTCAAAATCTTAAGGAAGTGATTGTTGATAACTCAAATAAATTAATAAAAAAAATTTTAATGGAAAAAAATTAGTTACTAAGACCTCTCTGGGGCCTTTGTTTTCCTCTTCAGTAAAATGAGGTGGATGGACTAGACCAAATGTTGTCAAATTCAAATAGAAATGGGGACTGCCAAACCATACATATGGATCCCTGCAGGCTGCATATTGACTTAGAAAATCAAATGTTAATATTATCTGTGTTTTGTTGTATTTTCATTTTGTTAAATATTTCCCAATTACATTCATGCTGCACTCAAAGAGTGTTGCAGGTGGCATATTTGATACAGAACCCTTCAAAGAAAAATCAGAGTATAGCATGCCATTAAGCATGTATTTGCTCAAAGGGGATCATCTTATTACATGTTGAAAATGAGATAATCAATAGACCATGTGCTCCACTGACATCCTTCTGGTGGCCCAAAGAAAGCCAGGAAGGTACCCACATGGTCAAATCATGAGAGATCAAAGGCAGAAGTCACACAGAAAGTACAGGTATGGACGGGTCACAGTCTGCATTATTGGAGCATATATTCACTCTCATGAGATCACAGATCTAGTCAAATATTTGAATAATATTTATATGTCAGTTTGAGCTCTCCCAACCACAACCCAGTGAGTTAGGTAGTTTGAGAGTATCATTATTCCTATTCAGACAGATGAGAAAACCAAAGTTCAGAGAGCTGCAGAGAAAGGAAGGGGAAGGAACAAGCATTTATAAAGCACCCTGCTATGTGCCAGGCACTGTGCTAAGTGCCTTCCTTGATCCTCACAATAACCCTGTAGGGTAGTTGCTATTATTACCTCCATTTTAAGAGTTGAGGAAACTAAAGGAGACAGAGGTTAAGTGACTTGCCCAAGGTCACTCAGCTAGGAAGTGTCTGAGGCTGCATTTGAACTCAGGTCTTCTTGACTCCAGACCCAATGTTCCTACCACTGAACCCTGCCTAGCTCAATGTTACACATTTGGCAATTGGCAGAGTCAGTACTAAAATCCACATCTCCTGACTCCAACTTCAGCACAATTTCTACTCTGCTATGCTATGTCTTTGCATGCTAAAATTCCAGTGATTCTGTACCTTGGGAAAGGATAAAGTTGGACCTCTAATCTAGTTGGGGTCATTTAAAAAAAAACCCAACAACTCCAGATGGGTTGTTCTCTTCCCCTAAAAAATGTGGGCAGGGAAGAAAGGAAGGAAGGAATTCAGACGCAGCTGCAGAGTCGGGGAAAGGCACAAAAGGACGGCCATGAGACAGGTAGGACAGCAGCTGCCCCTGGACATAAACACTCAGTCAGAGCCATGATAGAGAACAGAGAGTGAATACAACAGGAAACTGAACTTCCTCCTTTTGGTGTCTGAGGAAACATGTCAAATGCCACCCTGGGAATGCTTGGGAAATTGTGTCACCTATGACTTGGTGGACCCTAGGGAGCGCCAGAGGAATGAAAGCAGTGGGACAGGGTAAAGGGATTTAGGTTTGGGGTTTCCCCTTGCTTGGAGGGTTTAAGTTAAGTTCAAAAGAGAATGGTTTTGTTTTGTTTTTTAAGCACCATTTCTAAAAGCCTCTAAGAAAAATAGTTCTACCTCTGCTGACTAGCCATTGCCTTGGCTGAGGACCATGTGCTTCCTGAGACTTCCTGAAGCTTCCCCCCTCCCCCTTTTCTTTTTCTAACTCTTGCAGCTGTCCTGGTGGTCTGAGTTCATTAATTTTTTGGTACCTGTTTTTATGACCTTGTTTCTTTCTCGGGGCTTTAAGCTCGCTTACAATATTGTTTCTTGATAGATGGTGGGAGATGTGGGAACAGGACAGATGATGGAGAGGATGGACATAAGCCCTCAATAAACCAGAAGTCAGCCAGGTTGGGCTTTTAACAGGTGGTGGTAATATATGGATGGGTAGGTTAATGTCATATGGAGGTAGCCATAATAATAATGATAATAACATTAAGGAAGAGAAGGAGAAGGAAAAGGAGAAAGAGAAAGAAAATAAGGAAGAGGAGGAAGAAGTGAAGGAAAAGGAAGTAAAGGGAGAAGAACTAGAAAGTAAGTGACCAGGAAATACAAAAAAAGGCGGTTAAAGCACTAAGATTTCTAGAGGAAAAAGTCTAGTTCACAAGCAGATAAATCAACAAAGAGGATACTAAAGGCAGAAGGAAGTATGAATAAAACCTCAGTGAATACAAAACTCTCTTAACAAATATTATAATGTGAAGAAAAATGAACTAATAGCCCCTAATGAAGAAAAGAGAAGCCTGTGGGATCCCCATAGAGCATAGAACAAAACATCAAATAATAATATAATAACATCCAATACTTACATGGTACCTTAAGATATACAAAGTGCTTCACATATTTATATTATCTACCTCATAGATTTGTTTTAAGGTAAGTACTTTGCAAACCTTCAAACACTACATAAATGTGAATTCAGGTTCTCCACAATTCTGCTCAAACAACCTTTTCAGCCTTATTTCTCTGTCCACTTCACACGCTCTATGTCAGCAAACCAGCCTGTTAGCTGTTAATTTCCAATCTCAGAAGACTCATTGCCCAGTGAAGATCACAGTGTGAAGGCACACAGTCCACATTCTGGGGCGGAGAGGAGAGGAAAGGAATTTACCTATCCTCACCCAGATAAGAAATGAGATAAGTTAAGGACTTCCTATGGTGAGTAGACTGCTTCAGAAGATAGTAGGTTCTTCCTCCCTAGCAAAGATTAGATCATTACTTGTTAAAGTATTTTGTAATGGGTGAATTAGCAAGGTCATGACCACTTCCTGGAGGGCCTGTGGACCTGACTAGCAACACAGATGAAGATATGTCAACTAGCCAGAGATCTGTGGTCCTTAGTCTCTAAGGAAAAAGAGCAGAAGCAGCAGGAAAAACAACAGAAAGCTTCAGAGGGCAAGGCTTCAGCAGAAGACAACTATGGCAGTAGATTGACAAGCTTCCCAGACTTGACAGGAGCAGATATGGGGTGGAGCTAATAAACAGCAGAGACCCTGACATCGACAAGGAGCAGTGGAATGGAAAGCTATGCAGACACCAGCAGCAGAGATGTTTCACCTGCAACACAAGGGAGAGATGGCCTCCTAAAGCCCTTTCTCTCCTCAGAATCTGAATTTTCTGGGGATTTGTTCCTTTTCTCTACTATTGCATGAGTCCATGAAGGATTATTCCCATTTTTCTATGTAGAGTTGAATATGATTCCACTGGTTGATTTTCCACTCTGCCCAAACTGACATGCATGTGCCTTATAGATAGACAGTTGATAAATACTTCTTGATTGATCAATTGACCAGGCTGGGAATACTCTTCCCTAGTAAGATGCTTTGAAACACAAACACCGATTTTGGGATAAGACTTTGAGGTCATTCAGGACAACCCATATCATAACAACAGCAACAACAACAACAATAACACAGAAGCCATTTTACCACATACTTAACAAATGATCATCCAGTCTTGTTAGTGAGGGGGAACCTTATTTCCTAAGGAAGTTCATTCAACTTTTGGATAGCTCTGGTTGTTAGGAAATTTTTCTTTTCTTTCAAATTTTATTTTATAGTGATTGTCTAATGCATTTTTCTATATTACTATCCCTTCCCAAACTCTCCCTCACATATAGCAAGGAAGAATTATTTCTTTCTCTTTTATGATATTTTTCCTTTTCCCTTGGGCTTCTCTTCAGGGATGAGAAAGAAAGAAGGAGTCCTGATTCATCCACTGTATTCCCCAGAAATTAATGGAAAATTGTGGTAAGGTAAACAAATGCTTGTTGGTGTGATTTGAAAGAATTCCTGACAGTGGACATTCTTGACCTAAAGATGGCATCAGCCATGTCAATGGGTTCATGCAGAAGCACAGAGAATAAACTGATATGGTCTTGTCCACATGGCCCATGAGGTTAATTCATGGGCAATGTTTCTGAACCCCAGCCTTAATTTCCTAGACAGCATAATCCCGGAATCTGACCTTCTAGCCAGAGATGAGAGATTTCTGGGATGATATCAGCATTGGGTTTGTTTCATGAGTAACTCCAAATTCTGAATTCCATATTTTCTAGAAAAGGATAGGAACTTCCTGAGTTTTTGGCCCCTATTTAGAGGAAGAAAAGAGGGTCTTACGTGGCACCTATGACAGCAGAGTAATGCCATGGCAAGGGAGATGGGCCAAGAGATCTGGAACTTGCTACCACCACCATTATAATGAGTCATTTGTTAGTATAGTTCTTATGGGAAAAGGGTTACATAGCTAGCAGTCCCAAAAAGTGGTTGTCTACCACATGGCTTCTACACCATAAGAAGGCACAAGTCTTTGGGGAGAAGATGTGATATGCCGGGATTTGTGGAAGAGATGGGGATCTACCTGAATGTCAAAGGTATGCCCTGATGGCAACTTGAACTTCTAAGTGGGTTTTATGGGGCATTTGAGTTCTTTATATATTTTCTATATCTCTTTACAGGTTCTTGCTTATAGGTAGAATGAAGGCTGTCCTCTACCAATTAAAAAACAAAACAACAACAAACCACAAACACTTAAGCAAAAGAAATTAGTAAACTGATTGCCTGACAGTGTATGTTTCATTCTGAAACAATCATCTTTTACCTCTTGAAGACTGGTAATTGCAATGGGCAGCTAGGTGGCGCAGTGGATAGAGCATTGGCCCTGAAGTCAGGAGGGCCTGAGTTCAAATCTGACCTCAGACCAAATACTTGACACTAGCCCCTGGGCAAGTCACTTAACCCCAATTGCCCCCAAAAATTTAAAAAATAAAATAAAATCCTACATTCTGCAAGATTGACAAATTGCATTGATTAGAGCTCTGATGTTTTTTAATGTTATTAATTATTTATATTAACTTGTCCATTATATATGTTATTCTCTTTCTTCTTAATTCACTTCATGTCAGTTCATGCAAATATCCCTTAAACAAAGACCCAACTTTTTTTTTTTTAGTGAGACAATTGGGGTTAAGTGACTTGCCCAAGGTCACACAGCTAGTACATATCAAGTGTTTGGTCTGAGGCCGGATTTGAACTCAGGTCCTCCTGACTTCAGGGCCTGTGCTCTATCCACTGCACCACCTAGCTGCCCTCCAACTT
Source organism: Vombatus ursinus (assembly GCF_900497805.2). NCBI lineage: Eukaryota > Metazoa > Chordata > Mammalia > Diprotodontia > Vombatidae > Vombatus > Vombatus ursinus. The sequence continues at coordinate 78,858,711 of NW_020954576.1, read as the reverse complement.
TTCAATCTCAAAATTCTTCTGGAGTTAATTGTGTGGCTAGGAAACACAGTATTTGAGTAATTGAATATAAGTGTTATTTTCCATTTGCCTGGAGGGCAATGGAAAGGTTCATGGTGGGTATGAGTAAACTGCAACACATTACAGTAATCAAATCAATGAGACCAATGTTATGAAGGAATTATGAAGGAGAGAAAGCATAAAGTATGTCATTAAATAAATGTTTAAATGGAAAAGAAGGGCTAATCACATCATAAGAATGAGAGACAACCAATGGGCAGTCCATATTCTCTATTGATGTAATTTAATGATGTCAAAGGAATGTGAGATAGGTCTCCAACATGCTAGGTGGACCTCTTTTGACAAAAGTATGAGACATCATGGTTCTGAATCACACTGGATGGGCAGGCATGGATGAGTAGTGATCTGCATCATTGGAGGAAACAGTCCTATCAGGGAGATCACAGAGTGACCTCAGAATGAGAGTCTTTGAATATTATTTCATTATCTAAAGCACTCCACAATCCACAAGACCTGAGCTCCTGCTTTCCATGTGATGGGCCCCTGACTTAGAGGTATGCAAGTAGACTAATCTTTGTTGGTGACTTATGTGACTATTCTAGGAGATCCCTAGGAATGCAGGCTATCTCTCAGTCAGGGCTGTAATCAGGCGCAATTTCTGGACTACCCATGAGACAATAATGCAGGGTCACTATAATCAGCTTTATTATGGTCACGATTGACCCAATTCTAAGAAGACTGGGTCTCCCCAAACCTCTTTCAGGAGATGACTAGCTTTGTTAAAAGCAGCTTTGCCCATAGGGGATATATCAGTTGAGGTATCACTGCACATGATTTGGTGACAATAGAATCATTTTGCTATCTTAATGCTTTCCTACTATAGTCTCATTATTTATCTCTTTTTAAAAAACAATGTGTTTTGTTTTTACATCATTTCAGTTTTCCCATGTATGCCTTTCCCTCCCCAACCCAGAGAATGATTATATACGTAACTGTTTTGTCATCTTTGACAGTCTGATGAGTGTAAGGTAGAACTTCAAAGAGGCTTTAATTTGCATTTCTCTAATTATTAGTGCTTTTGAGCATTTTTTCATATGATTGTTGATAGCTTGGATTTCTTCCTTTGACAACTTTCTGTTCATATTCTTTGGCCATATATCTGTTATGGAATGGTTAATCTTAAAAACTGGAATTAGTTCCTTATATATCTTGGATATGAGACATTTATCAGAAAAACTTGTTACAAAGGTTTCTCTTCTAATTTTAACTGCACTAGATTTGTTTGTGCACAAACTCTTTAATTATATATTATCAGAATTACCTATTTTATCTTGTATGGTCCTTCCTATCACTTACTGATTAATGAACTCTTTCCTTTTCCATAAATCCCAAAAGTGATTTCTACTCTAATTTGTTGATGATATGACCTTTTATATTTAGGTTATATATCCATTTGGAGCTTATCTTGGTATATGGTGTGAGGTATTAGTCTAAAAATAATTTCTGCCAGACTGCTATCCAGTTTTCTTGCAAGTTTTGTCAATTAGTAATCTTTCTCCTGCTGAGGTCTCTGAGTTTGTCAAACGCTATGCTACCATGTTTGTTTGCTTCAGCATACTGTTTACCTAATCTATTTCACTGATTAGCCTATCACTTTTCCTTAAGCAGTACCAAATTGTTTTTAATAATTACTGTTTTATAGCGGAGTTTGAGATTTGATATTGATCAGGTATTCTTTTCCACTTTTTTTCTATTGTAGTCTTGATTTATCTGAAAGCTTATGTCTTTATTAACAAGAGAATAATTTCTTCAAAGTTAAAAGCTTTGTTATATCATGATCTGTATCTCTCAGGACATCCAGAACAGTGATAGATATATAGAAGGTATTCAATAAATGATCGCCAAATCAAAACATATTTGTAGCAATTATTAGGGTTGGCAACGTCCCTTCCTGTCAGTAGCAACAAGTGGGCAGTGATCTCTTTTTAATTTTCCAAAGCATTTTTCCTAGATCTCTCCACTCTACCTTATGATATATGTCTTTGTGCACATTTTCACATCCCCCCAGGACTCTGCACATTTTTTTAAAAAATATATTTTTATATGACATAAAAATTTTTGACATTTGTCTTTTTTTTTAATTTTGAGTTCCAAATTCTCTCCCTCTCTCCTTTCCCTCCCTAGGACTGTAAGCAATCTGATAAATGTATACATGGAGACTACATATTTCTTGAGAACAAGACTTTGTCCTCTTAGAGACAGCCAGGTGTTGTAGAGCACTGGGGATGGAGTCAGGAAGACCTGAGTTCAAATGTGACCCCAGACACTTACTAGTTATGTGACCCTGAGTAAATCACTTAACCTCTGCCTTCATTTCCTCAGTGGTAAAGTGGGGATAATAATAGCACTTACTACTTCCCAGGGTAGTTGTGAGGATCAAGTGAGATAATACTTGTAAAGTACTTAGGAGAGTACCTGACACATAATAAGCACTATAGACATGTTTGCTATTATTATAAAATTAAATATTATTAATATTAGATTAAATTATTATTATTATTATTAAATGAGATATTTATAAAGTACACATTAAAATTTCAAACCACAGACTCTGGTGGGTGAGTGAATGAACACTTTCTGAACCAGCTGTATCTAATCAACTCCAACCTTATGCTTCGGATCCCACCCAACCATCTGCCAGAAAACCAGGGCCTATCCAGTGTGGGCACATTGCCCTGGATATATAGGTGTAGATCGATCTATCTATCTATCTATCTATCTATCTATCTATCTATCTATCTATCTACTCTTCTCTTTCCCCCTTCCACCTCTTGCTACAATAATCAGATAAAAGCTATCACTCCTACTGAAAAGTATAAATGCCATGCATGATATCACAATAGACTACCCACTTAAAGTCCCCGTGACTCCATTAAAACCCTCCTGGGTCACCGTTTCCCTATATATATTGCAGCTCCTTGTTAGAATATATCTCCTTAAGAGCAGAGACTCTCACTTCTGTATTTATGTTCCCAGCAGTTTAGCATAATTCCTGGTACATAGTAGGTATTTAAGAAATGTTTTTTCATTCATACCTTTCAGGTCTAAATCTTCTGACTTTCCAGTAAGAGTCCAGATTCAAACCCAGGTCTTCTGGAATCAAGTCCTTGGTTTTTTCCCCACTGCACAGCGGTACAAAATACCTGTATATCTCCTGCTTAGGAGTCTCTCTTAGAACCTGGGATGCCTGCAGGTATGGGTTAAGTGTTCCCTGGTGTAGGGATTGGCAGGATAGAAGAAGGAAGGAGGCAGAGACGTTGGATTATCCTGACCCTTCCCATTCAACCAGCAAAGTGATGCAATGGAAACTTGGCGAGAGGACTCCAGGATGCTGCAATGCAAAGGGCTCTTTAGGGAAGAGTAATTATGATGAAATATTAAGTAATTATCAAGTATATTGAATTAATTAAAAAATCATTTATAAAGCACCCACTGTGTGCCAAGCCTTGTGCTAAACGCAAATACAAAATGATATGGTCCCAGTCCTCAAGGAGCTTACATTCCAAAGGGGAATTGGCAGCCATGGAAGGGTGAAGTCACAGGGACAGTGAGGGGTGCCATAGGGCAATCGAATGATGCACCCTTCCCCAAAGCAATGCTAGTATTGATTAGATTTCTGCTTCTAGAGCAAAAAAAAAAAAAAAAAAAAGGAAGAAGGGTAGAAGGTTTGTGGGGGGAGGGGGAAGGCAGCAACATGGCAACATATCAGGAAGATGTTAAGGCAGATTATTGGGGAGGTAGGAGTGGGGGAGGGGCCTCCAAACTGAACAAGTTAGGAGACCTGGGTCCCATCCTGACTCTTAAAGAGACCGCAGGAAGAAACTTTACTCCTCTGAGTCTCTGAGTCTCTGTATTGTCATGGCACCCGTTCCCCACCCCCAACTGAATTTGCTCCAGGCACAGTTTCAGTTAATTATGTCTCTAAATATGACAGATGTAGAAGGTAGAAATCCAGGGTTGGCAATCACACATACTTATAGCTTTTTTTTTTAGCCAAAATAAAGAAATAAGTCTGTACCTGTGTGTTTACTCACCTCATTAAAGGGCAAAAGCATTAGTTACTAAGAACAATGAATCACTGGTCTAGAAGGTGAAGAGTTTAGGCCTACAGGTCCTGAGCTTCACTCCTTCCCTATTTCCCAAGTCACAGAGCCCTTGTTTTGTCTTCCTCTATCATGACCCCTGCCCTCCTTGTTTTACCTCCTCTCTGTCTCATCCCGTATCTCATCCACTTAGGCTTTTTTTTTTTATTTCCAATGTGGAAATTACACAGTCCAATAAAGTCTTTGGACTATCGTGTTAATAAGAAAAGAATATAGGCCTTCAACTAGGGAAGGCCAAATAAGTCCATTTGACCTCCTGAGATATATAGTACCTCAAAAAACAACTTAATAGCACACAAGACCTAGGATCACAAGAGATTTAAAGTTAGAAGGGACTTTAGATCTCAGCCATTCCAACCTCTTCATTTTAAAGATGAGAAAAATTGGTTTAGAGAGGTTTATCTAAGGTCACAAGAATAGTGTTAGAGTCAGATTTTTTTTTCAGATCAACCCAACAGCACATATTTATTGAGTACATTTAAGTACAAGGCACTGTCCTAGGCATCATGGGGAATACAGAACCACATAGGCAAAGGTCTCTACCCTCAAGAAACGTGTGAAGAATTAAATGAAGAGTTCAATAATGTTACACAAGGGGTATCACATAGGCCAATTCACTTAACTATGATGGGCCTCTAATTCCTAAATTTATAAAATTAATAAGTGGATTATATTTTCACATTCAGGAGATTATGAACCAGATATCTCTAGAACAGAGGTTCTTAGCATTTTTTGCATCATGGACTCCTTTGGCAGTCTGGTGAAGCATATGAATCCCTTCTCAGAAACGTGTTTTTAAATGAATAAAATAAAATTAACAGGATTACAAATTTCAATTATATTGAAATATAGTCATCAAAATATTTTTGAGTTACTTATTTAATATTTTATTTTCCCCAATTACATGTAAAAATAATTAACATCCATTTCTTAAAATTCTGAGTTCCAAATTCTCACCCTTCTTCCCTTTCCCCCTCATTGAGAAGGCAAGCAATTTGACATAGGTTATACATGTGTAGGCATGCAAAACATATTTCCACATTAGTCATGTTGTGAAAGAAAACACAGACCAAAAAAAACCCCAAGAAAAATAAAGAAAGTTTAAAAAAGTATGCTTCAATCTGCATTCAGACTCCATCAGTTTTTTCCCTGGAGATGGATAGCATTTTTCATCATAAGTCCTTAGAAATTGTCTTGGATGGATCATTATCAAAATATTTTTTTAAAACTTGAGAACTGGTCCATTTCCTATTACCATGAAAGGCAACAGCATTCCCCCAGACCTTCAGGCTTTCTATCCAGGAGTCATCCTGGAACTCTCTTATCCCCCATATCTAAGCTGTTGCCAAGACCTGTCGATTTTACCTCTGAGTTATCTCTCAAATATGCTCCCTTCTCTCCTCTGACACTGCCCACTCTAGCACAAGCCTTCATCACCTTCAGCCATGATTGTCGCAATAACCCGCTGGCAATTCTACCTGCCTCTAGTCTCTCCCCACTTTGATGCATCCTCTATTCAGCCACTAAAGTGATTTGCCTAAAGCACAGGTCCAATCATGTCATTCGCCCTACTCAATAAACTCCACTGGCTTCCTACTGCCTCCAAGAGGAAACACAAAATGCTCTATTTGGCATTCAAAGCTTTCCATAATCTAGCCCTTTCCTAGCTTTCTAGTTTTCTTATACTTTAATCCCCAACATGTATTCTTCCGTCCAGTGACTTTGGCCTCCTGGCTGTTCCTCAAACAAGACATTCTATCTTTTAGCTTTGGGCATTCTTTCTGACTGTTTGGAATGGATGCTTCTGTAAAAAGCTGCTGTGCAGAGAAAAAGCAATAATGTTGTAAAGTACTTTGCAAACCCTAAAGTGTGCTATAAAAGTGCTAGTCATCATGAAGCTTATTGGTGGATCACGGTGCCACAGTGACAATTATACAGCCCCTGTTACTGCAGTTATCTGGGATGGAAAAAGTCCCTGGAGGATTCCGAGCTAGTGACATCTGAGTAGGTGACAGATCAAAGCCAGGACATCTAGGCATGTACCACAGTAGATGGAAGTACGCAGTTAGGGAAGAGTTTCCTGCCTCACTAGAGTATGCAAGGGATGAGTCACCCTTCCCTCTATGTGGAAAGTTCCAGGAATGTCCTTTTCCTGAGAATCATAATGTCCAATTGGCTCTGCTGACTCTCCTTTTTTGTCTTTAAACACCTGTTTCTCTCAGGAACCTAGATGCTGAAACCTGGGTCTGGGCACCATTTTTATAATGACCTCTAGCAATATAGCCAGTGTTCTCCTGGGCTCCATGTGAGATACAGAATCCATCCCTTTTAAAATTTTTCTTTTCATAATATAACCTGGGGAGAAAAAAACAAACAAACCCCTATTTCTATATCTGCAGAGGATCAATTACAAAACCACAGGGATTAGTTCAACACTCATTAAGTTTCTGATGGCACAGTGGATAGAGTGCTGGACCTGGAGTCAGAAAGACCCGAGTTCAAATCCTACTTCATCTACTTAGTACCTGAGTGATCCTGGGCAAGTCCTTTCATCCTCATCTGTAAAATGGATATAATGATAGTACCTATCTCATAGGGTTATTGTGAGAATCAAATGAGATAACATATGTAACTCTACTCAACTTAAATCACTATATAGATATTAACTATTATTAACAACAACAACTAGGGTCACATAACTAGTGAGTGTCGGAGATGTGATTTGAACCCAAGTCTTCCTGAATCCAAATCCAGCGTTCTACCTGCCATACAAAGTATGCTCAAGTGGACAAAAAAAGGAAGGCCCACACATACCCACTCTAGTATCTCGTTTCTAGTTTCTTCTCTTTTCTCTGGGGAAGAATCCAAAAGAGGAAAGGAACTCCTGCCTCTAACAATGTTCCAGTTAAGAGGTTGTGAGGTGGCTATTATAAGGGTTTCAGATTTTGGCCTAGAGATGTCATTATGGAAAAAAAAAAAAGGTGGAAAGAACAGTTCTGTCCTCAGGAAATGCTTCCCTCATCCTCCATTCTTTTTTGAGTACTGGTCAGTAAGTACACAATGGTCCTGACTTCAGGACCCAAACAGGGAATAGGCCATTGCTTTTCCAGTTCTCTGGCATCTGATTCAGAATCGCATCCACTGGAGGCTATATTCCTGTACTGGTCAGGAAAACTCTCTCCCTCTCTTCCTTTGTTTTTTCCATCCAGGTTATACAAAAATTTAGAGGAAGGATTTACATAAAGCCTATGAGGCAGCCTTCTCTGATTCAAATTAGTTTCCACTCAGTAGACATTTTTCCTTGCTAAAGGGTTTAGTGGAAGAGAACTGGGCCTTCAGTAAAAGGGATGGTATATGATAGACTTGTGTTTACAATCCACGCTCACTCCACCCTTTGGCTAAGTGCCAGGGAAGGCCAAGAATTCGTAGTTATGAATGAAATCATTTGTTGCTCTGGAAAGCCCATGTAATGATGTCCTGATAACAGGGCCAATGGGAATGTTCATTAGCATCTGTGAGAAGTGCCTGAATGATAACATCAGTGAGAATCTAATTGGTAGATTGGGTGGAGGGGTTGGTGAACTTAATTCCAAATTATTTGGAGAGACACAAATATAGTTCCCCTGGAGCAGATGTGGTCAGGCAACAATCCCCCCACTATATATCTCATTTGTTTTTAGTTACAAAGATAGGGCCCCAGCCTGGCAGCTATTAAAGCTGCTTTCCCTGAACTTGTCCCTGAAGTGTTTCTGGGTATTATCTTTAGCTTCTGTCTGGAGGAAGATATCTTCCATGAAGGAGAAAGGGAATCTGGCCTGACTCTTTCCTCCCTAGGCAGTGTAGCTTAGTGAAGAACTAGATTTGGTATCAAGATTAATCAATCAACAAGCATTTATGAAACACCTACTATGTACTAGGCATGATGCTGGTAGCTTAAGATGTAAATACAAAGAAGGAAGACAATCCCTATTCACAAAGAGCATATATTCTAATGGGGGATACAACACACATATATAGCATAACTATACACATATAGCCTAACCATAAAGTGAATAAATACAAACGGATACAAAGTAATTAAATACAAGGTGATTTTGAAGGAAGTGTGCCAGCAGTTGGTGGGGTAGGGGAGAGATTCAGAAAGGCTTCATGTAGAAGATGGTGCCTGAGCTGTATCTTAAAGGAAGATGGGTTTTCTGTAAGGCAGAGGGAAGAAAGGAATGAATTCCAGGCATGTGGGATGACTTGTGTAAAACATGGAGACAAGAGATGGAGTGTTCTGTGTGAGGGACACCAAGAAGGCTAGTTTGGCTGGATTACCAAATGTGGAAGGGGCCTAAAATCTAATGAAATAAAAGATAGGTTGTGGCCAGGTTGTGAAAGGCATGAAAAGCTAAACAAAGGAGTTTATAATTTATCCTAGAGGCAATAGGAAGCCACTACAGTTAATTGAGTAGTAGAGACACATGGTCAGATCTGCACTTGGGGAAAAAGACTTTGGTCCATAGGTTGGACTGGAGTGGAGGGAGTTTTGGGGCAGAAAGACCAATTAGAAGGCTGTTGCAGTGATCTAGGGAAGAGATGATTAGGGCCTGAACTAAGGTGCCAAGTGATAGGATACATGCAGTGAAAGAGGGTGATGAGCCAATAATGCCAAACTTAGGAGAGTGGAAGCATTGTGCTACCTTCAACAGAAATAAGGAAGTTTGGAAGAGGAGAGGAGCTGGGGCAAAAGATAATGAACTCTGTTTTGGATATGTTGAGCTTGAGGTGTCTGTGACATTGAGCTTGAAATATCCAGTATGCTGGGTGATACAGGATTGAAACTCAGAGGAGAGACCAAGTCTAGACACATAGATCTGAGGAGTCATTTGCATAGAGAAAAGAGTTAAACAAACCCATGGCAGCTAATCAAATTACCAAGACAGAATGTAGAGGGAAAAGATAAGAGGGCCTAGGACAGAATCTTGGCAAACACATGAAACAGTCATGATTTGGGGCCATGATATAGATGATGAGGCAGCAAAAGAAACTGAAAAGCATCAGTCAGACACATAGAAGGAGAACTAGAAGGAATTGCATTCAAATTCTGCCTCTGATATTTACTACCTATGTGACCCTGGTCAAGTCACTCACCTCTCTGAACCTCAGTTTCTTCATCTGTAAAATGAAGGGGTTGGACTAGATGGTCGCTAAGATCTCTTCCAGCTCTAAATCTATGATCCTATGTGATATCTGGCTCTCACAGAGTTCCACAAGTAATCTCCCTTGTTCCAGGCCGCTGGTTGGTAGTGTTGTTTCTTTAACATCCACAAGGTTGGCCTGTGCAGATTCATAAACCACTTCATGCTTCATCTAGAGTTACATGTTGGTATCTCTTCATCACCTTTATGAAGTCTTCCTACCAGAGAATTACCTTCCTTCTGTATTCCAGACAAAAGAAAGGACACACACCAACAAGGAACAGATTTGATGTACCTCCAGCCAACATATTTGCTGCTGACATTTTACTTTCAAATTGTTATATGATGCTCTCTATTGAGAGATTATATTAAAATGTATGACAAATAGGAACTCATTTTAACGAGTTTCAAAGAATGTCAAAATCATTGCAGTGCATCCGTTCCTCATTAAAACCAAAATTTATTGCTACATTATTTAGAAAAGCTGTACTATTTAAATATATGTATATGTTTTAATAAAGTAAAGAGGCATGCCCAAGGTGGGAAGGGACTACATTCCCAGCCTGCCTTGGCACAGATCACAAGAAAAACAAGGACTCCATCTCCCATGAAGATATGTACACATGACACAGTGGCTAACCAAGCCAAGGAGACTTCTGGAAAGAAAGAGGATTAATGGAGAGCTCTGCAATATTCATGATCTTCCCGGAAGAAAAGCAGAGGGTTTTTGTTTTTGATTTTCTGTTAGACTGCTTGGAAAGTTCTGACTGGAACAAAACAAGAAGAGACATCCTGGCTATGGAAATACTGTTGAATAGTGACCACGTGACCAGAAGTGATGAATAGTGCCTGAGGCAAGGCAAGCTGGGAGATGCATGGAGATGGTACAACTGGGAAGTAGGAACTTAATTAGCTAGACCACAGATCTGGTCTAATCCCAGAACAAATCTAGAAGTACACTCAGGCTATTGAGACTACAGATGTCTTCTGTACTGAAGTCATGAGTCTTTTCAGTTCATTTCCCAAACTGTCCTGTAGGCAATTGGAATGAGATTGTGCTTATTTATTCAGGAAATGTGTGGCCCTGCTATCATCTCTGCTTTCTCTTTTTTCTTCAGTCTCACCCTAATTATTAGTTCCTTCCCTATTGACTTCAGAAATACCCTAGCATCTCACATCCTTAAAAGACGTTTAGTTGACCATTTCCTCAAGCTATCATTGTACATCTTACTTGTACTCAGTGGAACTCCTAGAAAAAGCTATCTATACTCATTGTCTCCATCTCCTTTTCTCTCACTTATTCCTCAATCCCCTGCTACCTGGCTTCCAAGCTCATTGCTCAACCAAAAAATAACCTTTCCAAAGTTGCTATTGATCGCTTAATTGTCAAATCTGATGGCTTTTCCTCCATCCACATCTTTCTTGACCTCTCCGATGTATTTGACTGTTTGTCACTTTTTTTAGGCAATTGGGGTTAAGTGACTTGCCCAGGGTCACACAGCTAGTAAGTGTCAAGTGTTTGGTCTGAGGCTAGATTTGAACTCAAGTCCTGCTGACTTCAGGACTGGTGTTCTACCCACTGCACCACCTAGCTGCTCCAGTTTGCCACTTTCTTATCGTAGATACTGCCTCCTCTTTGGGTTTTTGTGACAATAATCTCTCCTGGTTCTCTTCTGAACTGTCTGATTATTCTTCAGTCTCCTTTGCTGGCTCATCATCCATCTCATACCACCTGTGTTCTAATTCAACAGGCAGCTAGGGAACTCTTCATCATCTTTCATTGAAAACCTTCAAGCCATTAACTCTTCTGGCTCATCATCACATAGTGCAAGTCCCTCAGTCATGCATGGCCAGTCATGCATGGCCAAACTCAACTCCATTCATATTCTCAACCTCCCTCCCCCAAATCTTCATGTGGTGGATTGGAACCAGGAAGGTGTTATCTGTATTTACTACAAGGAATATCCCCCATGGGTCAGTTCATGCATGTTGCATGCAAATCATTATATTTTTAGATAGTAGAATGCATCTTCATGGGAGTAGGGACTGTTTACTTCTTTGTATTTGAATCCTTAGCATCCAACACCACATCTCTGGCATGCAGTAGTTGCTTAATAAATAAATATAGTTGAATGGAGTTGAACAGTGATGGCAGAGGGTAGCCTCACTGTAAAAACAAAAGCACTAACCCAGTATACTTGAAGATGGGGAGTGGGAGCAGAGAGAGGAGCCTGTCCTTCCTCCAAATTAAACCTGAGGTATCAGGGAAGGGATACCAGAGAATTGGATAGCAGGGGGTTTCCCACATGCAAAGTGGCTTAGAACTTGCCCGACTGGAAATCTTCCTTCATTAGATTGGCTGCTAAATGAACAAGTCCTTGTGAAAACACCTGTAAAACAGGATTTCTTTCTCAAGTGAAATTCAATCTATTCATGCCAGTAGAGCACTATGAGTAGGGTCTTTTGCCTCAGGTATTAAACAGAAAGCTATAATAGGGTTCATTTTCACTGGGGAAATGAATCAGGATAGTATTTGTACTGATATAAAACCCAGGTCCATTGGGAATCTTCTTTGAGGTCAAGCTTCTTGGAGTAGTGAACAGACTAGAGGTCAAGAAGACTTGGGTTCTAATCCCATCTCAGATTCTTACTCTCTCTGTGACCTTGAGAAAATAATTTATCCTCTCTTGACATCAATTTCCTTATTTGTAAAAGGGGGTGTATAGGGTTCCTCTCAAGGGAACGCGCATCTTATGGGGCAACTAGGTGGTGCAGTGGATAGACCATGGCCTTGGATTCAGGAGGACCTGAGTTCAAATCCGACCTCAGACACATAACACTTACTAGCTGTGTGACCCTGGGCAAGTCACTTAACCCCATTGCCTAGCCAAAAAAAAAAACAAAAAAAAATAAAAGGGGGTGTATAGAGGGAATTATATGGCCTCTGAGATTTCTTCCAGCTCTAAGTTTATGATACATTATGATTCTACCTGGCAAAAAAAGGAAGATTTTTATTGTTTTTTCAATTAACAGGCATTTCTTTTCTCTCCTTCCCCCTTCTCTCTCCTCTATTAAAAAAGAAAAATAAGGAAAACAAAACCTCTGTAACAAATATGCATAGTCAAGCAAAACAAATCCCCACAATGGTCATGTCCAAAAATCATTGTTTCATTGTGCATATTGTATCCATTACCTGTCTACCAGGAGGTGAGTAGTATTCTTCATCACTCCTTTGGAATCATGGATGATCATTTTGTTGATCAGAACTCTGAAGTTTTTCACAGTTGTTCATTTTCACAATGTTGTTATTATTGTATAAATTGTTCTCTTACGTGAGTTCATAAAAGTCCCAAGTTGTTCTGAAACCATCCCTCTTGTCATTTTTTGTGAAAAAATAGCACTCCATTCATATTCTATGACTTGTTCAGCCATCTCCCAATTGATTGGCACCCACTTAGTTTTCCAACTCTTTGTCCCCACAAAAAGAACTGATAGAAATATTTTTATACATACAGGGCTCTGTATAACTGAGTCTAAAGGTATTCATGGTTTAGTAATTTGGGGGGCATAGGTCCAAATCACTTTCTAGAATGGCTAGATCAATTCACAGCTCTACCAGGTACTAGTGTACCTGTATTAAAAAGAGAGGGAAGTTAAGAAGAGAGAGAGAAAGAGAGAGAGAGAGAGTACACTACTGAGGGAAGCCTTTGAAGACAGGTTACATAACTAGTAAATGCCTGAGACAGCATTCAAACTCAAGTCTTTTCAAGTCCAGTACTCTAGGTACTATACCATCTAGCTGCCTAAATCAGGGCAATTTTATCTTTGTTGCTGTTCTTATTGAGTCATGTCTGACTGACCCCATTTGGGGTTTTGTTGTGTTTTTTTTGTTGGCAAAAATACTGGAATGGTTTACCATTTCCTTCTCTAGCTCATTTTATAGACGAGGAAATTGAGGCAAACAGGATTAAGAGACTTGCCCAGGGTCACACAGCTAGTAAGTGTCTAAGTATAGAAGAGGAGTCTTCCTGAGTCCAGGTCCACGCTCTATCCACTATGCCACCTAGCTGACCTAACTTTATCTTTAGCACTCTTCTAATTCCTCTTTGCTTCCTTCTTCTGGTTTCACCCATAACCCAATGCTTTCCTGTTGTCTTCACTGATGCCCAGGAACCCTTACTTGAATGCCCTATCCAGATCTGACCTTCACGGTCCTATTTCTCCCTCTTCCTTTTTATTAAAATTTACCTCTTCTATTTCTCATTCTTATGGGGAGATAGTAGGGGCCTTAGTGATCATTTAGCCTCACCTCCCTAGCTTTACATATGAGGAAACAGCAGGCCAGAGAAGGTAAGAAGCTTCCCTCAAGTCAAGAGTGACAGAATGGGACAGAACCAGGACTGATGATCAACTAACTCCCAATCCACTGGGCCTTCTGTTATGCCACATTGCCTTCTTACTGCTGAGGTGGAAAGGATCTGATCAATTAATCCAAAATAAGGGGTTAATGGTAGATATGGGTTTTGATGTCTTTCTCTTCTAATGCTATTTGTGTCAAGGGACTCTTGCTTTATGCCAAAAGGAATGAACCTACCAAAGGAATGGTAGAATTTCAGATATTGCTAACAGATAAATGAGAGAGCTATGCCTAAATGAATAAAAATAAATTACATACTTTCTTATTTGCCAAGTACTGCACTAAGCCTAGACATATAGATATAAAAGCTGAATTCTACACCTTGGTGCCTGCACTCTGGCTATCATCCTCATCTCCCCCCAAGGCAGAACTTTGAACTCCACCCCTAGGTCACTGGGCTCTGATAAGAGAGCTTTCATCTTAAGCGAACTTCTACCTGATCTTACCCCAAATCAGACCTCCACCTGGCCCTTCTCTACACCATGTATTCCTCCCTTTCCAGATGCCCCTTATGTGCTGCCTTCCTGCATTAGACTATAAGCTCATTGAGGGCAGAGATTGTCTTGCTTGTATTTGTATCCCCAGCACTTAGCATAGTGCTTGGGTATAATAAATACTTAATTAATACTCTATTAATAATAATCTATCTATCTAACTATCTGTCCAGGGGTGTGCAGGCAAATATTTTAAAATTGGCTCTCCAGAAAAAAAAAATACAGATGATACACTTTCAAATTTGTTCTTTATTATTAACATTTTCTCCATCACTTTATTAAGTTTAGACAATCAATAAAAACAATAAATTAAGCCTTGATTGTTAGCGTTTGATTTCTAAAGTATAACTGATCATGCTGAAAATTTAACTATCCGCTCTTGCCAGTTGGTTTGAGCTGGCTCCAGCATACCCCTCTATCTATCTATCTATCTATCTATCTATCTATCTATCTATCTATCT
>NW_020954576.1:78781780-78843965 GCF_900497805.2 Vombatus ursinus | reverse complement strand
TCTATCTATCTATCTATCTATCTATCTATCTATCTATCTATCTATCTATCCATCTATCTATCTTTTTATCTGTTTTAGAGTTCATTTGGCTGAACTTCCCCCCTATTCCAATTAATCTCCCAATAGGCAAAAAGCAGTTGTGATGTATTATTTTTGTAGGCCACCATCACTCTCTGGGGCTATCTTACAGACTGGCAAGTTGCTCTATCTTTCAGCTACCTGGTATGGGATGGCTTTCCATTGTCAAAGTTCCTTGAGGCAAGGACTGTTTCAATTTTTGTACCACCAGAGCTAGCATATAGTCTTAACAAATGCTTGTTGACTGATTGAGAGAAAGAGACCTTAGGGGACATCTAGTCTAATCCTTTCATATTACAGATGAGGGAACTGAATCCCATTAAGGTTCAGTTATTTGCTCACTAGCAGTAAGCATCAGAGGCAGTCTGACTATAGGGTCAGGGTTCTTTCCCTTGCACCAGCCTCCTATCTTATGTGTTACCTGCCTACAAAGATCTCTTTAGGAAACTATCCCCTCCATGAAAGTCCTGATAACACATTCAAACTTCATATCCTCTTGTTTCTATTGATGCTTTTCTGAGTGGAGGCTATCTCAAGGCAGAATGCCTTCTTCCTTCAATCAATCTTATTTTAGAGACATATTTATTGTGAACCTCTTTCTTTCCGTCCTTCTAGACTCCAAAGCACAAGTCAACAGACAAATGCTAGCTCTTGCCCAAAGGCATAAAGCTTGTGGAATTTATCATTCTTGGTAGCATTGTACTAGGAATGTCACATGCTGATTCCATTGTATCTTCTGCTCAGACCTTAGGGTCCCTAGTACGATCAGCTTGGAGTGATTAGAATGCTCAAATTATAAGTCTACCTAAGATTCCTATAAAAGTCAACACTTCCATAAGTAGTTTGCTCTCCAAGTCTCTCCCTTGATCATTGTGGAACCTGTCGGGAAAGGCATAAACCAAGAAATATTTCTTCTACAACATTATTAGCAATTAAAAGACCTTTCTAGTTTTTGCCTGTGCAAATTGGATGAAATGATCTGTGAGCACAAGGATGTTGCTCATATTTTTTTCCTGTCTCCTTCCAAAAACAAAAGTCTATGTTCATAAAATTCAGTGACTTGCTGGTAGTTATTTTTTTCCGAGTATATAACAAGTTAGTAATCCTTTCCTCTTCTTATATGCATCTGATGTCATCATGAGCCAGGAAATTTTTTTTTAACTAGTTCAGGTGTTCTCTCTTGACTCATGCCCAAAGTCATTCTGTAGACTTCCAGAGCCCTAGAGCCAAAGAACTTGATTAGCACCAACTGCTTCCTGGTACTTTGTGTGGGATCAGTGATAGTCTATTATATAGTACTCCCTTGCATGGTTTCTTACTTTCTCACAATAGTAAGCACCCCTTAGAGAATAAAACTTAGGTCTTTGAAGGTCACAACCTCATTTTTTGTCTTGTCTCATTGCTCTTCATCGAATATTTGCCTCCACCACTAGGCATATAAAGACAATAGAATGAAATAGGGTTTTAAGCACTGACTGGCATGCTAGGATTTGTAGTTCAGAGGGACGAGAATTTCCTGAGAGAAATTTGGAACTGTCAGGATCTTTGAATCAGAAGTCACAACCAGAGACACACCATCTGTGAGACATGGTCTAAGATGAAGGAGTGGGGACTCGAGCAGCAGTCCCACTCAAGACTTAAGAAAACGGAGTTGGAAAGAATCTATGACGTAAGAGCAATATGTGAAAGGAGAAACTGGAAGAAGAGACTGAAAGGAGAAAGTGAAATGAGACTGAGCTGTGGCAGAAAAGGCAGAGATAGAAGAGGGTCACCTGGCCTTTGCAAGCATCTTAGCGGAGAAGGCTCAAGCTGAAGCTATTGGTTGTACTTACTCTTGAAAGCCTGGAAAGGAAAGGACTAGTCTTTAAAAAAAACTTTAAAACTACCCAAGTTTTACTTCCCATGCCTTTCCAATAACAGGCTCTGTAATAAACTCTGCTTGTTTCTTTCACCTAAATGTTTCATATATCTTGATTTTTGTCTCAAGCATAAAAAAGCCAGGGGCTAGCTATAGATTAGGGCAGTTGGGTGATATAGTAGATAGAGTGTCAGGCCTGGAGTCAGGAAGACTCATCTTCCTGAGCTAAAATCTGTCCTCAGACACTTACTAGCTGAGTGACCCTGGGCCAGTTACTTAACCCTGTTTGCTTCAATTCCTCATCTGTAAAATGAGCTGGAGAAGTAAATGGCAAACTACTGTAGTATCTTTGCCAAGAAAACCCCAAAAGGGGTCACAAAGAGTCACTGAATAAAATAGCTACAGATTAACATAGATTTAAATTAAGTCAGAGAGCCCAATCTCTGCTTGAATGTTAGGATTTTTCCTACCTGAGCTACTATGATTATATTACTAATTTTACCTCTGACATAAAAACCCCATAAAATAGCAGAGAAGAAGATTACATGGATCTAAAGGCCATCATATCCTTCTCTTGCTAAAAATGAATTAAATTGTTGTAACAGGCTTATTAAATCTCCAAAGAAAAGAGAAATTGGAAGAAACACACTTTTTTTTAACTTTTGTTATTTTTCTTGTTGTTGTTTGAGGTGGGAGGGCACTATTTTCTTTCACATCATGGCTAATATAGAAATATTTTTTGCATGACTGTTCCTGTATAATCTATATCAAATTGTTTGCCTTCTCAATGGGTGGGTGAGGGGATGAAGGGAGAGAATTTGAAACTCAAAAATTTAAAAAACAAATGTCAAAAATTGTTTTTACATGTAATTAGAAAAAATAAAATATAATTTTTTTTAAAGTAAGTCAGTGGACTGTTGTTAGTCAATATGTGAGATTATGATGCATACACCTAGTATCAGAGGTTATCAGTGACTACCCACTTCAAAACTAAGAACTCTAATTTGTATATGAGATATTGGGACTCACTATTAGTAAGTTCTCTGCCAGTGCATGCAACAGGTTTTTAGTGATCATCATTCTCCTTACTCAAGAATACCCCCAAACATTCTAGGCTAGCACCATCAAGCAACACAAAGGACTTTATTAGGGTCTTCCTAAGTCAACACTGGTCCATTTATGAAGCAAATGACCAAGTCCTTCCAAAATAGCCAAAGAGAAAGCATGTACCAGCTTCCACTGACTGGTCACTATTCCCTCAATCCTCTCTTCACATTTCAACTTGTCCCTTTCAATCCCCTCCCCCTCCCCAGGTTTCCATCATTAATTGTTCCATTTTACAACATGTATGCATTACCCCTAGGGGTCTATGGGAGAAACATAAATAGTACATTCACATAAGGAAACGGTTAAGTTAGAGAAGTAAATCTCATAAGTATTTACTTGCCTGAAAGGCAGTGTACTCCAGTAGAAAGAGCCTTGGATTTGGGATCAGTGGACTTGGGTTCCTCCAAGCCCTCTTACTTACTATCTAGGTAAACTTGGGCAAATTTCCTTGACTTCTCTAAGTCATCATCATCATCATCATCATCATAGCTAGAATTTATATAGCACTTTAAGCTTTGTAAAGTATTTTACAAATGTTATTTTATTCTCACAACAACCTGGGAGGTAAGTGTTATTATTATCCCCATTTTACAGATGAAGAAACTGAGGTAGACTTGTTCTGGTTAAGTGACTTGCCCAGGGTCCCACAACTAATAAATATCTGAGGCTGGACTTGACCTCAGGTCTTACTGACTCCAGGGCCAGCTCTTTATTCACTGTACCACCTAGCCAACTCTGTGTGTGTGTGTGTGTGTGTGTGTGTGTGTGTGTGTGTGTGTGTGTAAGAGAGACAGAGAGAGAGAGAGAGAGAGAGAGAGAGAGAGCAGGGAGGGCGGGGGTTGGGCTAGATAACCTCTAAGCTCCCATCCTGCTCTAAATCTATGATTCTAATTCAACAAACATGTATTAAACACCTACTACTTTACAGAAGAGAGATATCCTGTTGTGGTAGATGGAGGATTGGTAGGTATCAGGAAAACTTTTAACATATCCCATGACACTCTGGGCAAATCACTTAACCTCTCACTGTCCCAGGGCAATTCTCAGAACACTCAAAGATGCACCAGTAGAGTTTATTCAATGGGAGTTCTCTATATCGATGAAATCACAGGAGTGGAACAAAAAAAAAATGGAATAAAATATGCCAAGCATTGTGTTAGATGCTGGATATATGTAAACAAGAGGGTGATTTTTGCCCTCAGAGAGCTTGCATTTTGTTTTTAAAGGGAATTTAAAGTCAAAAGTTATTTTTTTTAAATCAAGGAATAATCCTGATCAATGCACTATGGAGGAGGTTTGGGGTGGGAGTCGGGGGGTGAGGGGGTGGGGAGGGGGTGGGAAAGAGGCAGGGAAACTTTCCTCAACGTAGAAATACTCCTAGACAACAAAAGGAAAAGAGGAACCTTTTTAAAAATTTTAAACTTAAATACACCATAAGAAAAGAAAAAGAAACATATTATAAACTTAAATACAAAATAAGAAAAGGGGAAAAAAGCATTGCTATATGCACAGCAGAACATAAGAGAGGATTTAAAATACACCGTAATAAATTTCCATTTCAAGAAAGCCTATATAATAAATACTATGGGCGCAGCTAGGTGGCGCAGTGGATAGAGCTCCGGACTTAAAGTCAGGAGGACCTGAGTTTACATCTGGCCTCGGATACTTGACACTTACTAGCTGTATGACCTCGGGCAAGTCACTTAACCCCATTGCCTAGCAAAACAAAAACAAAACAAAAAAATGCTACGCTTGGTTTTCAGAGCTGTCCATCTTAAAAAGGAATTTTTTCATCTTCTTGTCGTTCTTCCAGGTAGACCCAGGAAGCTCCAACCTGCAGCACATGTATTATGTATAAAGGTAGCACCTACCGACCTGTGGCTTCTCATACCCACAGGCCAGCTTTCCTGTCCAGCTGCTGACCTCTGTGACTGAGGAGAAGTTTCAAAGGGTGCTTAACGAATTCTTAGCATTTCACCGACTTTTGACTGAACAATGGTGTCTGGCCCGGAGATGACTCAGTCTTTAGCTCCCAGTCACTCTTTGGTCTTGGATGAAATATTGACACCTCAAGGTTTAGGCCTCTCTGTGTAACACTGTAAACCACCTGAAAAACAAGCAGAGGCCTTGCTCATGAACTCGCTGGCAGAAGCATTCTCTTCCAGTTAGCAGTTCGAGGCTTTTAAAGTAAGAAGGTTGCTCCTAGGAAGAGGAGCGAAAGATTCCTTGTAATTAGGAACCAGCTTCATTTGCTAATTGAATGTCTGCCTGGCTGAAGAGTTAACATCTTTTACTTTCATTTTCTAAAATTAGCAGAATAGTTCCAAGGATAGTAATTTAAGGCAGTCATCCCCCGTAGTCCATGAGTCCTAGTGAAATTAGGATAACAATAATAATAATAACAGCTGGCATTTATAGAGCCTATTAACGGTTACAACTTGCTTAACATCCATATTTCATTTGAACCTCTCAACAACCCTGTAAGGCAAGTACATCATGTGCTATTATTCCCATTTTACAGATGAGAAAACTAAGACTCAGAAGAGAAGTGATTTGCTCATGGCAACCTTGGCACCCTTGAGATATTAAAACAACTAGAGCAAAGCCTTGGTGTATTGGGTGGTCCTTCTACCAGAGGACACAGAAGAGAACCCCACAGAATAAAAAAACTAAAGGAGTTTTGACCTGAACCACTGGGGGAAGCAATTACAATGGTATAACAAATTCACACTGTGTCAGAGACAGTAAATATAAAAGGTAGGATTCGAACCCAGGACTTCTTGACTCTAAGCCCATCACTCTCTAGTGCTATTACTATTGTTAGTGTCACTAATGAGCATATTTTTTCCACTGGTTTTCATGAAAATATCACACAGAACTTAAGAGGTATTATAATAATAACTAGAATTTATCCAGCTTTTCAAGGTTTGCAAAGCACTTTGCATATGTATATATTGATTCTAACAACAACACTTTGGGGCAGCTATTATTATCCCTATTTTACAGATGAGGAAACTGCGGCTGAGAGAGTGCTTAGAGTCACACTGGTAATAAATAAGTGACTAGGCCAGGATTTGAACTCAGGTCTTCCTGACTTCAGCTCCATGACTCTATCTACTATGCTACCTAGCTGCTTTGGACATGTATATAACGCCAGGTATATCCATATCCTGGGAAAAACTCTAAGGGAATAATGGTGTGGTCTTTTTACTCGAGTTTCATAGCAATCACTTTTTTCTGACTATAAACCTGTGTTTTCTGACAACATGAATCTGCATCATAGCTTGAACTTGAACCTGGTTTTCCCCACTCCAAGGCCAGGCTTCTATCCATTTGACCATAGGTTCAGATGTGGCCATGTTTCTATTCAAAAGAGCACTGAATGTTAGAACCAGAAGACCTGAGTTTGAATCCTAGCTCTGCTATTTCAGCAGCAAACAGAATGGTGGACCCAGAATATTCTCCATGCCCCTGTTAAACATCTCAGGTGAACATACGATCCCTTTTCAAAGTCTCACTTGATGTTAATATTCAATGGGTCATTGAAAAAGTTTATCTCCACAGTTACATCCCATAAAACAGATGTAGACAGGAGTTCTGTATCCCTAAATTACATCATTGGAGGAAAGGAAAGTATATAAGCTAGGGGGCGAAAATGTGAAAAGCCTGGGGCTTTTTGGGAAAGTGTGCAATTAGAAAAATTGAAAAAACTTTAGTGCCCATATAGGTGAGACTGGCCATGACAACAGCTAGGGCAGCTGCTGAGACTTTAGGGGTTTGAGGGTACCTCAGGGAAGAGAGAGTTGAGGGCAGGGAAATTCCCGAGAGAAGGGATCAAGCTATGGAGAGAAGCCCTAGACCTCACTCACCTGTCCACAATCATTAGGATAATAGCAGCAGAGATTTAGAGGTGGAAGGGACCCCCAGGAGTCATCTAATCAAACCACTTCATTTTATAGGCAAGCCCAGAAAGGGTCACCAGCCCAAGATCACACAGGCAAAAGCAAGTGGCAGAGACTGGATTTGAATTCAGTGCCTCTGACTCCAGAGCCAGCACTTTACATAACCATCTGAGTTATTTAAAAACCAAACCAAACCACGACGGCGTCAAGACGTGCCCTTCATGGTGCTGATCACGGCTTAACGTGGCGGCAAGATCCAGCCCCTGGGTGTGTTGGTGATGAGCGTGGAGCTATTACGAAAAGAATGTGCTCGGATTTGGGTGTGTTTGTGGTATACCATGGGGAGGCTAAGTGAGTGAATTGCATAGAAAGAAATGGGCAAGAGAGACTGAAGAGGGGCTTGAGGACTATCAGAGACTTCAGAGAGCATCATATCCAATTCATTCCTTTTACAGATAAGATAACTTACCTGAGGTTCAGGGTCACACAGCTAACCAGTGTCTGAGATGGGATTAGAACCCAAGTCTTCCTAACTCCAAGTCTAGGGATAAGTACTCCGTCCATCATTCCACACCACCCTCTCAGTTGCCCATAATGCAGGGTAAGAGAAAAACACCGGGGAATGAATATAAGAGGGGAAGAGTACAAAGGTATGGACTCTCAGAGTGGATTTACATTTGGAGCAAAAATAGGATGGACACCCAAGTGTGAATTCTGGGATCCCATTTTCTGTGTGCAAAGGAAGCAGTAGCATGTGCAAGTCACTGGAGGTCATTCCATGTTGGGTGATCAGGGGGCAGACTACTCTAGGGCAAGGCAGCAGAAGGAAACCACTGCTTGCGTGCCTCCCCGAGAGGCTGCAGGCCCTGGGCCACAGTGCCGGTCTCCTTGAAGCAATAACAGCATCATGGGTGCTGCAATGATCAAACCCTAGCAAATATAAATATCTGGTTGGCACAGTTCTGAGCCTCCGGTAGTATTTGTATGGGACAAAAGTATTCATTTCAGTCCCTTCTGACTCTCCATGACCCCATTTGGGGTTTTCTAGGCAAAGATAATAGAGTGATTTGCCATTTCCTTCTCCAGCTCATTTTACAGATGAGGAAACTGAGACAAACAGGGTTAAGTGACTTGCCCAGGGTCATACAGCTAGCAAGTGAACTCATGAAGATGAGTCTTTCCGATTGCAGGCCCAGTGCTCAATCCACTGGGCCACTTAGCTAAAGGAAATTAGGGATTCTAAATGTTGTGGGGGTGGGGTGGGGGCTGGGTTGAGGAGGGAATGCATTTCGGATCTGGAAGGGCTGGGGGGAGGGGTGGGAGAGAGAGTGTTGTACCCAGGGAACAGTTAGACTGAAAAGGATTGCTGTTTTTGTTGTTTGTCCTTTGTTCTCAAAGACCATGACATCAGGATGATGCCATGACTTGCAAGTGAATTGGATTTAAGTGAGAGAGGGCTGTGCAAACTCCCCAGCCTCGCTTTCCCCTCCAGAGCCATCTGGGTCCAGTGCCAAGATATAGATCAGGACAACTAGAGATGGCCCCCTCCTTTCAGGGCAGGAAAAGGGTAAGTGTAGAAAGGGACTGGACCTGTGATTTCATTGATACAGGGAACTCTCAGATGAAGAAACTCCCCCTACTAATTTAAGAAAGGCAATAATATGGAATAAGATTGCAAAGGCTGCTGGAAGCCACACCAGATTACTTCTTGTTCCTGGCTAAGCCACTGCCTCCCTCAAGGCTTCAAATTCTCCATCTAAACAGCAGGTAGAATAGGTTCTTCTACGCTAAGATTAAAGTGAGGTCCTGTCCTCATAGCATTGAAAGCCATGGGGAAAGGCACATTCTTTTACCTCTGATATTGAGCTAAGAAGAACCCGGAGGCAACAAATAAAAATAAATAAATGAAATTAATAAGATGAACAAAAATGAATGAATGAAAAAAGAAAGCAACATTCAAGGGGAATATTTTCCCCACACCTCCAATAGTTCTAAACTAAATATTTGAAAATGACTGTGAAAGGTCTATGGTGCTTTTAATTTGTTTTCCTTCTTTGATGTATCTACTACTTACATTTTGACATATATGGTCAAAATCACATCTCCCCTCCTCCAAATATCATAGGGTCATAAACTAGAAAATATCTTAAATATCTAGTGCAATCCTTTCATTTTACAGATGAGGAAACTGAGGAGGAGGGAAGTTAAGACATTGAATGACTCATGTAACCTCTTTGAGCTCCAGTAGGATCATCTGTAGAATGGAGAGATTAGATTAAGTGCTTGCCTGGGTTCCTTCCAACTCTATAATGCACTATGATTTTATGAAGAATCATATAGAGGGAGCATGGGAGTTGGATTCAGGAAAACTGGAGTTCAGATTCCATCTCTGATACTAGCTATGAGACCGTGGTAAAATCACTTAGCCTCTCTGCATCTCAGTCCCCTCATCTTTAAAATGGGAATAATAATACCAGTAGTAGCTACCTCACAAAGTTGTTGTGAGGCTCACACGAGATAATGTGACAAAAGTATTTTGTAAACCTTAAAGGGTTATATAAATGTTACTATTAATATGAACAACAGTGGCTAGCTGGCACAGCGCATAGAATGGAGTCAGGCCTGGAGTCAGGAAGATTAATCTTCCCGAGTTCAAATCCAACCTCAGACACTTACTAGCTGTGTGATCCTGGGGAAAGTCACTTAACCCTGTTTGCCTCAGTTTCCTAATCTGTAAAATGAGCTGGAGAAGGAAATGACAAACCACTCCAGTATCTTTGCCAAGAAAACCTGAAATAGGGTTACAAAGAGTTGGACCCTACTGAAATGACTTAACAACAACAACAATTAATATGAACAACTGAAGGCTGGATTAGGAATCATAATCAATCAACGAGTATTTATTACGTTACTACTGTATCTGGTTTTGTACTAGGCCCTAGAGTCAGAAGACCTAGGTTTGAATTTTACTTCTGTCACTTACTGGCTATATGACTTTTGAAAGGCCATTCCATCTCCCTAGGCCTCAGTTTCCTTATCTGTAAAATGAAAGTATTCAACTAGATGACCTTTAAGTTCTCTTCTAGTTTTAAATCTATAATCCCACGAATTCACACCCTCGTTCTTTTATCAACTATGGCTGGATGTTAAAAAAAAAACCAAACCAAAATCTATCCCTTTTGGTGACTGACACCTCTTATGAACTAAACTACTTAAAAAGGTACAGGTTCACCTGTATTTTATAATTTTATTCATATTATTTCACTGCATAATATATCAACATTGTTCTTTCTATTATCTTCAGACTTTAAAAATACAAGTATTTATTACTTCTCAAGATGACCTTTAGCAAGTATTGTCATCTCTATTGCAAGTTTGGATAAATTGAGGTACATAAAAACTCTCTTTCTAGGTCCCACTACCCTAAGAAGCTAGAGTCCAATGACACTATCCAACAGTAGGACCCACAGAAGAAATTACCACCAACATCCACTAGATGTCCCTGAAGCATCTCTGTTGGTAAGCCAAGAGCCACATTTCATCAACCTCTATCTCCTGTTTTTAAGAAAAATTTTGAGATAATTCTTTCTAAAAATTAAACAACAAAGTCAGTAATATGATCACTGACCTGAACCCTCCTAATCTGTCTCATTTCTAACTTATTTCAAAACTTCACTGAATCTGTGATACAGGATTTATACTATATACAGCATATTCCAAAAGTCTTTGTTCAGTTTTTAGCTATCCCTAATGGGGACACTGCCTCCAATGGTGCAGATTGCAGTCACCCATACTTTCTCATCCTGTGCAATTCTCATCAATTCCATCCTCCAGAGAATATCAACCAGACTTTCTGGAGGTGTTCCTCTAAGTCTTACTACATTCCATGGGGACAATGCAGAACTCTGATTCTCTATTCTCTCTCTCTTCCTTCATGGCCAGCTCAGTCCTCTTCCTGATCATGCATTTTTCCTAGATTTCCCTCATGTTCTGAAGTCTCTATGGTGCAGAGCAGGCACTGACTTGCATTGGTAGAGGGAGTTTCCTTGCTGAGAGTTCCCATCATCAAGTAAAATCATGGGTTCAGAACAACAACAACACACACAAAAAAAAACATAGCTTGGGCTACTTCTTGCACATGAGTCATCTTCATAAATATGCTGCTGCTGAGTGACTGATGCTGACTATATCTCTCCACTAACCTGTGGATCGCTTCCATTTTTTCATCTTCATAGATAGGGATATCACAGGATTTGTAAATATATCATATAAAATGCTGCCATATAGAAATCAGTGATAGGGTACTCAGTGTTCTCAGACTATGTTAAACTGAGTTCCTCCCCATAAACAATATGCTTGAGAATTTAATTTAATAATTTATAGTCATTAAGCCCCTGTAAGGTACTGTTTGAGGTGTTTAGGGTATAAAATGGATGAAAAATTCTCCTCAAGGAGCACACAGACAACTCTAAACCTACAATCTAATAGAAAAAATGTCAGAATAATACAGTGGATGCCCATCAATTGGGTAATAACTACATAAATATAATGCAATATTACTGTGCCATAAGAAATGACTACAGAAAATATGGAGAAGCATGAGAAGACTTATATGAACTGATGCAAAGTGAAGTAAGCAGAACCAGGAAAATAATATACACAGAGACTACAACACTGCAAATGGAAAAAAAAAAACAACCCAAAACCAAATGCTGTGTAATTACAATGACCAATCTTGGCCCTGTAGAAGATCTAAGAAAATGCTTGGCCCTCCTTTGTTGGCAGAGGTAGGGAACCTTTTATATACTATAAGACTTGTTGAGTTGATTAGTTTCACTGAACCTCTTTCCTCCCCTCTTTCCTTTTTATTCCTTGTAACTAGGGAAGGCTATCTTAGTAGGGGAGAGAAGATATATTAGGAAATGAAGACAGTGTTTAATCATTTCCAATTTATCCTGCATGTGACTTGTTTGTAAATCATTGTTTGTATTTTGCTTCTCTTACTAGGATGTGAGCTTCTTGAAAGCCTTTCTTTGTATCCCATGGCCTAGCATAGTACCTGGCATGTAATGGGCATTTAATAAATATTTATTGACTGAATTTTTTAAAAAGACATCAGTATTTTTTCTTTTTTTAATGAAATTTTTAGTTACATTTTAAGTTCTGAACTGTCTCCCTCCCTTCCCTCCCCATCTCACACTAGAGAAGGCCACCATTTGGCACATATATGTGTGAGTATACATGTGTGCATATGTATGTATGTAAAACCATACTATGCATACTTCTATTTATCAGTTCTTTCCCTGGAAGTAGATAATATCTTCTTTCAGATATCAGCAAACTTTAATGCCAGAATTAGGCTAAAATGGAACTGGCTTCAAAGCCACTGTCTTTCATCCCCCCTCAGAGGTATCATATTTGTATCCTCTGAAGGTAGATTTGAATTTGAGAAAAAAGCCAAAGTTATTCAGCACCAAGGCTAATGAACAAAGTGGATCTAAGCAGAGTCATACCACTTGGAGTCTAAATTAAATTAATTAATTAGCTTTCTCAAGTTGTGATGCAAATTTTCATGAGACTCAAAACTGTTCAGGTTATTACAAAAGCAGAGCTCTAAAAATGGTGTGCACAATGATAGTACTACTACAATGTAGGGATGACTCCTGACAGTGGCAATTATGAAAGACAACACTAGTTTGGATATACAAATTCTGTTCTTTTGTTGTGTCTTAGTTTGTGAATGGGTCAAAGGAAGTTTCAACAGCCACTTAGTTTATTATAATCTTGCCTTACTTATTATTACTAATACTGTCTTTTCTTTTGCTTGTTTTTGTATCTCCAATCCTTATAGCACAGTGCCTGACACACAGTAAACATTTAATAAATGTTTGTTGACTTGATTTACCTTGTATACAATTTACATATCCCAGATGAACTCTTCCATGAAGTAGATATTGAATCTAGCAATTTGCAACTGAGCTCTATAAAGACCAAGCAGAAGATGAGCGAATGATTTCTCTAACATACATAGTCTGGTAAAGTGTCAAGAGCACTGGTTTTGGAGCCAGAACATTTGGACCAGAGTCCTGGCTTTACCACTTACTGGCTGTGACTTTGGGCAAATTATTTCACACAAATGAGCCTCATTTCCCTCAGCTGTAAAATGGAGATTATATTATTTGCACTCCCTATCTTGTAGGATTGTTGTAAAGAAAGTACTCTATAGGGGCAGCTAGGTGGCGCAGTGAATAGAGGAATGGCCCTGAAGTCAGGACGACCTGAGTTCAAATTCAGCCTCAGACCAAACACTTGATACTTACTAGCTATGTGACCCCGGGGAAATCACTTAACCCCAACTGCCAAAAAAAAAAAAAAAGCACCCTATAAACCTTAAACTGATATACAAATGTAAGTTATTGTTATTGTATCCTAGACAGTTAAGGCTGGAAAGGAAATTATCCGATCTTGTCTCCTCGTTTATACAGACGGAGAAGCTGACACTTAGAGAAATTAAGTTACCTGCCCAAAGTGGTAAAGCTAGTTAGCAGAAGAGCTGGGAGGTGAACCCATTTTTCCTGAGTTCTCAGTTTGTGTTCTTTCCATTGAATCACACAGATGTGCCAACATTGGCAGCAAAATTAAAAAATCTAGGGGCAGCTAGGTGGCGCAGTGGATAGAGCACTGGCCCTGGATTCAGGAGTACCTGAGTTCAAATCCGGACTCAGACACACAACACTTAACTAGCTGTGTGGCTCTGGGCAAGTCACTTAACCCCATTGCCTAGCCAAAAAAAAAATAAAAATCTAACAGTCCCATTAAGGGAAGGGAGGGGGAAGAAACGTGACATAGTCAAGTCATTTAGTCAGCCAACAAGCATTTATTAAGTGTTTATTCTTTGCCAGGCACTATGTACCAGGCCTTGGAAATACAAAGAATGGCACAAAAAAAAAAAAAAAAAAGACAGTGCCTGCCTTCAAGAAGCTTATGTTCTAATGGGGGAAACAATATATAAATGACTACATACTACAAGATGAATAGAGTAGATGGAAGTTAATTCAGAAGGAAGGAACTAACAACAGGGGAGGAAATAGTTGACTTGCCCAGGATCACACAGCTAATAAGTGTTTGAAGTCAAATCTGAACTCCCTTCTTCCTGACATTAGGCTCAGAGCTCTATCTACTGTACCACCAGCTGCCTCCTGTTATATTGCTATGTTTATACACACATCCACATAACATGGCAGCTTTGTCCTGAGCCCTCTCCTGATCTCCCTCTTGATCCCCTCCTTCCCGTGGATTCTGCTATCTAAATCTGCACCTCAGTCTTAATTCTGTAGCTTCTCTTCCCCCAAAGCTCTGCCTACTTCATTCCAGGTTAGTATTGTCTCCCGTCATTTGCACCTGGCATCCATTTCTATGTCAATGTCCAGGCCAGCCGAGAGTGGGTTTGCTTCAGTGCTAGAAGACTAGATAGATGTGCTCTAGAACCTTGCTGTCAGTAAGCCCACCTTCTTTTACTTACCTCTCCATTCTCTGTTCTCTAGGTAACACTGAAACCATTCAAGGCATCAAACTGTCATCATGATGGCAGATCCAGGCCTTTCAGTTGCATGAAAGGTGTAATATAATACTCACCTAGTTTTTCTTTTGCATTTTTCAAAAGAGATAAAATTTTCCATTTCAAAATCTTAGATTTCACTACAAGGATGTCACACAAGTGACTAATATTACTAAACATTACTTGAACAAATAACTGTCCTTCTCAAAGCACAAACTAAGCATCTTACCATTTTACTTATTTGGAAGTACTGACTTAGGTCACACAGGAATACATTTCTCTCTCTCTCTCTCTCTCTCTCTCACACACACACACACACACACACACACACACACACACACACACACACTGGTTCACTATCTTTTGCCTACTTCCAACAGCCTTTTGGGGGCAGTGAGGCACAGCTGGAAGACTGATGAAAATGGAGTCACAGATCTTACATCCCTGTGCTCCCTTAACCTCACCGGGACATATCTGTAAAATGTGGGGACTGACCTCAATGACCATTAATCAATCAACCTTTATTTGTTGTTGTTCAGTTGTTTTCCAACTCTTCGTGACCCCATCTGGGGTTTTCTTGGCAGAGATACTGGAGCGGTTTGCCATTTCCTGCCCCAGCTTATTTTACTGATGAGGAAATGGGGGCAGAGTTAAGTGACTTGCCCAGGATCACACAGCTAGTAAGTGTCTGAGACTGGATTTGAACTAATGAAAATGAGTCTTCCTGACTCCAGGCCTGGAGCTCTATGCACTGTGCCACCTAGCAGCCCATTAACCTTTATTAAACGCCTACTATGTGCTTTACTAAATGCCTGCTTGTCCCGAGATTCAGTCCAACTAGGGGACTTGCAAAGGCACCGGCTGAGAAACCTCAGATACTTGTTGCCCAGGCTGGGCTTCTGAGGCTCACGCAGTAAGTTACCCACCGCATGCAGGAAGCCGGCATTCTTGAGCTCTCTCGCCCACTGGCCCTGCTTTCGCCCCGCCTCCAGCTACAATTGGCCTACGAGCGGGGATGACCCCGCCCCCCCGTCTCTGGGCTGGGCCCTCGGGATGAGCCAATGGGAGCTGCGCAATGGGGCTCCCAGTGCCGGGAGGGGCGGGCCGGGCCGGGGGTGGTGCCTCGGCCCTGGGCTGGGGCTGGCTCCGTTACCCTGAGAGTTAGGTAAACATCGCCGGGGCGCTTCTCTGGGAGCAGGTGAGTGGGGGCTGGGGGAGTGGGCGACTGACGGCGAAGCCCCCCCCCCGGTTCCCCGTCCACGGGAAAGCCCCCGCCTCCCTCCCCCCCCCGCGCTTTCCGGCCCCCGGAGGAGCGGGCACCCCGGGGTCCGGCGCGTGTGCGCACGCGCGTGCTCGGCCCGGGGCCCGGCGGGGTGGGGGCTCTCTTGGTTGCGCGCCCCTCCCGGCCGCTGTCCTGTCTCGCTTCCCTTTACCTGCAGCACCCTGGGCTGAGGGAGAGGGATAGGGGAGCGTTGGGTGCCTCGCACTGCATCCCCGCGCATGGCCTGGGAGCCTCCACTACCGGGGAGCGTGCCAAGCAATCTGACTGTGAACGCCGGGCCCTTGCGCTGCTGGGGAAGGCTGCTCAGGCCCACCTCCCACCCGTAGCCCAGGTATGAGTGGAGCACAGCTGTCCCCAGGTCTCTGCATCCCCAAAGCCCACCTGCCTTGTGTGCACTCCTCTGTGTCGGGCCGGAGTGTGTGCATTTAAAGGGACCGTGCATATGACTGTCATAAGACTTGGTGAAGGGTTTCCCCTTCCTCTCGGTAAAGAAAACCGGTTGCGTTTGTTCATTCACGCCTTATGTTTTCCCATTTTCACTCATCAGCCCTCAGCGTTAGCCAAGTTGGGCCTGCTGCCTCTCTAGATCGTGCCTAGGGAATTCATGTGCAAAGGAAGCACAGAAAAGCTTATTTTTAAAGACAACTTTGCAATGAAAAGTAACCTTAAGCATCACTAATAGTGTTATGAGTGCATATACCAATAGATATATGTGTGCTAGCCACCAGAGTATGGCTTTTAGGATAGGGTGCCTACTTCTGCTTTTCTCACTTTGCATTATTTTCTATAACTCTTTAAAAAACTTTTTAAATATGTGTTTTAAAATACGTATTATTTAAAAATACATATAGTCCATATAGCACTGGGGTCACCCCTCAGGTACATTAGTTTTAGCAAAATGTCTAATGATTATATATGCAAGCTGATAGTGTTGCAGAGTACATTTTGTGTACCTACAGCTATACTAGGAATTGTGGTGGAGAAAGGGGAAGTAGATTTGATTTCCACCATGATGGGGTTTATTTTCTATTTCTGTAAGCTTGAACATTTTAGTTAGGTAGAATGTTGCCCCTTGAACTTGTTTTGAGGAAGGTAGAGTGGAAAGAGTGCTAGATTTGGCCTCAGAGGACCTGTGGATGGACAGTTCTGGAGTTAAAAGACCTGAATTCAAATTGTACCTTCGAATAACTGTGTGACTTTGGGCACATCACTTATCTTCCCTTAGCCTCAGTTTCCTCATCTGTAAAACAAGATTAGCCTAGATGGCCTCTAGATTTTTAATGCTATGAAACCCTACACAGAGTATATCACTTAACTAAAAGGTTCTCAGTTTCTTCATCTGTAAAATGAGGAAATTGAACCAGATAACGTCATAGTTTCCTCCATCTATCAGTCTGTCATCCTATTAATTCACTATGCCCACAAATCCAGACACACACAATGTTCACACATGGGCTTTGAGAAGCTTCTAGTGGAGAAACTCCTTTCACTGATGCAGATGGCAGCTTCCCTCTCTTCTTCCTTCCCCACTCCACCACTCACTGCCTTAGAGAATTGTTTGAGAGACACTGAGAGATTAAGGTACTTGTCCAAAGTCTCACAACTATTTTTTGTCATTGGCAAGATTTGAATTCAGGCTTTCTTGACTCCTAAGGATCCACTCCAATGCACCATTGGTGTCAAACTCAAATAGAAAGGGGATCACTAAGCAGCACATAAAGATCTCTAAGGCTGCGTATTAACTTAGTTTTAAAATGTAATGTTATCTATGTTTTATTGTCTTTTTGTTTATTTCGTTAAATATTTCCCAATTTCGTTAAATATTTCCCAATTACATTTTAATCTAGTTCAGCATAATAGGGAGTATTGATCTGCTGGGACCCTTCTGCACAATACCATGCTAATGTTTACCATTTTTCCATGTAAACTAATTGGCACTTCTCTGCCATTCAGTGATCTCTACTTTCTAGATGAAGGCACTGAGCAGCCTCATCTTTTGTGCCTAGACAGCCTGGAGCAGACTTTATTCAGAATTAGGAAGCCCAGGTGATTTGATTTATTGTCTCTCCTTGAAGTATCCTTCATACACATAGCCTGTCCTTTCCCTAGGGACTTGAGTGCTCAGGCAGCCTCCATCTGCTTGATATTTCAAGGAGTATTTAAAATCACTGTACGAATTATGTCATTGACATGAGATTCAAGTTCCCTTTCTGTGAAATGTATGTCATGAGTCAGTGAGGGTGGAGTGATTTGTAATCATGTGAACACAGTATTTCTGCTCCTCTAAAGGCAGACTTTCTAAGAACCCAGTGGTGAAACAAATGGGTAATTCTGTGTTGCATGGACAGCCCAAGGAACCTAGGCATCCCTACTCCCAACCCAGAGTTTTATTTCTGCCAGGCTGTCTTGCCGAGAGGTCTTCAAGGAGCTGAAAATCCATAATTAGATGTAGGGGCCATTATGACTATTTAGTTGAGGTGATGCTATGGGTATGTTAGTAAGTTGCTATTCTCCAGTAAAGTTTTTGCCATTTGGACTGGAAATACTAATTTTCCTGGAGACAACAGTTTGCATGTTTTGCTTGCTAAAGGTCAGCCTTCTGTTCTTGTGTTTTTGGAAAAATACCCAGAGGTTGCCATTTATCTTTTCCAGAGGGCTGATTATCACCCCCTTTCAGCTCTTTTATTCCATATTTATCCCCAATATCCCCCTCCTGCTTAGTCTCCTTCAGACAGGAGGCTCCCAAAGCCATCCCACCTTGACTGCTTCTTAATAATAATGTTGCATTGTGTACCACTTGTTTCTTTTCTTCGAGCTTTCACATACATCATCTTATTTAAAGCAACAACCATAAAAGCTAAGAGCAGGGCAATCATTATCCCATTTTACAGATGAGGAATACTGGCCTTCACATCTGTTAAGTGGATTTGTCCAAGGTCATAAAGGTAGTAGATGGCAGAGCTGGGTCTTTTGCCTTCTTTCTACTCAATTCATTCTTTTACCAGATGGTACTGCCATTGTGATCTCAAAAGAGTCTGGCTCAGTTTACCCCACAAAGGATTTTAAAAATAAAATGCCTTTTTTAGAAGCTAGAGTGCCAATGTGGCCTACTGAATGGAAAAGCACACAGCATTACGAGTCAGGGACTTCGGTTCCAATGCTGGCTTTTCTATTAACTAGTTTTGTGAGCTTTGGCAAGTTATTTCCCAACTCTCCTCAGACCCTTCATCTACAAAGTGAGGGAACTGGACTTTTCCCTCTTCCCTCAGTTACTTTGTATTTATCGTATTTGTATTTTGTATGTTCATACATTGTTTCCTTCAATAGAATGTAAGCTCCCTGAGGATCAAGAATGTTTTGTTTATGTCTTTATGTCCCCAGCATGTGGCACAGAGCCTGGCACATAATAGGTGTTTAGTAAATATGCTTCTTGAATGATCAGATAGATCAGTGACCTCAAACTCAAATAGAAATGGGCCACTAATCCGTACGTAAGAATCCCTGCCAGCCATGTATAGACTTACTTAGTTTTAAAATGTAACGTTGTCTGTATCTTATTGTATTTTCATATATTTTGATAAATATTTCCCAATTACATTTTCATCTGGTTCCTTCGGGGAGCGTTGAGGGGCCTCGTGCTCTGAGTGTTTGATGTCTCTGATCTAGATGATCTTTAAGGCCTGTCCTAGCTCCAAAGCCTATGTTTCTTTACATGGATTCAATTTAACAGCCAAGATGGCTTTCTGTTGAAAAAAGTTTATTTAGCTTAAAAAGCTAGGACTGGAATTTTAAAATATCCTGAAGGGCCAAGCACATTTTTGTCGACTGATGTGCCTCGTCCTTCTATTAAACTTTCAGTATGAAAGCATCTAGAGGTCAGGAGTCCTCTTTGTTTATTGCCTTGGTGTCCCTTGTACTGAGAACTCTGGCACATGGTAGGAGCTTAATAAATGCTTGTTGAATTGAGATTGAATGGAATTAGGGTTAGGGACAGACAGAAATAGGGTTAGAAAAGGAGACAGGGGCAGAATTAGGGTCAGAGATAGAATTAGGGTTTCCAGGTTATAAATGTTAGTTACTTCAGGGGCCTGTGGAACTTCAGCTCCTTTTAAGATTTCCTTACTGTTCAGAGGGATATTGTGGCCTGCGGGAAGAGTCTTCTCTGGAGCTAGGATGGTCCAGATACCTGCAGAGGTGAACACTGGTATGGCTCCCTTCAGGATGCTGCCCAGAACATGTCTTTGCAGGCGCTTGAGTAACTTACCCTAACCCCGCTAGATTTGCCAGCTTGGGTTTAGGCTTCAAGAATTTTCTATTAACTGTTAAGGTGAGTCCATTGGGATCCGTGCAACTATTGCTGGTCAAGCAGAATCCATGGCAACACCAGGAACAAACAGCTGCTTAAAATCAATGAACAGGAAGAACTTCAAATCTGAGAGCCATAGAATGTCAAAGCCAGAAGGCACCTTGGGGATCATCTAATCAGGTCCTTCATTATACAGATGATGCAATATCCTTTTGGGGAAAAGGTAATGGATTTATAGATTGTTAAAGCTGAAAGGGAATTTAGCAATTATTTAGGCAGTGATGGTGTAGGAAACAATGTAGGCTTGGAATTCGGGATACCTTGGTTCAAATTCTAGTTTTCTCATTAGTTGTATTACCTTAGAGAAGTCACATCACTCCCCTGGGCCTCATTTTTCTCATAAGAATAGCTAGCACTTATTACTAATAGTTATTATTTATACAGCACTTACAGTTTGCAAAGCTGTATGCAAATATCTCATTTATCTTCTAAACAGCCCTAGGAAGTAGCTACTATTGTTATCTCCATTTTACAGATAAGGAAACTGAGGCAGACTACAGTTAAGTGACTTGTCCAAGGTTACACAGCTAGTGTCTGAGGCTAGTTAGGAACTTAGGTCTTCTTCAATCCACGTCGAGCAGTCTATCTGCTGCACCACCTAGCTACCTCATTTGTAAAATGAAGGGTTTGGGACCAGATTCTGTCTAAGGCCTCTTCCAGCTCCAGGTCCTTTGATCTCTTATTTTTTCTGAGGCAATTCTTTTGTCTTACAGATGCCAGGCCCTGGTAAATTCTGCCTTTAAAAAGACTCTGCAAGGGCAGCTAGGTGGCGCAGTGGATAGAGCACCAGCCCTGAAGTCAGGAGGACCTGAGTTCAAATGCGGCCTCAGACCAAACATTTGACACTTAGTAGCTGTGTGACCCTGGGCAAGTCACTTAACCCCAGTTGCCTGGGGAAAAAAAAGAAAGAAAAAAGAAGACTCTACAACTAGAAAGAGAGCAACAAACAGATGAAAGATGGGGAGGCAGCGTGGATGCAGTGGAAAGTTGTTGGATCTGGAGTCAGAGGCCCTGGGTTCAGATGCTGACTCTGCCCTTTTACTGCCTTTATGGCCTTGATGAGTGGCCTTGAGCTGTATGGTCCTCAGTTTCCTTATCTGTAAGATGAGGAGTGTGGGATACGGTGACCTCTAAGGCTCCTTCCAGGATCTACATCTGTAAACTAAAGATCCCTTGAAAGCATCTCTGGAAAAGAGGCTCTCTCCTTCCGGTCCTCCCTGGGATGCAAAAGCTGCTGGTGTAGGCCAGTACTTAAGTGTTATATCTTACTTGTCCAAAGCGAGCCTATTTATCCCCTGGCGTTTGCCAGAAATGTGGGTCAGTGTAAAAGCACCTGGGCTGTTTGTTGCCCAGGACCATCACAGGAGATGGGAGCTCACTGAGTGAGAGGCACCATGGCCTAGTGATTAGAAAGTCAGCCTTGGAGCAGGGAAGGCTTGGGTTCAAGGCCCGCCTCTGACCCTGGCCAAGTCACTCAACCTCTCAGTGCTCCTGGAAACTCTCCAAGACTACAGATTGCAGAGTAGGCGCTGACCTGCGTTGGTAAAGGCAGTTTCCTATTCTGTGCATTCTCTACCAGTGAAATCACAGGACCAGTCTCTACCCCGAAGGAGACTGTATGACCTTGCAGATGACAGCCAAGGGCTTGGATGAACAAACCAGGGGCTCTGAAGACTGTTTCTGGGAGCCTAGGCTTCCTCAGTGGGTCTGACACAGGAGATGAGTGAGATTAAAAATAGTCCGACTTTCCAACAGGGAAATACTTCTTTGAATATTAAAGATACACAGCGGAAAGGAGTAGCTTTGCTTAACGTGATTGCAGTGAATGCAGCCACCTGGATGTTCCATTGCAACACATCTCACCAGTGGTGCTGTTGTCAGGACACAGGAACATCTAGTCCACAGACATATGTTGTTTCGTGACAGAATCCTTTAAGAAGGGCCTGCTCCCCTCCCTGCCCCCCATGGGGGCTCAGCATTCTAGGGGGATATGAATGCAGTCAGTCCATATAGAAGTGCTGTGAGAAGGAGAGATGAGTCATGAAGTGTGCTAGAATTTGGAGTAAGTGGGAGAGGAGGATGTAAATTGAGGAAACCCTTGGCCTTCCAGCTTCACTCATTCCTTGTCAAGGTGTGGACCAGGTGAAGGGGTGGTATGTTATAGTGGGAAAATTGCTACATTTGTAGTGGGCCACTTTGTATCTAGGTGACTGCAGAGAAGTCAGGGGCCTCTCTGTGTAAGAAGCAAAGGGGGTTGGATCAGCTGGACTCAGGGATTCTTTGTGTCTCTTAGTCAGAAGCCCTCTGAGCTCACGAGGAACTGAGGAGGATGGCCTTTTTCTGGAGGGGTAGAGGGGTAGGGTTGGAGACAGGGCAGTGGCTGGTGCCATTAACTATACAAGACTCATCTCAGTATATTGGATAAAACCCTGGACTGGCAGAGAAGAAGACTTTGGTTCACATCGTGCCTTAGACACTTTACCAGATAAGTGACCCTGAGCAGATTACTTGACTGGTGTTTCAGTGGACTTATATAGGGATAAAAATTATAGCACCTACCTCACAGGGTTATTGAGAGGATCAAAAGAGAGCTCGCTGTATCAATGTTAGCTATTTTTATTAATTTGTAAATCAGAGAACCCTTACTTTTCTAGGCTAGAGCAACTCTCCAGGGGCTCCAACATGTTTCTTCTACTTGCTGATGTATGTCCACTCCCTATTGTATTCCCTCTCTTGTATTACAGATGTCTCCAGTCAGAAAAAAAAAAATCCGTAATTTTTCCTCACTGCTTGTTTGGCGGTGGGGTTGGGGATGAACGGATGGACTTTGAATTGTTGGCTTCTGGTGTTTTTCATGTCCTTAAATGTGTGTACATGTCATCCCCAGGGCTCCTTCCCTTCACCCTCCCATCAGAATGGAAAAAACAACAAACCTTTATTAAAGGCCTGCTTTGTGCAGAGCGTTGTCCTAGTCAGTGGGGCTGATACAAAGTGTAGCCAAGACATAGATTATAGGGTTATAGAGGTAGAAATGGAAGGCTCCTCATTTTACAGATGGGCAAACCGAGCCAGGAAAGGTGATCTGACTTGCCCACTTACTACAAAAGTAGTGTCAGAGGTGCGATTTGAACCCAGGTCCTCTGACTTCAGAGCCTATGCTTTGGTCTCTATCCTTATGGAATTTAGAGTGTAGTAGCTACTTAAGGGCAGAGTCAAATTTATTTTTTCTTTTTTGTGTTTCTGGCACGTAGGTCAGTAGGCATTTAAGGAATGCTCATAGGATTGAACTCTTCATAACCACTTGAGGAAAAAAATTCCTCTCCCCCCACTTTCATAGCAGTAGGAAATACAATAAAATATTGGGGGGGATGTTTTTATCTTTTATTTTTCAAGTATCACTTTTCTAGACAAGACAAGAAAATTGAAGGCCAGAAAAGAGACCATAATGAAGACTGCTTGGGACCCAAGGGGCAGTTTATTGGTATATACTAGGCCAGTGCAGCCCTCATGATTGATTCTCCTGTGGGATAACCCAGCCTGCTCCTACCTTGTCTAACAGCTAAGGCCTTCCTGATCTCCTAGCCTAGCTGGCTGCTCTGGGGATGGACCAGGGCACATGGCTGCTGCAGGAGTGTTGCATTACATGGGCTGACAAAGCTGCTCTGCTGAACTCCAGGTCCCACCACCACCCTTGGCCAGAGCCGTCTCAGCAGCCAGATTGTGGGAAAAGCAATTGCCCAGGTTGGTTCCATGTGCACTCAATCAAGTGTGACTTGATGGATAGTGGCCAAGATGATCGAAGACATGGCCAGGGACAGGCTCTGGTGCTGGGGTGACCATGGAGGGTTATGGAAGGGGATGATGCTCCGTGATTTCTAAGGGCAGTACTCAGCTTTTGGTCAAAGTAAATGCTCATAAAGGCAAGGCTGTAATCATTTCTCATGCAGTGAGGTTACCGTGACCTCTGTGTGAGAGCATACAAGGTTTACGTACCTTTTGTACCCTTCCACCCCATGGCAACTTAAGCCAGGCCGTTTTTGTTTGCTTTCTTAAATAAACAGGGTTCCCTGAACCTATTCCCCATGCTGCAGACTCAAGTGAGGCTGCATAAGTACTTAATATCCAGTGTTCCAAATTTGCTTTTAGAGCAATAATTCACATCTCCCAGAAGGCACTGCTTTTCTCCATCGGGTTTTTGACATGTTGCCAGTTCTGCTGTCGTTTGGCCTTCAAATTTAAGGGCAGACCTCCTTTGCATTCCTCCATGAAGCTCCTTTTGGATCTAGATAAAACAGGACCGAAGTGGAAAGTGGGTCACTGGGTTTCATTATAACCGCAGGGAACTGCAGGCCTAAGCAGGTTTGCTGAAATTCTGCAAGTCAGAAGAGACAATTTTGCCAGATCCGCTCATTCAGCTTTTTCAGCTAGATACACCTGAATAATGAGACCTAGTACCGGAGTGTTTTTTATAGATATTTGTTTTAAAAGGTTCCCAGAGTTGGAGTAGGTTTCAGCAAAAATGTTCTTGTTCAACTGGGTGGTTTGGGTTACTGTGGGAAGGAGGCTACCTGATGTAGCCCTTGGTGCCCTGGTCAGACTTGATTTGTTTGTTTTCTTTCCCCCCTCCCCTCAGCCCTCCACCACCTGGCCCTGCCTTAGCTTTGAGATCAGTGTCAGGTAACTAGAACCTGCTGCCATCTGTAAGTCAAATAAATGGGCTTCGTAGAAGGACCATGGGAGGAGGGAAGAGCTGGTTGGAATCTTCATTTCCTTGTTTAGGTATCGCTTTACCTCTACCAGGTGTGTCAGTTGCACAGCCTTACCCTTACCTGTTTGGGAGCCACAGAATTCCCTCCCCCATTCCACCTGGATTACTTCTGTGCGTCAGCAAAGCTTGGGGTGGACAAGCATCTTGTGGTGTTGCTTGGCAGAGTTGTTTATAAATTGTATACTGTCTGAGTGACTTTTTCTCTAAGGACTTCTGGGCACTGTGGAAAACTTAGCTATACCTTGGAAAGCAAGGTACTTGGGCAGTGGGAAGAGCATTGGACCCACTCCACCGCCAATTTAGTCTCATCTCTGCCACTCTCAAGGAAATAATCTCTCACTGGGCCTCAGTGTCTTAATCTGTAAAAGAATGCTGCTTTAGTTGATCTCTAGTCAGTCAATCCACAAACATTTATTCAATGCCTACTCTGTGTCAGGCACTGTGATGGGTGCTGGGGTTACAAAGACTTGTCCCTGCCCTTGTTAAGCCTTTGCAGCTCTTAACTAAGTCAAATTTATAAGAGTACAAATCATTCCCCAATTGATAAATGGTCAAAGGATATGAACAGGCAGTTTTCAGATGAAGAAATTAAAGCTATCTATAGTCATATGAAAAAATGCTCTCAATCACTGTTGATTAGAGAAATGCAAATCAAAACAACTCTGAGGTACCACCTCACACCTATCAGATTGGCCAAGATGACAAAACAAGAAAATGATAGATGTTGGAGAAGATGTGGGAAAATTGGAACACTAATGCATTGTTGGTGGAGTTGTGAAATGATCCAGCCATTCTGGAGAGCAATTTGGAACTATGCCCTAAGGGCTATAAAACTGACCCAGCAATACCACTTCTAGAGATCATACAAATGGGAAAAGGTCCCACATGTACAAAAATATTTATAGCAGCTCTTTTCTGTGGTGGCAAAGACTTGGAAATTGAGGGGATGCCCATCAATTAGGGAATGGCTGAACAAGTTGTGGTACATGAATGTAATATTGTACTATAAGAAATGATGAGCAGGCAGACTTCAGAAAAACCTAGAAAGACTTGTATGGACTGATGCTGAGTGAAGTGAGAGAAGAATGTTGTACACAGTATCAACCACATTGTGCAATGACTTTGTACAAAACTTTGATAGACTTAGCTCTTCTCAGCACACATGGATCTAAGACGGTTCCAAAAGATTCATGATGGAAAATGCTATCCACATCCAGAGAAAGAACTATGGAGTTTGAATGCAGATCAAAGATACTATTTGCTCTTTTTTTTCTTCTGTTTTGTTTTGTTTCCTCTTTCCTGTGGTTCCTCCTATTGGGTCTAATTCTTCTTTACAACATGACTAATGTGAAAATATGTTTAATAGGAATGTATGTGTAGAGTCCGTATCAGATTGCATGCCATCTTGGGGCGGGGGGGAGGGAGGGGGAGAAAATTTAAAACTCAAAAACTTATGGAAGTCAATGTTGAAAACTAAAAATAAATTAATTTAAAAAAATAAAAAAATTTCCAGCTCTTAATCCTGTGATTTTCCTCCCGTCTGTCCTTCAATAGTTTGCTGTGGCTAGGTAGGCTAGGCAAGGACCTCTGCCCAGGGCTTGGATGTGCTGCTGGCCTATGGGGATTAGGGGCTACCTTGCTTTCTTCCTGGGGAATCTACACAGTGCTGGCTTTTCTCCCTGGCTAACCCAACTAGTGAGAAGTCAGTTCTGCTACCTTTCTCCATGACCTGGAGTCCCCAAGTGAACCTTTTACACTTTTCTCTCCAGAGGGGACCAGGTGTTGGCTCAGCAGGATACCTTTTGATGGCAGGTAAAAGCCAATTTATAAAGGGCCTTAACTACTAGGCTGAGTTGGCACTTATTCTAGTGGCAGTAGGGTAATGTGAAATGTTTTTCAGAAGTGATAGGATGTGGTCAGACCCGTGCTTCAGGAAGATCATTTTAGCAATCATGTGGTAGATGAATGTGAGAGTGAGAGAGAGAGAGAGAACGGGAGGGAGTTCAGTTGGCTCCAAGAGTGATCTGGGAGAGAGTTGTTGCATTGGGGCTTGAATTCAGGTGACTGTGTGAGAGGAGAAAAGGGGGACAGACACATGTTGTGGAATTAAAATCTCCCAAACATGGCAATTGATTGGATAGATGAGGGGCGGGGACTGGAAACATAAAGGATTACACACACGGGTTACTAGAAGGATGGTGGTACCCTCAAGAGAAATAAAGAAATGTGGAGGAGGGGCATGTGTAAAGAGAAAGATGAGTACAGGTTGGGCCATGTTGAGTTTGATATGCCTATGGGAGAGCCAGGACCATGAATGTCTTTAATTTAGTAGTATTTTCTGCTTACCTACAGCTCTAATTCTTTTCATGGTATTACATTGTAATAGTCATAGGTGAAAGGGTACCAGAAAAATCCCATGTTATGGGATTTTAGAGCTGGAATTTAGAATTTAGAGCTGGAAAGGACCTTAGAGATATTATCCTGTGTAATTTCTGAGCCCTGAGAGATTTAAATGATTCACTCAGGGATGTATAGTATAGTAAGTAGCACAGCTGCATTTGAACCAAAGACCTCTGTTATTCCAAATCCATTTTTCTTTATGCTGTGACATGAAACATATCAGAAGCCCAGGTTGTGTGTGTATGTGTGTATAATATATAATTTGTAGTTTCTATATCTATGTATACTTATATTTATATATACATATACACATGTGCATTGTATATGTGCATGTATATAATTTGAATACATGTATGTATATAATTTTGGGGAAGGACTGGGGCACGCATTTTATTTGTGTTCGGGGGAATGAGAAAAATTTGTGATATTTTTTGTTGAATTTAAGTAGAGTGGGTCAGGAAAGAAGATCACATCAACATTATTTTGAGGTTTCCCTATGCTTTGACTCATAGGATTTAGACCCAGGGAGAACTTTTAGATGCCATCTGTTCTAATCCCCTGAAGACTGAGAGGTACATTTGACTTGGCCATGGTAACACAGTCTATAGTAGGGCTTCTGTCTTCAAATCCAGTATCCTTTCTCCCATTCCCAATCTCCTGTGGGTTGTTAAGGGATGATGACATCTAGTACATAGCACAGTGTCTTGCACATAGGTGATGTTGCTGGGAGACCCATTCCTAGAAAAAAAGAAAACATTCCACCATTTCAAGAGCTCACATGCACATATCCCCCATTTGGAAGCCATTCAATAAGTCTGCCGTTTTAGTCTGATGGCCAATCTCCACAGGACAAAGGCATCAAGCCAGAATTTGTTTTGTGAGCCATTGCTGACTATCAGTCAGTCAACAAGTATTTATTAAGCATCATCGATGTGCCAGATGCCGAGGATATGAGGACAAAAAATGAAACAGTCCTATTCACAAAGGAGCTTGCATACTAATAGAGGAGATGAGATATATGAATAAAGACAAATACAGCTTCAATGTCAAGTGAATAAATACAAACACAGACAAGAT
Source organism: Vombatus ursinus (assembly GCF_900497805.2). NCBI lineage: Eukaryota > Metazoa > Chordata > Mammalia > Diprotodontia > Vombatidae > Vombatus > Vombatus ursinus. Next base: position 78,815,569 of record NW_020954576.1, on the reverse strand, counting down.
AGTTTGAAGGGGAAGTCATGAACAGTTGGGGAGCTCAGGAAAGGCTTCTTGCTGAAGATGGTGGGGTCTAACTAGGGAAATTCAGACAAAAAGATACTCATTTCTATCTGCTCTTATTCCCTTGTTCACCCTGTTTTGGTTGATGGTTCTCTCATTTCCCTTCCCATTTTATCTTTAATCACGAGTCTTTGTTCCATGTTTTTCCACCTCTCCTTTCACACATACTGTTTCAGAGTGTGATGGAAGGAGGAAGAGTGTTGCATTGACTCTTCCAAGGAACAGCATTCATGTGGAAGGTTGCTCATTCCTACCTAGGTCAGTAGTTCCCAATTTATTATTATTATTATTATCATTATTATTATTTAATCTGTAGTCTCCTTCATCCATTTTTGGTGACCCACCTACCCCTACATGCTTCCTCTTGTTACTGGGAAAAAAAAGTCATTATTTGAGAATGACTCCCAAGTTTAATTCTTAAGACACTGTGTATTTCCATGGATTTCATAGCCATAGAACATTCCTGGAAGGGTTGTTATCAGTAAAAAGATGGACTTTTGTTTCAGAATGGAGCCAATTGTCACCCATCCCTCAGCCGTCCTTCAGGATCTGGGGTATAGGAGGAATACAAGAATGATGCTCTTGATTAGACATTAGGGAGAAAGATAATAATTTAATAATTAACTTATACCAGAAACCAAAGGATAACTATTTTACAATGTAAAATTTCATAGTACGAGAAACCACCGCCCTGTAAGCCATCAGCTGTCTTGGGCTTGCTGATCAAGTGAGATAATATTTATAAAGTTCTCAGCTCAGTGTCTAGCACATAGTAGGTACTTAATAAATGCTTGTTCCCTTTCCCAGGACCATACTTGAGAATGAAAGTGAAGCACTGTGGAAAGGATGCTGAGTTTGGAGTCAGAGGACCTGAGTTCTAAAGCCAGTTACTTAGATGGAGGACTTGCAGGCTGGTTTGCAGAAAGAGAATACCTTTCTTTGAGAATCATTTGAGGGCCCTGTTGTGGGTGTGAGAAAAGAGGGCATTCTATGTCCCCATTCAGATGTCAGCAGTTAAGAGTGTACCTTAGTGTTATCTAACAACTCCTTTTTTCATTAAAGTGGATATCAGAGTGTCTTTTCTCTTGCTTCTCTGAAATAACTTATTTTATTTAGTCATCTTAGAATACAGCTGGTATGTTAGGACATCCCTTCTCTGGGGGTCTGTGCTTGGGCCCCAGGCACACTAATATAGACAATTTTAGCACCCCATCAGAATAATAGGCAGCATCCTTTACTAGCCCTTTGCGTGAGTCTTGTGACTTGACATTTCTCTTACAGATATTTAAAATGTGGTTGTTCTATTATAGCTGAGGTCGCTACCATTTTTCCAGCCCCTTCTGGTCCTGTCTGCTCCCCTCTGCAAGTAATCTTGCAGCCTCTTGCAATCCCCAGTAGCCTTTATGGATTTTCTTTGTGCCTTTCCTTTCAGACTCTTCCGAAGGAGTGAACCATGATCACATTCATGAATTCAGACAGTGAAGAGGAAGTCTGCAATGAGAGGACGTCCCTGATGTCAACAGAGAGCCCCCCAGCTCGGTCCTATCATGAAGGGATCTGCACAGAAGAAAGGGACAAGGAGGTCCAAGAGGTAGGCCCACATCGGGACAAAGGGGAGCAGCCATACAGGTGGCCTGGCTGGTTGTAGGCTTTAAACAGCTTTCCTGGGGTGGTTGTCCTTTAAAAACTCAAATCAGAAATTTAGTCACCCCCAGATGATCGATTCTGGTGCGGAAGCAATAAAAAGTGTAGATAAACCAAAACTTTGAGCCATCTCAAATGCACTTTACCTTTGGATTTGAAATGGGTGATATGGTTTTTTTATATCTACATTTACCTTCCCAGTTATGTGTTGCTCAGGATGATGCTTTGTTCAGAATAATATTAAAATGGTTTTGACTCCTAGAGAAAGTACTGATGAGTATTGGAAGAGAACAGCACAGAAGCTAATAGGTGTCATGAGAAAACCAGCCTGGGATTAAACTTTTTGTTTGCTAACCTACAAATTAGAACAAATAAGACGATTAATAAATATTTACATAATGTTTTATAGCGAGGCAACGGATAGTGTATTGGACTTGGAGTTATGAAGACCTAAGTTCAAATCCAGCCTTAGATACTTAATAGCTGTATAACCCTGGGCAAGTCAGTCAACCTCTGCTTCAGTTTTTTCAGCTGTAAAAATGGGGATAAGAATAAGTGAGATAATAATTGTAAAGCTCTTTGCACAGTGCCTGGAACACAGTCGATGCTATTTAAACATTAGTTATTATAGTTGTTGCTACCGTTACTCTACTCCCCACCTCCTGCCTCTATACTAGAACCTCATGTCAAGAATGCTCTCCCTCCCCCGCTCTGCCTCTCAGAATCCCTACTTTCCTTTAGTGCTGCCTTCTCCAGGGGCTGCCCAGCAAACTACTGATATATTGACTTACCTATATACTGATTGTTTCCCCAACATTCTTAACCCTGCAGCCCAGCTTGTTACAGGCACCTAACAAATGCTTGTTAAATTTCATTGAATTTTTTTAAATGGTCTGGCCTCTCCTGCTCCTCTGCTTTATTTTTCCATTGGTTCTCAGTGGACATAGAGAACTGCATTGAATGCGTTGGACTTTGTATGACGACTCAAGTCACCCTTTGGCCTTCTCTTGCCAGGTTAAATTATCCCAATTTCTTTAACCTTTATTTTTTTAAATGCCTGTGGATTTTAGATTTTCTCTCTTCCTGTTCATCGACTCTTTGCCTCTTTCTTCCTCCTCTTCCTCTAAATATTTAGATTGGAATGTGGTCTGGAAAAGAATGATACTTGAGCTGCAAAAGGCTTTCTCCCTCTCTTTTACTTGGCTCTGGTTTCAGGCTGTTAATAAAATGAAGTAGACGGCTAACATGCTTGTGTGACTGCAGCTGAAATATGGAAATTCTTGCATCCATCAGGGTCCCCACTTGGTCTTTTTCTAGCTGCCTGTTTACAGAATCCCACCTTTTTGCCCTGGGCTTGCCCATGAAGCACAATTGTGACAGAGATAGCACAAGCATTACTAAGAGCCTGCTGTAAGCCAAGCACAGTGCATTTTTCAGCAAAGTCAAAAAATGGAATGCTTTCTACTCTAAGGGAACTTATGTTTTCTATGTAGCAGTAGACAACATGTACATACACAAATGGAATATGAGATTGTTCAGGAGGGAGGACTCTAGCAGTTGGGGGCATCAGAAAAGGCTTCAGGCAGAGGAAAATGGGGAATTCTATGAGGCAGAGGTGAGGAAGGACTACATTCCAGGTGGGTGGAATGGCCAGCCAGTGCAAATATATGTGGAGACAGGAGATGGAATGTGATAACGTGAGAAACAACAGGATGGATTGTTAATTGGATCATAAAGTCAGGAAGGGAAGTGATGTTTAACAAGGCTGGAAAGATAGCTTGGGGCCAGGTTGCAAAAGATTTTAAAGGGGAAGAGGGGGAAGGGAACACATACTACTATGCCTAACTATCCCTTTCTCCCTCTGAGATTACCTTCCATTTACATTATATGTGTGTGTGTGTGTGTGTGTATGTGTGTATGTATATGTGTGTGTGTAGATATATAGATATAGATATAGATATAGATATCTTATTTAATTAAGCCTTGCTTTATTCCAGGAACTGTATTAAGCTCTTTACAAATAGTATCTCATTTGGTCCTTAAAACAACCCTGGGAGGTGGGTGCTGTTATTATCCTTATTTTATGGTTGAGGAAACTGAGGCCGTCAGAGGCTAAATGACTTGCCTAGTGTTTGTGTTTGATCTGAGAAGTGATAAGGAGCCACTGGATTTTACTGATGAGGGAAAGACATAATCAGACCTGTCCTTTAGAAATATCAGTTTGGCAGCTGTATAAAGCATGTATTGGAAAGAGAGAACCTTGAGGCAAGGAGACAAATCAGGTGACTATTGTAATGGACCTAAGTGAAAGTCAGTGCAAGCATGATTGAACATGGTGGCTGTGTGAGTAGAGAAATGTAGCATGTATGGTAATGACAGAAACAGCCTGGTTTGGCAACTGGTTGGATATGTCAGAGGAGAAAGAATGAGTAATTAAAGATAACTGTGAGGGTAAATTTGGGAACCCAGAGGACAGAAATAGGAAAGTTTAGTAGACGAGTGGGTTTGAGAGGAAAGGTCATGGGAGCATAGATTTAGAACTGGAAGACGTTTTAGAGGCCATCAAGTCCAGCCTCTTTATTTTACAGATGAGGAAACTGAGGCACAGAGCAGTTAAGAGACTTGCCTAGGTCATGAAACTAGTAATTGAGGCAGGATTCTGACACCCAAGTCCACTATGACTGACACTCTATCCACCATGCTACATAGATGATGAGTGTTAAGTCTGAGATGTCTCTAGGACTTCTAGTTTGAACTATCCAGTAGGCATTGGATCTTAGGGTCATGCCTACCAGCTATGGACGATTCCTAAGAGTCTATCCTGGACCCTTTTTCTTTTCCCTCTACATAGTTTCTCTGTGATCTCATCACCTCCTTGGGTTCAGTTATCGTTTCTTTGAAGACGATTTTCAGATCTGTTTACCTAACCTTAACCTCCCTCCTGACCTCTAGTCTCACCTTACCTCTTGGACACCTCAAATCGGATGTCCAGTGGGCATTTCAAACTTGACCTGTCCAAAATCAGAACTCATTATCTTTCCCCAAAACCTTCCCTTCTTTCCAGTTTCCCAAGGCCACCACTGTCCTCTCAGTGGCCCAGCCTCAAAACCTTGGTGTCCATCTAGGCTCCTCACTGTCACTCACCCTCCATAGTCAGTGCAGTGCCAAGCTTCATTGTTTCCAACCTCATGACATCTCCATTCTTTTTATTTTAATTTTTAAATTTGTTAAGTTTTAGTTTTCAACATTCACTTCCATAAGCTTTTGAGTTTTAAATTTTCTCTCCTCCCCTAGACAGCATGCAATCTGATATAAACTCTACATCTACATTCTTATTAAACATATTTTCACACTAGTCATGTTGTAAAGAAGAATTAGAACGAATGGGAGGAACCCAAAAAAAGAAGAAACAAAACAGAAAAAAAAAAAAAGAGCAAATCGTGTGCTTCGATCTGCATTCGGACTCCATAGTTCTTTCTCTGGATGTAGATAGCATTTTCCATCATGAGTCTTATGGAGATGTCTTAGATCCTTGCATTGCTGAGAAGGGCTAAGTCTGTCAAGGTCAGTCATCGCACAACGTGGCTGTTACTGTGTACAATGTTCTCCTGGTTCTGCTTACTTCACTCAGCATCAGTCCATACAAGTCTTTCCAGGTTTTTCTGAAGTCAGCCCGCTCATCATTTCTTATGGCACAATAGTATTCCATTACATTCATATACCACAACTTGTTCAGCCATTCCCCTATTGATGGGCACCCCTTCAATTTCCAATTCTTGGCCACCCCAAAAAGAACTGCTATAAATATTTTTGTATATGTGGGTCCTTTTCCCATTTTTATGATCTCTTCGGGATATAGACCTAGAAGTGTTGTTGCTGGTCAGAGGGTAACAACATCTCCCTTCTTCACCAGTACCCTGGGCTGGGCTTTCTTCACCTGGACTGTTGTAGTAGCTTTCTGGTTGGACTTCCTGCTTCAAAGTCTTTCTCAACTCTGGTGCATCCTTCATTCAGCTGTCAGAATTATCTGTCTTCCTAAAGCACAGGTCTGCCCCCTCTTACCTCTAGGATCATTAGAACATCCCCTTTCCTACCTTTCCAGTCTTCTTACACTTGATACCCTACATCTATGCTACAATCCCACAATACCGTCCTTGCTGTTCCAAACATATAGCATTCTGTGCCTTTTCACTGGCTGTCCCCCATGTTTGGAAGGCCCTGCCTCCTTATCTCCTACTCCTGTCTTTCTTGGCTTCCTTCAAGACTGAGCTCACCTGCCTTCTGCTGGAGGCCTGTCCTGGTCCTGGTCCTTCCTTCCTCCCACCTCCCCACTCTTCTGTCCCTCTGAAATTATCTTCCATTAACATTATATGGATCTCATTTGCATGTAGTTGTTTGGGTGCTGTCTCTCCCATTAGAATGGGAACTCCTTTAGAGCTGGGCCTGCCTTTCTTTAATACCCTAGGACTTAACACAGCCCCAGCTAAAGAATTAAAGAATTCTTTTAAAATAACAGTTTCTAGGTCCAGGAATTAATTGTTAAATGTTAATACACTTTCATGTGTACAATAAGCTTTTGTACAATGTAGGCCTATTACAGACTGGATAAATTAAATTCCTTTTACTATTAGTTGACCCAATTTTACATTGCAGTGCCAGGTAGTGTAAAATGTGCCATGTCTGAAGGTAACAAAATCGTCTAACACGTGTTTTAGCTATTTTAAAACGACTAATTCATACTTTTCATAAATCATAGATATATATGTGTGTGTATGTGTGTGTGTATATATATATATATATACACACATGTATATTTTTTGCTTTTCTCATCATTATTCCATTCACTGAGACAGCTTTTAGTTGGTATATATTTTGTCTTTGTTTATGTTTGTATGTGTTGTTTGTTCCCTATAAAATATAAGCTTCTTGAAGACACAGACCTAGAGCCACAAGGCCATCTGGTCCAGGCCCCTCACTTTATAGATAAGGAAATGGAGGTCGTAAGCATCAGATGTGGGATTTGAACCCAGCTCCTCTGACTTTAGAGCCAGTCTATTTTCCACTGTACTGTAGTTTCACTTTTGCTTTTGGCTCCCCAGCACATAGTACAGTGCCTGGCCCACAGTAGACACTTATTAAACATTGTTGATGAATTGATTGTATAGAGCAATGAACTTGGAATCATGACTAACCCTGAGTTCAGATTCCATCTCTGACCAAGACTAGTTGGAAACCAGACTCTGCAATAATGAAATGTTTTGTTATGTAGCTCTTCAGATCGAGCATGGGGCAATTACTAGTTATTTGTTTTAAAAGAGTTCTTTAGCCAAGGACTATGCTCATCCCTGAGGATACAAAGAGAGGTAATTACATGGTCCCATCCTAAAGGAGCTCACATTCTAGTGGGGGAGACAGCACACAGACACCTCTGTAGATACACGGTGCATATTGTGTGATCCTGAGCACATTATTTAACTTCTCTCTCAGTCTCAACTTCCTCATGGGTAAAATGGTGACAAAAATAGCACCTCAGGGACAGATAGGTGGCAAAGTGGATACAGTGCCAGGCCTAGAGTCAGGAAGACCTGAGTTCAAATCCAGCCTCAGACACTAAGGAGCTTTGTGACCCTGGGCAAGTCACTTAAGCTCTGTCTGCCTCACTTTCTTTTTCTTTTTCTTTTTTTTTTAGATTTTTTTATGAATTTCTTTTGATTTATCAACAGTCACTTCCATAAGCTTTTGAGTTTTAAATTTTTCTCCCCCTCCCTCCCCACCTTCTTCCCTAAGACAGCGCACAATCTGATATAGGCTATACATAATACATTTCTATTAAACATATTTTCACATTAGTGATGTTGTAGGTAAGAATTAGAACCAGTAGGAGGAACCACCAGAAAGAGGAAACAAAACTCAACAGAAGAAAAAAAAATAGCAAATAGTGGGTTTCGATCAGCATTCAGACTCCATAGTATGTTCTTTGGATGTGGATCTGCCTCACTGTCTTCATCTGTAAAATGAGGATTGTTATCACACCTACCTCCCAAGGTTGTTGCAAGGATCATAGGAGACAATAACACTTAGCACATAGTAAGTGCATAGTAAGTGCTTGCTCCCTTCCTTCCGTTACAACGCTGGAGTAACAATATGAACTCTTCCACTGATGTCGCTTTAATGTTGTCCATCTGCCAGAGGGAACCACATCATCTTCAGTTCCATGAGTAAGGTTGCTAAATGTGTCTATCAAGAAGACACAGTTTCCTTCCCTTGTGAGCTGAGGGCCGCTGATAAGTTTTGCCTGAACTCACAAAGAAAGATTCTGTTGCTGTGAGGGTGGGGAGGGAAGGGTCTTAGAGCCGGGAGAAATGGGGAAGGAGGGATCCCAGTATCCCCACTAGCAGCTCAGTTTCCCTTGGGGAATCTGCCCATCAAGCAAATTGACCTTCCTTGCTTTGAAGCACCCGTCCTCTTGGTCTGTCTGCTCATAGACCCCAAGTTCAGAACCCCTGGACTAGGTGAGCTGCCTTCCAGCCCCAACATTCTGTGGTATTTGAACAAGCTAAAGGTTCCCCTTGACCTCTGGTTGTGCCATGTTAACGCCTCAGTTAACTAGAACTTTGGTGAAACATGACCAGGAACCCAAAATTAAGTTTAAAAAAATGTCTATGAGGAGTCAGAATAGATTACATCTTGAGAGCTTTACCATCTCTAACGACTCCTTCTTTCATCTGCACTCTGTGCTGGACCACCTCCCTGACAGAGGCCTGCACGTTTGGCCAGCATAGGTCTCTGTGCTTTATGTCCCTCTCGACATTAATAATCAAAGAGTCATCGAACAAAGTTGCTTTTGGTAGATAGTTCAAGGAATCTTGTATGATTTTAAGCACAGGAGGCACCTTGTTGAAGGAGAGTCATTAAGGTGGTTTTTTTACTCTGCCTAATCAAGTGCCTTTTTTAATAATCAGCAAATCATCCACTCGTTGGCTACGTCTTCTGTGTCACTGTTGTTTACATGTTGTCTCCAGCATTAGAATGTGTGCTCCTTGAAGGAAGGACCGTGTTCTCCGCTTTTCTCTCCATCCCCAGCCCGCAGGACATTGTCAGTGATACTTGTGAACTGACGTGCAGTATGCACAGCGGGACCTTGTATTCCCAGCATCTCTCCATCAGTCACGAGGATAGAATGGGAACACACATGTTGTTGTTTTTAACAAAAAGAAAGGACTCTCCTCATGCTCCTTGGGCCCCGTTCTTCAGTGCCCACCCGCCGGGGGAGGGATCCGAGGCTGCCATTGACGGTGCCTGTCGCCCTCCTGCAGAAACGCCGAGGCAGCCTGGGTAACCATGGCGGTGCTGACCAGTGTACCCCCGACAGCAGGGGCTCATCGAGAAGCAGCAGCCTGGAGGAGGACGAAGAGGAGGAGGAGCTGACGCTCAAGTACGGGGCGAAGCATGTGATCATGCTCTTTGTGCCGGTCACCCTCTGCATGGTGGTCGTCGTGGCAACCATCAAGTCTGTCCGCTTCTACACGGAGAAGAATGGACAGCTGTGAGTCCGCCCCTGTGTACGGCATACCCAGGCTAGCGAAATGTGTGTGTGGGTGGGTGGGTGGGTGTGCGCGCACACGCAGTATTCATTGAGGCAATTAGGTGGCACCTTTGGGCCACTGGACTTGGAGTCAGGAAGACCCGAGTTCAAATCCTACTTCATACACTTAACTGTGGCTTTGTGACCCTAGACGATGTCACTCACTTTCTCAGCCTCAGTTTCCTCATTTATAAAAGGAAGGAGTTGGACTCCATGTCCTCTAAGGGCTCTTCTAGCTCTAAATCTGTGGTCCTTTGATTACTGCTCATTGCCTGAGGGGTACAGCAAGCACATTATACCAGGGCCTGCGAGGAAAATAAAAATCAACCTATCAAAAGGCACGGCCCCTGCCTTCTATAAGTGACAGTGTGGTCAGGGAGGGTGAGAAGATTCGAGAGCGCTTACCAAACAAATGTAAGTTAACGTAGCTAGTGAGTGTTAAGGGTAGTGAAAAGTAAAGGAATGATTTAGGGCTGTGTAGGCTTAATATGTAGAGTATGGGGAGGGGGGCCAGAATGAAGATAAATGGACCGAATAGATTTGTAGGCCTCAATGTGGCGAGAGAAAAACTGTTAGAACTGGAAAAGCCCTCAGAAGGCATCTAGCCCAGTGGTGTCCAGCTCAAAATAGAAACTGGATCACTAAATTGTACCTGCAGGTGGCATATTGACGTTATTTATGTTCTATTGTATTTGTATTTGTTTTATTAAATATTTCCTAATTACATTTTAATCTGTTCCCAACAGTCTGACACCTCTGATCTAACCCAGTTTCTTTGTTTTACATGTGAGGAAACTGAGGCCCAGAGGTTAAATTATTTCCCCAAGGTCACAAAGAAAAGTAACAGTAGGGCAGAGATTAGAGCCCAGGACAGTGCTCTTATCTCTAAAACATACATATTTAAAGAAACTTCAGTCTGAGTTTCAGCCTTAGCTAACAAGAAGACTTTGACAAGGCCATCCCATCTCTCCCTCTCCTGCTAGATTAGAGCCTGCCAACAGACTGAAATCTGAAGTTGCAAAATGACAAAGCCTGACTGTAGATGGTGGGCACGTGGTCAGACAAGGGCATGGAGAAATAGGGGAAGAAGATGGGTGAGAGAGAGAGAGTCCAAATGGTGGAGGGGAAAACATTAGATGTAGAAAGATTTGAAAGGGAGAATGTGGGTAATGGGTCATTCTTTCTCTTTCCCTTCAGAATCTATACACCCTTTACAGAAGATACCCCCTCTATCGGTCAGCGCTTGCTCAACTCGGTGCTAAACACCCTCATCATGATCAGTGTCATTGTTGTGATGACAATATTCCTGGTTGTGCTGTACAAGTATCGCTGCTACAAGGTGAGTGGTGGTGGGGATCCCTTGCCGGTCAGGAGGTCAGCCGGGGGCTTGCTCGTGGCTTTGTTCTGAATCAGCACTGAAGCTCTGGGAGCCAATATTGCTTTTTGTCCAACTGTGGCCTTCCAGGCTGCTTGATTTGTACATACCTGTTTTGCATGTATGTGATGTATGTGTGAACATATGTATTTGTCTCATATAGTTTATACAGTGTGTATATGTGTCTCATATGTGCACTATGTGTATGTGTGTTTTGGGGACATACAATATACATTTTTATATATTGTATATATGTATATTTAGAGAGTATATGTATTATTAAATATTGTATATACTTACTCATATGTCCACATCAATCTGATATCTCATCAATTTGGGAGTTCCACACACCAAAACCCATCTATACCTGCCCATCCTAAGCAGTTCTTGTCTGTGTGCTTTGGAGAGTTTGATGTGAGGGTTCTCGCCTTGCTGAATGCCTCCCTCACTTTTGGGTTATGCTATGGACACTTGTGTGTAGTGACAAACCCAGAGGCAGCCTTCATGTCTCACCTGTCGTTGACCCTGGGCAAGTCATTTAACCTTAATGCCCCAGGATTGCAGAACAATTGTTTGCAGTTTACAAATGAGGAAACTGAGACCCAGAGCTCTATAGACTTGCCGACAGTTGCATAGGTTGTAACAGAAACAGGATTCAAACCCAGGTCCTCTAACTCCAAATGCAGCATTCTTTCTGCCATTCCACACTAGTGCCCACCACTGGTCCAGCCACAGTTATGTATGCATTAATGAATGAAACATTTATTAAGTACTTATTATGTGCAAAGTACTGTGCTAAGCACTGCATGTACAGAGAGAAAAATCACACATAATGCAAGACACAGTAGTCAGTGACTATAGTAACCTATTATTTGATAAACCCAAAGACTCCAGCTTCTGGGATAAGAACCCACTCTTCGACAAAAACTGCTGGGAAAACTGGAAAAGAGTGTGACAGAAACTTGGCATAGATCAAAATCTCACACCATATACCAAAATAAAGTCAAAATGGGTTCATGATTTAGATATAAAGGCTGATACTGTAAGCAAATTGGGAGAGCAAGGAATAGTTTACCTATCAGATTTATGGAGAACAGAAGAATTCATGACCAAACAGGAGACAGAGAACATTATGAAAAGCAAAATGTATAACTTTGATTACATTAAATTGAAAAGTTTTTGCACAAATAAAGCCAATGCAACCAAGATTAGAAGGAAGGTAGGAAATTGGGAAAGAATTTTTACCACCAGTTTCTCTGATAAGGGCCTCATTTCTAAAACATATAGAGAATTAAGTCAAATTTTAAGAATACATGTCATTCCCCAATTGATAAATGGTCAAAGGATATGAACAGGCAGTTCTCAGATGAAGAAATTAAAGCCATCTATAGTCATATGAAAAAATGCTCTAAATCACTATCGATTAGAGAAATGCAAATCAAAACAACTCTGAGGTACCACATCATACCTATCAGATTGGCCAACATGACAAAACAGGAAAATGAAAAATGTTGGAGAAGATGTGGGAAAATTGGAACACTAATGCATTGTTGGTAGAGTTGTGAAATGATCCAACCATTTTGGAGAGTAATTTGAAACTATGCCTAAAGGGCTATAAAAATGTTCATACCCTTTGACCAAGCAATAGCACTTCTAGGGCTGTATCCCAGCGAGATCGCATAAACGGGAAAAGGACCCACATGTACAAAAATATTTATAGCAGCTCTTTTCTGTGGTAGCAAAGAATTGGAAATTGAGAGAATGCCCATCAATTAGGGAATGGCTGAACAAATTGTGGTATATAAATGTAATGGAATACTGTTGTGCTATAAGAAATGATGAACAGGCAGACTGCAGAAAAACCTGGAAAGACTTGTATGGTCTGATGCTGAGTGAAGTGAGCAGAACCACGAGAACATTATACACAGTAACAGCCACATTGTGTAATGACAAATATTGATAGATTTAACCCTTCTCAGCAGTACAGAGATCTAAGACATCTCCAAAGGCCTCATGATGGAAAATGCTGTCCACAAAGAAGAAAGAACTATGGAGTTTGAATGCAGATTGAAGTATACTATTTGCTGTTTTTTTTTCTTCTGTTATGTTTTGTTTCCTCTTTCTGGTGGTTCCTTCTTTTGGCTCTAATTCTTACTTACAACATCACTAATGTGAAAATAAGTTTAATAGGAATGTATGTGTATAGCCTATATCAGATTGGGTGCCATCTTGGGGAGGGAGGGGGAGAAAAATTTTAAACTCAAAAGCTTATGGAAGTGATTGTTGATAATTCAAAATAAATTAATTAAAAATTAAATTAAAAAAAGAAAAGAAAGAAAAATCAGATGTTTCTTGCTCTTAAGGAGCTCACATTCTAATGGAGGCAAATGATGGAAACGGAGGTTTCAGCTGCCCATCAGATGTAAAGGTCCCATTGTCCTTAGAGCACAAAGGCCGAACAGCAGGTGGTAAAAACACAAGGAATTAGAGAGAATGGAATAGGATTGGAGATGTCCAATCTCTTTGTAAACTTTGAAGCCATATAGTATCCGCTGTAGGTACTATAATGAAGCCATTTGTTGACGTGAAAACTTTTGGAAACAGAAGTAGTGTGTGCCTGTGGGGCAGGTCGTGGGGCTCCTCATTTTTACTGCTCAGATTCATCTTGTTCTAAGGTGGCATCGTGGCAGTACGGACATCAGCTACGTGCACTGTTGCCCCAGTGTTGACTGGAGCAGCAGCACCCTCGCTACTGCTGATAAGCCCAGCGGTTCTGTCTGAAACAGCGAGCAAACCAAGAACTTTCCTTGTGTAAACTTGTGTTTCTGTTGTCTAGTTTATTCACGGCTGGTTGATCCTGTCTTCTCTGATGCTGCTCTTCCTCTTCACCTACATTTATCTTGGGTAAGTGTCTGCCCCAGGGTCTGTGATTGTTCCAGGCAACATTTCATCCACCCTGCTCCCCGACGTGGAGGGCGTGAAAGGGAGCACAGGTCAGAGAAGAGGATGGCCATCCGTCTTTCCTCACAACAACCCTGCAGGTGTATGTAGCAGTAGTTTTCCCATTTTACAAATTAGAAATCTGAGGCACAGAGAGGTTGGGAGGCTTGCCCATAGTCATGCAGCTGGGGGTTCGAGAGGTACATGGTCAGAGCCAGAACATGGATCCATTTCTTCTGATTCCAAGGCTCTGTTGCTCTTTGAAATACACTTCAGCGAGGGACAAAAAAGGTATTTAGCAATGGGATACTATAGGAACAAGAGGGACGAGGATTGCCTTCTCACTGGTGCCAGAACAATCAATAGATGTTTATTAAGCACCTACTATGTGCCAGGCACTGAGCTGGGCCCAGGTAAGTTCTCCACACATTTCCTTGTGAATATAATATGGTCTACCTCGATCGGCTGTGTTTTCAGTCCCCTGTAAAAATACCATGGAGGGAAAGGCAACATGGCATAGTAAATGCAGTGCTGGCCTTGGAATCGAGGAGACTTGGATTTGAGTCCTTCCTCCGACACCTCCTTGCTGCATGACCTGAGCAAGTCAAGCTCTCAGTGCTGCAGGCAGTTCTCCAGGACTAGCTATAGAGCGGGTACCGACCTGTGTTGGTGCAAGGGGCTTCTCCCCTCAAGCAGTGAAAACCCAGGTCCAGTCCACAAATTTAAAAACAAGTTGACACTTGACTATAAACTTGATTAGGGGATTGTGTATTGGGAAATGGAAGGGACCTCAGAGGGAGACCATTAGATCAAACCTTATTTTATAGATGAGGAAACGGAGGCACAGAGAAGTTGTGACTGTCCCATGGTTGCATTAGATAGTAAGTCGTAGAGAGGGCTTCAGACCAAGGCCCTCCAACTCCAAATTAGATAGTAGTTGGATGTTGGATGGAAAACCCTTCTTATTTGTTTTATTCTTTAGCCTAAAAACTTTAGCATAAATTCCAAATTTAGAAAATGATTGATTTGGGATGTTGTAGCCTGCTTTGGGACATCCTCTTATTCCAGATTCTTAAGGAATCTAAGAAAGACAGGGAAGGAAGGAAAGTTTCCCAGTGCTTTTGGGGACATGGGTAGCTAGTACTCACGTTTATTGCTGGGCTGATGAGTAAAATTGAAGTGTCTAAAGCAGGGATTCTTAACCTGGGGTCCATGAACTTGTTTTTTAAAATATTTTGATAACCAAAACAATTGGTGACCTTTTGAATCCTGTGTATTTTACTTTATGTTTTTAAAATCATCATTCTGAGAAGGGGTCGTCCATAGGTGTCACCCGATTTCATGAAGGGGGTCCATGGCACAAAAAGGTTAAGATCTCCTGGTCTAAAGGAAATTTAAAATGAAATTCTAAAATAAATCAAGTAGTAGACTTAAAATAAATGGAACAGGATCCCTCTTCATGGAAATATGTTTTGGGGTGGGGGTGGGAACTTATTTGAACATATAAGATCATGGAGATCTTAGCAACCTTGGAGATCACAGTACAATTTCCTGATTCTGCAGACTGGAAAATTGAAGCCCAAGGAAGTTAGACTTGCCTTAGGTCATTCAGATTTTAAGTGGAGAAGCTGGGAGATAAGGCCAGGCCTTACAACTCTAAAAGTCTGCTCTTTCTGCCTGGGCATTTGTAGGAGTTGGGGGGAAAGTGCATCTAGCTATTAGGATTGGAGGTGACATTCCATGAGAGAGTGTGTGTGTGGCCAGTGAAATATCTCTAACAGTCCATAGTGTGTGTTGGGGGCGGGGCCAGGGGGGGGCGGGAATGTTCATGGGGCCACTGAAGTAACTGTAACATTCCACAGAGGAGGAAAAGGATGCTATTAATAATAATAGTAATTGACATCGCATTTTAAGCTTCGTGAAGCATTTTACATAGATTATCTCATTTGATCCTTACAGAAATTCTATAGGGTTTTTGTTATAGGGAAGATGTTGTTATTTACTCTCCTTTTATAGCCACAGAAGTCAAGTCTCAGAGAAGGTGAGTGTCTTCCCAGGGTCACATAGTGAATAAGCATCTGAGGCAGGATTTGAACCTCTAATTAGCTGAAAGTGACTGTGGAGTCAGTGTTTTTTTCCCGTTTCCAATGACATCCCCTCATCTGCCGGTCTTGCTTTTCAGGGAAGTGCTTAAGACTTACAATGTGGCTATGGACTACCCAACCCTTTTCTTGGTCATCTGGAACTTTGGGGCAGTGGGAATGATCTGTATCCACTGGAAGGGCCCCTTGGTGCTGCAGCAGGCCTACCTCATCATGATCAGTGCTCTCATGGCCTTGGTCTTCATCAAGTACCTCCCAGAATGGTCAGCCTGGGTCATCCTGGGAGCCATCTCTGTGTATGGTAGGACAGCCATGGGCAGGGGTGGTCTGATGTGGGGTGCTTATCTTGCATGCCAGACAATAAGGGTCAAATCCTACCACTTTACCCACTAGATAGTCAGATCCTTGAGGGCAGGGACTGTCACTTGTATACTTAGGACTTACTACAGTGTCTGGTATATGAGGTGCTGAATAAATGCTTATTGATTGAGTAATTCCAGTTAGTTTTTTTTTTGGTTTTTGTTCTTTGCTAGCCAATGGGGTTAAGTGACTTTGCTAGGGTCACACAACTAGTAAGTATCAAATGTCTGAGGCCGGATTTGAACTCAGGTCCTCCTGACTCCAGGGCTGGTACTCTATCCACAGCCCCCTCCAGTTAGTCTTTTAATTATCTTCCTCCTGAAGAATGTAAGCTCCTTGAGGGCAGGGACTATTTCATTTCTGTCTTTATGACTGGCACTGTGGGCCCAGTTCCTGGTATACTGTAGGCATTTAATATGTACATGTTGGATTGAATTTTATGAAACCAAAAAGGGAGATTCTTCACCCGAAAGTGACTTTCCTTCAAAAAGGATAGTAGAGGGGGCAGCTAGGTGGCACTGTGGGTAGAGCACCGGCCCTGGAGTCAGGAAGACCTCAGTTCAAATCCAGTCTCAGACCAGACACTTGACACTTACTAGCTGTGTGACCGTAGGCAAGTCACTTAAGCCCAGTTGCCTCGCAAAAAAAAAAAAAAAAAAAAAAAAAAAAAAAGGAAGTACAAGTCACATAATACTTTGTTATCTTTTCTTAAAATTGGCTCTTTCAGACCTGCTTTAGATTCCAACCTGTTGCTGGTTCTTGGGCACACACCGTAGGTTAGGGCAGAAACCTGTTCAGCAATGGGTAAGCTCCAAATAGGGGCTGAAAACCAAGGATGAATGAGGACACCAGCACTCCCAATTCTCCATTTCTTCTCCTTGGTCAGGGGCGAGGGAAGCCCAGCTACCCATTTCTAAGAGCAGGAGTGAAACAAGTTCCTGGGATCTGCTTGAGAATGATGGCTGCTTTTCCCTGACAAAGACGTCTTGGTTTTCACAGATCTCGTGGCTGTGCTCTGTCCTAAAGGGCCCTTGAGGATGCTTGTAGAAACTGCTCAGGAAAGAAATGAACCTATATTTCCTGCCCTCATATATTCATGTAAGTCCTCCCTGCCTCAGCCCCTGCTGAGCAGTTTAAACCCTGTGAGTGTGGTTATCTCTCCACACCCTTTCCCTTTTGGTTTTGCCAGTGCCAATGACAACTTCTTGGCTCTCCTTCCTTTCAGAATGATAATAAAGAACCCCTTTCCAAGGTCAGGGAGGGTGGGGGAAAGAGAGGGGAGTAGGTCTCTATTTTCTCTGACGTCCAGTGCGGAGTTGGCCTTTTTTTGCTCATTGAAGAGTGTTGGAAAGCATGCTCTTCCACTGGAATTGTAGTCTTGTAGTTAGAAGCGGCCAGAGGCTACGCAAGTTCCTTGCATAGCCTCTGTGATGGAAGGTCCCTGTGGCTTGTGCTTGCGGGGATGGGGAGTAATCTGTCCCACCAGGAAGTCCCTCTGTCGTTGGCTGTCATTTTGGCTAGGGAGTCCTTTATAGGTTAAGCTGAAATCTGCCACCCAGTAACTTCCATGTGCTGAACTTGTAGAGAAGAAGCCCAGTATGGTTTTTGCATGACACCTCCCTACATGGTGACTTATGGGAGGAAATTATCTTAGATCAAGAGCACAAGGGCCCTTGGGGACCATCTAGCTCAACTACCTCGTTTTATAGATGAAGAATCCAAAGCCCAAGGTGGTTCAGTGACTCGTGCAAGGTCCCAGGCAGTAAGCATCCAAGTCAGGATTTAAGCCAGGTTCTGTGACTCTGAAGCCAAATCAGCTCCCTTCTCTGGGCCTCAGTTCCCTCCTCTGTCAGACGAGGGATCGGAGGAGAGAGAGGACCCGTCTGAGGTCGGTTCTAGCTCTAAAACACTTTGGATCTGTGAGTCTGTAAGGAGAGTTGTTAGGCCAGAGTCAAGGCAACACACTAATAATAGAGGGGGAGACCTGGCCAGCCTTTGGCGGAGTTCTGAGTATTTAAATGATGCAATATTGATGTAATGGAATTAGAAAATACTGACAGATGTGAAGAACACCAAAAAAAATGGAAACAGATGATCCAAATTGAGCCTAACAAGATAGGAACATAGATGTTGACTGGAATTATTTAAAAAGCAACAATGGCACAGGGTAAAAGGATCAGGATGAGGGAAATACAGTTAGCAATAGTAACTGTGAAAAAGTTTTGAAGCAAGTTTCTCTGATAAAGGCCTCATTTCTCAAACATATAGAGAACTGATTCAAATTTATAAAAATAAGAGCCATTTGATTAGTTAAGAGCCATATTGATAAATGATCAAAAAATATAATAAGTTTTCAGCTGAAGTAATCAAAGCTATCTGCAGCCATATAAAAATATTCTAACTCACTGTTGATTGGAGAAATACAAATTAAAACAATTCTGAGGTACTATCTATACCTATTAGATTGTCTAATAGGACAGAAAAGGTAAATGACAAATGTTGAAGGGGTAGTGGGAAAAATGAGACAGTAATGCATTGTTGATGGAGTTGTGAACTGATCCAGCCATTCTGTAGAGCAATTTGGAACTGTGCCCAAAGGGCTATAACACCCTTTGACCTAGCAACACTACTACTAGATCTGTATCCCAAAAGAGATAAAAAACAAGAGGAAAAGGACCCATACGTACAAAAATATTTGTAGCAGCTCTTTTCTGGGGGTAAAGAATTAGAAATTGAGGGGGATGCCCATCAATTAGGAAATGACTAAACAAGCTGTGCTTTGTGATTATGATGGAATACTATTGTACTATAAGAAATGATGAGCAGGATGCTCTCAGAAAAATCTGGAAAGTCTTGCATGGGCTGATGCAAAGTGAAATGTGTTGTGTACAAAGTAACAGCGATACTGTGAGATGATCCGCTGTGAATGACGTAGGTATTCTTACAATATAACAATCCAAGACGACCCTGAAGGACTTATGATGAAAAATGCTATCCTTCTCCAGAGAAAGAACTGGTAGTGTCTGAATACAGATTGAACCAGACTTTTTTTGCTTTCTTTATTTTTCTTGAGGATTTTTTTGTCTTTGATTTCTTTCACAGCATGAGTATTATGGACATGTTTTGCATGACTTCACATGAATAACCTATATCAAACTGCATCCCTTGTCAAGGGCAGGGGGGAGAGGAAGGGAGAGAATTAGAAACTCAGAGTTTTAAAACTGAATATTGTTGTTTTTACATGTAACTAGGGAAAAATAAAATACTAAATAAATACAAAAACGTAAAAATAAAATACATTTTAAAAAGCAACAACTATGGCAACAAAACTTTTTAAGCACATATATAGGGAAGAGATCAGAGAGGAGGCTCAGAGCCAATGCAGTGTTATTGTTAAGAATTATATTATATTATTGTTTCAATAAAATAATATAATAAGTATCATGATTACCCCCATTTCACATATGAGGAAACTGATCCACAGAGAAGTGAAGAAATTTGAGCCTCCAAGTAACAAGACCCAGGCCTCAAACTCTGTTCTTTGTTCTCCACATTCAGGGCTTTTTCTGCTACCTTGCATATTAAAAACAGTGTACTCTAATACTCAACCATTCTTTAAGCACAGTAGGAATAGGTAAGTACCATTTGCTGACTCTGTGCAGCCACAATGACCATGGTCATGCCCTGTCTTCTTCTTGCAGCTGCCATGGTGTGGACTGTAGGCATGGCAAAGGTGGATACTCCAACCAAGGGAGCCGTCCCCAAGGACCAAGAGCAAGGTCAGTGTCTCTGAAGCAGACCCCACGGGCCCAGGGGATGTCCCACAGCCGCTGCGAGAGGCGGCCCTCCTTCTGCCCATGAGAGACCAAGACAGAGAGAGAGAGAGAGAACGCTAGACAGTTTGCTGAGTGCTCACTGTATGCCCTGCAGTGGGTTGAGTGCTGGGAATTCAAAAACAAGGAAGCAGGCCTATTTCCTGCTCTCAAGGAGATTGCATTCCAGGAGGGAAAGACAAAACCGAGGGGAGCGGGAAAGCCAGGGATGGGAGGAGTAGAGCGAAGTGAAGAGTGTGGCTATGGTGGTCCATGTGGTGACTCCGCAGCCGGCCTCAGGTCAAGTCGTCCTCACTTAGGTGGTCAGGCAGCTGGTGTGGCTGTGGAGAGACTCCAGAGGCAGCAGGAAGCTGAGTGAGCACTTGGCCATTGTTACTTACTGCTGCAGGATAAGCAGTATGGGTTAGGGGACAGAGTGTTCGGTTCAAGTCCATCTCTGACACTAGTGGTTGTGGATCCTGGGCAAGTCCCTGAACCTCTTAGTGCTCTGAACTTTCTCAAGACAATAAGCTGCAGAAAAGGTGCCCACATCTAGTGGGTAGGAGTGTCCTTACCCGGAAATTCCCAATACCAATGAAATAAGGTCTGGGCCCAGTCCACTCCCTGATACGGTCCCAGGACTCCTAGTTCCACCCCTGACCCCTCTATCCTGCTGAAGCACAAGCATTAGTCCAGGCTAGAGATTTTCAGATGTGAAGAGGTGTCATTCTAGGACCTGATAACTCCCTAGAATTTACCCCAATATGTATCAAAATGTGAAATATCCTGCAAGCTCCGGGACATGTAAAATGAGTATAGCAGATTCCTTCTTTCATGGGTAAGGCTGGGGTGGCTTTGTTGTCATCCCGCCATTGCCGGCGCCCTTTGGATGTCCCAGACGACCCTTTGACCCTTTCCTTTTCAGTTATTTTTGTTATTACTAGTATTTTCTTTGAGCCAAAGAGAAGTAACTGACCAGGGTGGTGGGAGGACAGGAGGAGGATAGAGAAGGGCATGGCATCAAGGAAGTGCCAGTCTTGAGGAGAGGGACCCATTCAAATCCGAGTTCTGATCCACCATGGACCCTTCCCTGAAGGATAGTTTCCTTCTCTCCAGCTGTCAGCCTCTTCCTCTGCAATGAAAAATTCTTCTGACTGCTTCTCGTGTCCTCTCGATCCTTTTCTTTTTTTTTTTTTTTTGGACGCCACTGCTGCTCTTCCCTGCCTGGAAACACAGATGAAGACTCAAGCGACGCTTCTGGGGACCACTCTTACTCTGAAACATATGACTCTCCGAGATGTACCCCACTCCATGTGCCTTCCTGTGCAATGGAGGAGCTGGAGGAAGAGGAGGAAAGTAAGGTGGATTAGTTTTCTCTAGCCACATGAGGCTTTGCTTCTGGTGGGTGAGGGGTGCTAAGAAGGGTAGGTGGGAGATGGAGACCAATTCCCTTGAGAGAGTGTGGCCACACCCCGCTACTGTGATTTCCTTCCAAAAGGAAAAAAGGAAAGATTAGAAATTAGAAAGGAAGTCTGCATTGGCAGCCTCCTAAGAGGCCCCTGCTGTGCTGGCTTCTAATGGGTGGCCAGCTCCCCGGGGACAGGGATTGTTTCATTTTATCTTTGTTTTCCCACTGCCTTGCACAGACCCCTGCACATAGTAGGTGCTCAGTAATCACTGAATTGAATTGTATGTTAATCTCATGGGACGGTGTGGCCCAGTCACCACTGGAATAGAGATTGGCCTGTGGGAGATGGGGTAGAGAAAGACAAGGGAACTCATCCTTTGGCTTCTTAAGAGACCAGAGTGATTGGGAGTCAGAGGCTGGTGGCTGGTAGTAAGCGCAATCTTGCAGACAAATCGAAAAGCACTTTAAAAATTGGCGTTCTCAACTCAAATCATCCTTAATGATTTTTTGAAGCAGGCCATGAGATCATAGATTGAGAGCCAGAAGGGATCTTGTCAGTCATCTGGTCCGGTAATCTCAGTTCACAGATGAGGTAACTGAGGCCCGGAGAATGTTAGAGACCTGTCCAACGGCACATAGGCCTGAAGCAGCAAGCTGGAATTTGAACCCAGCATGTGATCTCACAGTGGAAATTTCTATGTGCTTGAAAGTTTTTATGTAAGCAAAGCAACTGTAATTCTGCTATGAATTACAGTTCCTTAAGATATTCTTAAATTCAGACTTACTTTTAATGTAACCTGGCTTACCCCTTTAGACTTACTGGCAGAGAAAGTGCTGGCCTGCATGAGTATAGAGAGTTCTTCTCCTGGAAGTTCCTGTACCAGTAAAATCACCAATCCAGTCCCAATCCCATTCATCAGTTTGGGCCCAGAACAACGCCTCTTTCCATGCCCGATCCAGCCAGCCTACTGAAGGACAAGCCTTAGATTGAGCTGCTCCGTTTCCCATCCACAAAGACCTAATGAGTTATTTTTCCAGGCGGTGAGATTTTCTAGCCTTTTGTTTCTCTGCCTTCTCTCACTGCTGGGCATTTTTTGAAGGATTGCCCATCAGAAAATTGTGGCTGGATTGTGGTATTCTGAGGCTATCGTCAAGTTTCAGAGCTGTTGCTGTTGCTTACGTGTGATTCAGTGTTTGGTGGGGAGGGAGGGCAATGACACAGTTGATGGGCCAGAGTGAGCTTTTGGCTCTCTGAGCACTTCAGATATGAGCCGTTTTCCATGTTCCTGATCGTCGGAGAGAACTGGCTGTCCAGTGAGTGTTGAGATAAGTCAGCTTTCATCACACTGAGTCAGTCTCATCCATCGCCCTTTATCACTGACCTTCCATGAGGAGTTGCCACAAGACTTACAAGACGTGGGTTTTGTTTTCCCTCAAACAGGGGGAGTGAAGCTTGGCCTGGGAGATTTCATTTTCTACAGTGTTCTTGTGGGCAAGGCTGCAGCCACGGCAAGTGGAGACTGGAACACCACACTGGCCTGCTTCGTTGCCATTCTCATTGTAAGTAGTAAGATGGGATGACAGGGAGAGCAATCACTTAAGTTCATATGACCCCTTCTGGCTGTTGTCCCTACCTACCTGTGACATAGCTTGCCTGTCTGACCCAGCCCTGTGAAATAAGTAGTAGTAGTATCTTCATTTTTACAGATGAAGAGACTGAAGCCCAGTAGTCCTGTGAGTCACTCAGGGTCACGCAGGGAGTAAATGTTAAAGGCAGGTCCTAAGTGAGATCACAGAACTCGAGAATTAAAAGGGGCCTTAGTGGTCCTCTAGTCTGACCTGTATGCAAAAAGAATCCCAACTATAACACGCCCAGCAAGCAGCTGTCCAGCCTTGGCCTTCAAGGAGGGAGATCGAAAATCTTCTGGCTTCCAAGTCCAGGGTCTTATACATAGCAGGTGTCTAACAAATGGCTGGGTTGGGTTCAGTGGCCCCCTTCCCATTCAGAAGCCGTTATGAATCATCTACTTGAACGGTACCATACCAGCTGTGTTGCAAAGAGTTGCTGAAATACCAGCAACAGCCTCTCAATGCTTGGTCTCAGATAGTCCTTGAGTATTTCTTAAGAAGAAAGAAGATGGTACCAAGCACAGAGAGCTTACTTGCAGTGCCCTGCAGGTATTACCTTGCTGTATGGGTGATTTTTCAGAGATCACATGTGTAGCATTATCACATAGTTTAAGCTGGTGACACCATTGGCCATTCTCCTGTAAGGTATGTATACTGCATTAGAGATACGGTGTCCTCATACTAACATTTCATTGCCTTGGAGGGTGGGAGGGGATGTCCTATGGTATAAGTAGATAGAGCGCTGGACCTAGAGTCAGGAAGTCCTAAGTTTAAATCTGGCCTCAGTCACTTGCTGGATGTGTAACTACTTTCTGCCTCAGTTTTCTCATCTGTAAAGTGAGGATAATAATAACACTTACCTTCTCCCACCCAGATTTGTCATAAAGATACAATGAGACCATATTTGTAAAGCATTTTGCAACTCTTAAACTGCTCTCTAAATGCTAGCTAGAAAGGTCCCTAGACTAGAGAGTCAAGAAACCCACATTCTCATCTTGCTGTATGAGCTTGATGTCTTTGTGATTCATTCTCCTCCCATAATAAAGAGGGATAAAATAACACTCCCGGCACTTGCCCCACAGGGTTGACAATCCAGTGAATCCAGTGAACCTGGGGATGGGCATGCACCCCACAAGTGCTAGATGCTTTGGGGGCTTAGCTTCACCATGGGCTGAGGCATTCTTTGAAATCTCTCCAGGGGTGTGCGTTCATTCACACACACAGGCACGCATTGTAGCTTCCCCTGCCCCCCTCCAGCCTCACCTTCTGTCCTTCCCGCAGGGTCTGTGCTTGACACTTCTGCTGCTGGCGGTGTTCAAGAAGGCCTTGCCTGCCCTGCCCATCTCCATCACCTTTGGTCTCATCTTCTACTTCTCCACCGACAACCTCGTGAGGCCTTTCATGGATACTCTGGCATCCCACCAGTTGTACATTTAGAGCAAAGTTTAGCTGCTATTATCTGGAAATTAGGAAATTCCAATTCTGCGGAGTCATATAGTTTTACACGTTAGTGCCATATATTTTTAAAAACTTTTTTTTTAAAGAAGACAACACACAAAAAAGTATTATGTAGTTACTTTGTGAGATTGAGCATCAATGCAATGGAGTAGAACAAGGCCCAGGATCTGGGTTCAAGTCCAGGTTCTGCCACTAACTAGCCATGCGACCTTGAGCTTCAGTTTTCTCATCTGTAAACTGAGGAAGTTGGACTGAGCGATCTCTAAGGTCCCTTCTGGCTCTCCCATGATTTAGGTATCTATACTTCTAAGTTCAGCCATTTACCCTTTAAGGACCTGCACTCCCCCTGATGGAAACCCAGGAGTTCACCCAGGTGACCTAAAAAAGGAGGTCACACAACGTGGCTCTGGGCAGAAGGGGATGGTCTGGAATTTCACGGAAGGGTGATCTGAAGAAGATTGTGACATATTGGAAGCCCATAGAGTGCTCTCAGGAAAGTAGATCAAGGGACTGGGCCTGCTCACTAAGATCAGCAAAGGCACCTTGTTCAGGAAGGAATGTTCACAATGTTTTATCAATGATGTTATTTTTATTACCTATTGGAAAGGAAGTCCAATTCTTGTTACATTTCAGATGACTACCTGCTGGGAAGTGGCTCATTGGCCATCAGGACTTAGTACTAATAAACTTCCTTCGATTGACTTGTTTGGGATGCTCTTTCCCTCACTGTAATTGTGACCCTTCTCTAGTGTGGCTGAATGGAGAGAGAGCTGGCCCCGGGGCCAAGAGGACTTGGGTTCAGGCCCCACCTCTGACACGTATGTCTGTGTGATCCTGAGCAAGGAGATTTATTTCTCAGTACTCAAGGTGTCTAAGTGCAGAAAAGGTACCAGCTTGCCTTGACAACAGGACTTCCTTCACAGCCAGGAGTTCTTTATAACAATGAAATCTCGGGTCCAGACGCTTTCCCTGTTTCTGGTGTCACGTGTCTGGCTGGTGAAGCAGGTGCTACATTCGAGGGTAGAGTGGTAAGCAGAGTGGGTAGAAAAAACACACAGGCTCCAGTTAACTGGGGAGGGACATCATGGTGGGGGAAAAGGATCAGGACACCTGGGGTCAGATTCCAAATCAAGTACCTGCTTAGCTCGCATGTCCTTGGTCAAATCACTCTTTATCTCTTGGTCTCTGATTCCTCATCTGTAAAATGAGAGGATTGGATCAGATATCTTAATGTCCCTTCCAATTCTCAATCTGTGATCCTAGGGCACCCCCCCCCATTGCATGTTAAACCCTCGTTTAATGAGAAGTAAATTGAGGGCCTATGGTGTCATCAATGTGGGAATTCTCTCCTCTTGTCCAGATCCTACCTCATTATTAATTTTGTTGTTAAATCTTCCTGTGTCATCTGAGGCACGGAGAGGTTAAGTGACTGATGCCCATAGTTGTACAGTTAAGTCAGTGTCAGAGGCAGAATTTGAACCCAGGTCTTTGATTCCAGGTCAAGCACTAGCCATGTGGATTCTTAATGAGAAGATTTTTTGTTTGTTTTTTGGTCCAGCCCTGTGTTTTCATTGATGTGAGGAACCCCTGATAGGAAAACTATCTCTACCTACATATAGTCAACTTGTCTATAATCTGCAGTCTCAGAAACTTGCCTGGGTATAAACATAAATGAAGGTTTTCAAAATGGTAAGGTTCTTCTACATGAATGCTTTCAGTTGTGTGGAACTCACTACCTTTTGAGGTATCCTGTCCTATTATTGGATGTCTCTAATTTTTCTAAATTTCTTTTTTATATTAATCTGGAATTGTCTTTTTTTTCTCATTACTTCTATCCTTCGGTTCTGGTTGTGTTTCCAGGAACCACACAGAACCAGTCTCCTCTCTCTTCTATGAGACGACCCTTCACATATTTGGAGACCACTACCAGGTGTCACCCCTGCCTGCGGCCATTCCCAGTCTTTCTGTTCCTCTTTTGTCATGATTTCAAGACTCATTGTCGTCTTTCTTTCACCCTCTCTGGACAGACTCTGTGTGAGGTACTGAAGTTGAGGGAAGAGTTCAGGGCTGGAGTCAGTCAAGTAGAAGTTACAGTTTGACCTGTAGCAGTGAAAAAAAAAAATCCCCTAAGGAAGAAGGGACAGGGAAAAGAGCTGAGGGGTCGCTGACAAGCGGAACACTGGCTTGGAAGTCCCAGGACCTGGGCCACTTGCTACCTGTCTGGCCTTGGGCAAGCTACTACTCCTTTCTGCGCCTCAGTTCCCTTGTCTATAAAATAAATGAAGGGTAGACTCGATGACATCTAGGGTCGCCTCTAGTCCAGAATCAATGCTCCTCTGTATTGAATATCATTGAGATCTAATAACACCGTCTAAGTGCTGAAAACAAACTGGGAAGTAGACCACAGGTGCAGTCCCCTTTTTTTAATGCACATTTTAAAAACCACAGCAAAGCCGATGACAAAAAATTCATCATGATGGCTGCTTGAGAACTAAAGCCAATCCCCATCCTCTCCAAACATGACAGAGTAGTGATTGCTGGGTTATGGGGAAACATCCTCCCCTTCAGGGCTGTAGCACCACAGTTCTGTGGGCCCTTGTTGCTGTTACAAGGTAGGTGGATTTTTTCCTTTTTGGAGGACCAGACTCTGCCCTTGGGAAGAGACAGGCCTTAGGAAAATGTCCCTGTCTTTGTGTTTATTTCTTCTTGAAATAATGCAGAATGCATATAGAAGTATCAAGGCCAAAGGAGGTAAGCATTTTTTGTAAACCAAAAGAAAACCAGTCTTACTCCAGAAATGGCATAGATATTTTGATTAATTTGTTATGAAAGGAATAAAGACATTTTTATACTTGAAAGAAGCTTCCTTTTCTCTAAACTGTACGAGATTTAAGCAAAGTTTTGGTGAGCCGCTTTCTAGGGAGAATGTAGGCAGGCGTTTCAGTAAAGCAATGCTGAAAATCAATCTTTTTGGTAAGTCTTGCATTGGCTAAAAAAGCAGTAACATTTTTATCTGACCTATCTGTAGAGTAATGAGAGGATAAGCCAGTTTGTAGGGGGGTTAAAGAAGTGGATTCAGCAGGTGTCAACTAAGTTTTTCAGAAGTTTGGCAGTACATAAAAAGAGATAAAATAGAGATTCATGTAATAGGATTTTTCTCAGGATGGTAAGCTATACTGTCTTGCCCTTCTGACCTTTCAAAGCTCACAAGGTTGTAAGCTAGCCCCTTCATCTCCTGTATTCATTCACCTAAGAGCAAGAAAGAATGAAACACAACACAGCTAGAAAACCAAAAGTGCTGGGTGTTCAAGGTCATGTTTTGGTCTGAGTGAGGAAATACAGGCTCAAGGCCTCTCTCCCCTCCCGGAAGTTTACAGCCTGTTTTTCGTCCCTTGTCTCCAGGAAGGAGCTCAGTTTGGATGGTTAGTGTCTTTTGTATGAATGCCCAGTTCTCCCTCCTACTCAGAATATGGGGATAGGTCACAAAGTAATTCTGTTCTCTGAACCGGGAAGCAGGACGCCTCCAATTCACTCCATCACACTTTGAGAAGTGGGTTCACCCACCACAACCCCTACTCCTGAGATCCTAATGTGCGTGTTCCCAGGAATAGGCCCTCATTGTCCATTACCTCATAACATAAGTGAATATCCTTTTGCAAAATCGAATGGATGTTAATTATTTACCAATGATATTGAGAAATATCAATAAGGCAAATTACATTAGGCCAATAATCAATGGCTATTGATACTGATAACACACTGGAATAGGGGATCAAGCATAGCCTTAGAAATCTCAACCACCCAGGGGTACCCATAGGTCCCAGGAGATGTGTAGCTAGCCATGCTGTGGGGACCCTACCTGCTAGTGCCCATGTGGGTTGGTAAATTAAGAGCATATAATTGCTATACCAGTAAAGAAGAACATATTAAAGATGGTAGGCTGATTTCCTGAAAATAATAAGGAAAATAAGGAATAAAAAATAGAAATGAAGGGAGAATAGCTCTTCTAGCCCTTAAACCATATTATAAAGCACCAATCGTTGAAATGATTTGGTATTGGGTAAAAAAATGGAAAAGTGGATCAGTGGAATGGACTACATAAGAATCAGAAACAAACTCAATAACGTATTATTCAGTAACGTTCATTAACTAGTATTGCTGTCTTCTTTTTGACCAAAAACATATGGGAAAATTGGAAAACAGTTCAGTAAAAAAGTAATGGTTTAGACAATGGTCTTCCACTTCTGTGTACCAAAACCCTCGGCTCTCAGTTCTCCACATACTTTTTCCCTTGAAGGACTTCTTCACTGTTAACAATTTGAAAGTCAGTTCTGTGTCTGGGCCTCAGTTTTCTCCTCTGTAAAATGAGGGATAGAACTTGACAACTTCTGAAATCCCTTCCAAGCTCTATAAATCTCTGTTCCAATAATATGCAAATAGAGATACTGCCCATCTCGGTATTTTTTTTTTTTTGAAATGGAGAAAAAGGGATGGAGGTGCCTTACAGCCATGACAAGGAGGGAGAATTCTTCACCAAACAAGGGATAGAGGAGATGATAAAATAAAATAGACAAATTTAATTATATGACATTGAAAAACTTTTGTGTGAACAAAACCAACACAGATCAGATGAAGGGAACTTGGTTGTGGAAAAGCCTTTGCATCAAAAATCTCAGATAAACGTCCGCTATGCAAGATACATAGGGAAATGACACAGCTATAAAAGACGAAGTGCTTTTCACCCAATAGATAAGAGGTCAAAGAATATGAATGAGTAATCAAAATTGCAAACTATAAACCATATGAATGATTGCTCCAACTTATTTCACCTTCCTGAGCCTCTGTTTTTTCATGTAAAATGAGTGGGTTGGATCAGATGGTCTCAAGTCAATTTCCAACTCTAAATCTACCATCCTGTGATTTGTATATGAGTTGCTGAATCTAAAGTCAGTTGGAGAACCACCAATGGATTCTTTTGGGATGAGACCACATGTTCCCAAGTGAAGGCATCATTTTGTCACTGCAGTGAAGGTGTGGCACCATTATCAAGTGTGGCAAAATGGCTGCAAAGTTTTAGGTTCCAGATTTGGTTGGCAAGAGATGCCCCCCCCCACCCTGATACTACAAATTTGGGTTTCTGTGAGGTTATCCAATTCAGCTCATACATCTATTATGTACAGGCCATTCTGTTAGACCATGAGGCTGCAAAGACAAACATTAAAGCAATCCCTGCCAACAAAGAATTTATGTTCTTCTGGCATGATGTAACATGCACACAAGTAAGTATATACAAAGAGAGAGAGAAGAGAGAATGCTAATACCCAAGGGGCAGAGAGATCTGAAAGGACTATTTAGGAAATATGATCTGAGCTGTGCTTTAAGGAAGCTAGACTAAGCCAGGGGTTCTTAATCTGGGGTCCACAACCCCCCCAAGGGGTCTATGGACAAAATATAGGGGTCCATGAACTTGGAAAAATGCATCTTTATTTTCACTGTCTTTGGTTTACTTTACAATCCTATGTATTTTATTTATGCATTTAAAAACATTCTGAGGAGGGGTTCATAGGCTTAACCAGACCATCAAAGGGGTCCATTTTCCCCATTTGTGGATGTGCACCAAGTTATAACACCACCCCACACTCAACCTCAGTTTAGGGAATATCCAAAATAACCCTGACTGGTCCTGTAGATCTAATATTAAGAGCAAGGGGTGGTGTGCCCTCACCAGTGAATGTGCGGTCTCACTGATGGAGGGGCACCCATCTCGGGTAGGGATCACAATCCTTCCATCCGTGCCCATCTTGTACAACCCTTGTCCATGCCCTTCCAGAAGTTTATTATAGAGGGAGCCATACAGTGTCCTAGGGGCCTTCCTTATATTCTCCAAGGATGCGAATAAAAGGACACAGCGTCTATCTCGCCACATGACCAGTTCATCTTTATTTTTGATTATACAGTTCTTTGATGACATCCTTTCAGGATTCCTTGTTTGTAATGGGCTGTAGCTTTCTAATGCCTGGTTTATACCTCTCCATTACCTCTGGGTAATATTCAAGTACATTTCCTTAGAGTCTATACTGTACCATTACTTGTGGTAATACAATATCACCAGAAGACTATTAGTGTCAAAAAGATGGACCTTTATTTCAGGTAGTAGTATGATGCCATTAAAAAAACTTTTTAGTTTTCTAAAGACAATCTACCCCACTCACCTCTTCCTGTTCAATTCTGGCCCTAATTCATTGTCAGTGGCTGTCCAAGATAGCATACGTACATACATACATATTTCACAGAACAAATCCCCCCTTAATAAAAGATTTTGTTCTATAAAACTTGGAGTCAGTCAAAAGGCTGCACCCAAGGACCTAGAAGGCCACGTTTGGCCTCGAGGCCATAGGTTCCCTACCCCTGGTCTGGACAATAGGCATTCTTAACTGCTTGGTTTTTCCTATGGGGATCAGTTGGGCCAAACTTTTGACAGATGATGGATCTCCCTGAGGAGGCTTTGAAGATTTCTGATGGTGGTGAACACTTTTGGCAAACATACTTCTCCCTGTTTAATGTGTTGTTTGAAATTAGTACCTTCAACTGTGTTCCCCTCTCTGTAAAATTGGTCTACCCCGGTTTCATTTTCTTTGTTTTCTTTGGTACCATTTCCATTTCTTCTCTAAGCATATCCAAGTCTGTGATGTTAGAGTCCCATTGTGGTAGATTTAATGTCCTTAATGGTGTAAAAAAAAAGAAAAAAGAAAAGAAAGAAAGAAAAAGAACTTTGCAGATCCTTTCTATCTTCTGTCTTTTTGTTGTCTCTTTCCAGTTTAATGCTTCAGTGCGTTCTAGTTGAATTTGCTTAGTTGCATATATAGCTAAACTTTCTTTCAACTGATTTTCCCCTCCACTGATTCTCATTACTTCAGGCAGCAATACTTCTCATAACTCTCCACCATCCTTCTCCATTAAGATTTTTACAAAGGAGTTTATATTCTAAACTGGTGTTACCCTAAGCTGCCATATCTCTCTACTTGGTAAATAGGTCATAGCTCACAGATTTAGAGCTCGGAAAAATGTCAGAGGTCATGTAGTCCAACTTATTCATTTCACAGACGAGGAAACTGAGGACTGGAGAGGTAGAATGACTGACCGAGGTGTCTGTCTTCAAATACCTGAAAAAGACGTCATATAGAAGAGGTATTAGACATACTCTGTAACTGCAGCAGGCAGAAGTAGGACCAATGAGTGGAAATTACTAGGTGGCAGATTTTAGATCAGTGTGTACAAGGACTCCCTAGCAGAGCTTTCCAACAATAAAATATACTTTGCCAAGAGATAGTGAATTTTGCAGTCATGGAAGATAAGGCTAAATGACTATCCATTTGGGACATTATAAAAAGATAGTATAGATGTTGTAGATATCATAGAAGGAACTCCTGCCTTGGGAAGTTGGACTAGTGGGTTTCTAAGTTTGCTTCTAACTCTTAAGATTTTATAATTCTTGAAGAATAGAATTTGTTAATAGTCTTCAATCATCAAAAAGGCCAAATTCCTACTATCCTAAATATCCTACTCTGTCAGAGGTAATAGAAATCCTCTCCCACATACGTACCAGTTGTTGAAAAGAGGCAAGAGAGTTAGGAAATGATGTGCCATCATTGGCACATGTCAGTGATAAACAAATAGGTCAAGGGTATGGAAGAGAATCATAAACAGTGGTCTAAACAATTTAACAAGTGCAAGAGAAGATGAATGTAGAAAATATAGATTCATTTTTCCGATGAACAGTTACAACTTAATGTATTCAAAAGTCCTTTAAGGGCAAATCATCACCATGAGATCTCATAGACACATAAAATCTCAGATTTAGAAGAAATGTCAGAGGCCTTCTGTGAAAACCAAGTGTTTGCTGACTGGGGTGGATTTTTTTTTTTTTGATGGGAGGAGGTCTCTTCGTTTTAACAATTGATTTACATTGGTTAAATTTCTGTATTAAATATTCTATTCTGATGACCTTTCTTCCATCCATTTCCCATTTTTCCCAGTTTTATAACTTGTTTAAATAGAGGTCAGACTGGAGTTATTTTAATTTCACACAGTCTTTTTTTTTATCATTTCTATTCCTTCTAGCTTTGTGTTAATTCTGACGTTTGCTCTGACAAGTCAGCAGTCTCTACAATCAATCACCAAACATTTATTTAGACCCTGTGATAGATGTGCTCAGGTGTTGTGAAGCACTGGGGATACAAAAGAGAAGCACTGAGTCCTTGCATTCAGGGAATTTACATTCTAATGGAGGTTATAACATAAGCATAAATTGGTACGGAGAGTTGATGCTGGAATGAGACCCATATAATTAAGGAGTTGTTTCCTGTCTGTTAAGATACAATAAATTTCTTTCTGTGTGATGCTATTCAGTGCTTAACATGCCTAATTCTTTTCTTGAACATGTTGTGTAGGTGAAAGTTTCTGTGGAGTCTGTAAGCCTTTGGCCTTTCTCAATCCTTGCTCCTGAGCCATATTTTCCAACGTATTTTTGCCATCCCCACCTATGCCCACCATTCTTTTGAAGTCACCAAATATCAGAGTATATATTTACTTAATTTGTAAGAGCTTATCAAATTCTCAATAGAATTTCTGTTCATCTTCAGCAATGTTTTGTACAGTCGTTTTTTCAGTCATGTCTGACTCTTCATGACCCCATTTGGGGTTTTCTTGGCAAAGATACTGGAGTAGTTTGCCATTTCCTTCTCCAGCTCATTTTACAGATGAGGCCAACAAGCAAACAGGGTTAAGTGACTTGCCCAGGGTCACACAGCTAGTAAGTGTCTGAGGCCAGATTTGAACTCAGGAAGATGAGTCTTTGTGATTCCAGGCCCAGAATTCTATCCATTGCGCATTGTAGCTGCCCTATCTTTGGCAATAAATGTTGGCAAATAAACTCTAATTATTCCCTTGGTGATCTTGTTGTGAATCCTTCAAAGTACTGCAATATGAGGTGACCACATATCCAACGAATTATGTGTCTTCTTGTGTTTTGGACACAAAACCAATCCCACCAATTCTTTTATTTGCCTGTCCATGAAGAACTGGTGAACCAGCCCTCCATTTAGCTGTACTTTCTTTGGGTTTTCTGGTTTAACTTAGAAGCCATTTCATTTAGGTAGATAGCACAGTAGATAGAGCACTGGGCCTAGAATCGGAAGTCCTGAGTTCAAATGTGACCAACCTCAGACCTTACTAGATGTGTGAACTGACTAAATCACTTAAATCTGACTGCCTTGTTTTCTACAACTGTAAAATGAGGCCTCCCAGAGCTGTCATGAGGATTAAATGAGATAATTTTAAAGCACTTAATACATTGCCTAGCACACAGTAGGCACTTAATAAATGCTTATTTCTTTCCTTTCTTTATGGATTATATCATA
>NW_020954576.1:78737090-78781770 GCF_900497805.2 Vombatus ursinus | reverse complement strand
ACTTAATAAATGCTTATTTCTTTCCTTTCTTTATGGATTATATCATAAGAAAGTAAAAAGTGATATATTCAGTTCCTCCAACTGTATGGCCACTTCTTATTCCCTGGACAAGTATCTCACCTTTCAATCAATTGGAAGATGGCTAAATAAATTGTGGTGCATGAATGTTATGGAATATTATTGTACTATAAGAAATGATAAATATGAAAAATACAGGGAGGCATGGGAAAACTTACATGAACTGATGCAAAGTGAAGTAAGCAAAACCAGTAAAATGAACACACATATTGACAACAATAATGTGAATGAAAGCATCAATTAACAAAAATCAAAACTGAACAATGACTAAGCTCAGACCCTGAGAAGAGATTGGAAAATGTTTCTCCCTCCTTGGCTTCACAGAAGTGTATTAGCAACAAAGTGAACGTTTATGGGTGGTCTAAAACATTTAGTACCCTCTACCCTCCTTCCTACTTTTCTGACCCCATCACTGCAGAAGCAGAAGACAGAGGCCATTTTGTACTTTTGTTCATTTCATGGGTTGCCATGGCCAAAAAAATTCACTGCCAAGTGCTAGCTTACCTACCAGTCATGAGCCTCTCCCTACTTAGCTATTCTGGTGCTCAGAAAGTAGGCATTGTTTGTTGCTGGCATCTTACTTGATGTCCTTCCAGCATGGAAGAAGTGGCCAGAACTAATGCCCAGTGCCATAGCCTTCAAGAACCCAAAGTCACCGCCCTTGCTTTAATGAGTCATTAGAGCAGGATTTTGTGAGTTCTCTTCAGTGAGAGTCATGGCAGAAGCAGATTTCCTGGTTCCTCTTCTTTTAAAAAAATTTATTGATATCTTTTGTTTTTACCTCATCTTTACTTCCCAATATATTCTTCTCCTTCCTGCTACACATAAGTTATCTTATAAAAAAAGAACAAAAAGAAAAGAGGGGGAAAAAATTCACCCAAACTAACCAGGCCTATTGATCGTCTAACAGTATATTCAACATTTCACATCTAATCAATCAAACAATAAACATTTATTAAGTACCTGCTATGTGCCAGGCACTGTGCTGAGTGCTGGGGATACAAAAAGAAGCTTACAATCTAATGGGGGAGACAACATGCAAACAAATATATACAAAGCTGACTACGTACAGGATAAATAGGAAATAATTAAGAGAAGGAAAGCACTAGAATTAAAATGGGTTGGGAAAGGCTTCATGAAAAGATAGGATTTTAGTTGGGACTTAAAGGAAACCAGGGGAGACTCATACTTCTGCAAGCAAGAGGTCATCTTTTATAATGAAGTACAAAAAAGAAAAAAAAAATGATAAAAAGCACCCAGGTCACCAAAACTAACCAGCACATCAATCAAGTCTAACTGATTAGCGTTCCATATCCATAGTCCCCTGCCTCTACAAGGAACGAAGAGAGATACATTTTCCTGTCTTTTCTCAAGATCCAAGCTCAGTCATTATATTTACACAGTGTTCAGTTTTAATTTTTATTGATATTGTTGTTTCCATTCACATCATCGTAGTGCATGTTCTTTTTCCTAGTTTTTCTTATTTCATTTTTCATCAGGTCATATAAGTCATCTCAGACTTCCCTGTATCCTCCACATTTGTCATTCCTTATAGTAGTGTATTAATATTTCATAACATTCATGTACCACATTTTGTTTAGCCATTCCCCAGTTGATTGGCCCTGCTCCTTATGGGGTCAAGGCAGTGTCCATGAAATTTACTAATGGCTCTGAGTTCAAATGCCTGGACCTAGAGGATTCAATGGCTAGGGCATGGTTGGCAAAGTTCTAGGATTTTCTCAAATGAGTTCTTATTTCAGGTATAGATTTTATAGGTCTAGAAATAATGGCTGCCAATTATGCCCAAACTCCTGAGTTACCAATTGAAGGATCTCACAATCAATAAAATTATAAATATCCTTAAGAAAGGTCTGTCATTTTTCATCTTTGTATCTCCTAGTACCTGACACTGGGCCAGACATACAGTAGGTGCTTACTAATGATTGTTGAACTTCACCTTTTTAATCCCTGCTTCTAGTCTGTTGTGGCAGAGGTGTACCATCTTCCTTTAACCTTCCCCAGGTAATACATACACAAAATCTTGCATATGGGGTAACCTGTATATGAGGAATTCCCCAGTGGGAACAGTGTAGGGCTCCTTTTGAGGGCAACTGCATTGTCCCAGGGAAAGAGGCTGTTCCACTGTCACTGCTGCCAGTGGGACTATTGCCAAGCTTAGCAGGTGACTGTAATATTGTTCCCAATTATGAAAACACTAAAGGATGATACACAATTGCAGGCCTTTCATTCAGTTTTTTTTAAAAATATTGTTAGATTCGGAATAAAATTGATCTGAAAATACAAATTTTTTTTTCTTTTTAATGTTGCTTAATGTCAGTGGCAAGCATTTAAAAACTATTTTTAATTTATTGGTAATAGAGAAATGAGAGTGGAGGAGAGTGGATATGATTTCTAAGATTCCTTTTAGCACTCATCATCCTATGATTTTGAACCAAAGGACTTGTGTTTGAATCCTAGCTCTGTTCCTTACTACCTGTAGGACCTTTGGTAGGCTATAGTGGACTTCTGTTTGTTGCTGTTCACCCTTCATCTTCATGAGGGTGATGTCTTGACTTGTGCATGAATTGGATTTAAGTGAGGCAGAGTTGCACAAAGCCCTCAGACTCACTCTTTCTTCCAGAGTCATCAAAGTTCAGTGGCAAGACACAAGTCAAGATGACTGGTGATGGCCTGGGATGCAGTGGATGGCCTTAGCATCTTCATCTTTGAAGTCTGACCAAGCTCTAAGCGCTCCATGGGGCCTGCTTCAGAAACCTTCATGGCCTTCAGTTTACTTACCTGCAGAATGAGGGGTTTGGACTGATGGTCTCTCCAGACCCTTCTAAATCCTTCCACAGGTATAATTAACTTCATAAGTACAAGATGAGAGTGGCGTGATTACACAGCAGCCTGTCCTAAAAAGAGCTGGCAATTTTAGCATACTGTTAGCGCGATAAGATTCAATGGTATATATGTTGATATTGTAAGTCTACTGATAATAGGCTGCCAAGAAAATTAATTTAATCTTAGGCTTCATTAAGGGAGCATGTGCTGTTTAGGACTAGGGAGGTCATAGTCTCTCTGTACTCTGCTCCATTCTCACCACATCCTGAATAATAATGTTTCTACTTCTTAGTGCCAAGTTTTAGGGAAAATATTAGCAAGCCAGAGAGTGTCCAGAGGAAGGCCACCAGGATGATAAAGGTAAAGGGCCTTGAGATCCTGCCATATGAGGACCGATTGAAGAAACTGAGGCTGGTTAGCCTGGAGAAGAAAACACTGCAAAGTTATCTATCAGTCTTCAAGTATTTTGAAGGGCTGCACTGTAGGAAAAGGATCAGACTAGTTCTGCTCGGTCCAATGAAAAGAATTAGGAATAATAGGGAGGAAATTGCAAAGAGGCAAATGTAGGCTTCTGAACATTTAGAATAATCCAAAATTGGAATTCCTTGGGAAGCAGCGGTTCTTCTCCCTCCACCCCCCCACCCCCTTTCACTGACAGTCTTTGACAAAAGGCTGGAAGATGGTCTTGGGAGTATATTGTAGAGGGAATTCTTGAAATTCGATGATGCTGATCCTGGGATCAACCATCTATGATGGTTCCCATGGTTTCCCAGTCTTCTATTTGTGACCCAGAATAGCCACACGAGGGCAGCACATCCCTGTGATAGAAGGCTAAAAGTCTTTGAAGCCCTAATTCTGTCATTTTCCAGGACCTTCTATTTTCAAAGCACTCTCAAGTCCAAGTTCATCTTCACAGTGTCCCCGTAGGATCAGGCCGGGAGGTGGGGGGGTGGGGTGTAGTATCAGCTTCATCTCACAGGTTGAGAAACAAGTCCAAGGGAAAGAAAGAGGACTCCTGGCTCAGGTTATGGTGCAGCATTGCCTGCTAATCTTGGGCTCCAGGGCAGGCTCCCAGAGTCTCAGCTTGAATGTAAACAAACCCTTGCCCTTGCTGCCTCGTCCTCTGAGCAAAGACTGTTACCCCACCCTTCATCTAAAACCAAATAAACTAACTATTTACCACACACATAAAAACAGGGGGTTAGCATTTGATCGACAAACATTTATTCAGCACCTACTATGTACTAAGCGCCGGAGATGCAGAGGAAGGCAAAAGCCAGTTCCTGCTCCCAAGGAGGTCGCACGTGCAAACAACTACGTACAAACAAGATAGAAACTGGAAATGCTCAAAAGAGGGCAAGCACCAGCCTTAAAGGAGCTGTAGAAAGTAGAAAGAGTAGAAGGTGTGTGTCAGCTGGGACTTGAAGGAAGCCAGGAGGTGGCAATGAGGAGGTATGGGGGACGGCCCGTGAAAAGGCAGAGTTGGGAGATGGGAGAGTTTTGTGTGAAGAACAGCAAGGAGGCCAGTATCACTGAAATCATAGGGGCAAGGGGGTGGAGGATAGGGGAAGAGATTGGAAAGGCAGGAAGGGATCAGGTTAAGAAGGGCTTAAAAGCCAAAAAGATGATTTTATATTTGATCCTGAAGGAGATGGGGAGCCACTGGAGTTTATTAAGGTGGTGGTGGTAGTGTGGGATGCTGTATGTGGCACAACAGATAGAAAGCTGGGCCTGAAATCAGGAGGTGCCGAGTTCAAGTGTGATCTCAGACACTTACTAGCTGTGTGACCCTGGCAAATCACTTAACCTTGTTTGCCTCAGTTTCCTCATCTGTAAAATGGGGAAGAGAATAGCACTTACCTTGTAAGGTTGTTTGTAAGGATCAAATGAAATCATCGTAAGGTAATTAGCACAGTACAGAGCACGTAACAAGCCTGGTATAAATGTTAGGTCAGACCTGTGAGTCATAAGTGAGTCCAGGCTCCTCCTCTCCCTTCTAGGGAGCTTTAGATAAAGGGATGGGAAAGGGAGGTAGCATTGTGAGTGAAAGGAAGCAAATTTTCCTAAAAGTGCATGGTCTCATTTTCACAATGGCACATTTTTATCTGACTGTGGTGACCTGGTCAGTTGAAGTACATTGGGACGGGGACTGGACCTGTGATTTCAATGTTATAGGGAACTTCTCTGTGAGGAAATTCCCTCTTCCAGTACAGGTCATACATTCTCTGCAATTTATAGTCTTAGAGAAGACTCTTTATTTCTATACAATTGATATCATTTGTAATCAGATGTATTTTATTTTATTCATGTACAAATGGTATTCTGAGAAGGGATCCATAGGCTTTATCAGACTGCCTATATGTGACATACACAAAAAGGTAAGGACCTCTGTCTCAGAGAGATGCCTACAGCACTGATAGGCTAACTGATTTGTGCCTGGTCATACAGCCAGTATGTGTCACAGGTGGGACTTGCCCAAAGGTCTTCCTAGCTTGAGGCTGGCTTTTTACTCACTTACTCTACCAGGCAATTCTCAGATTTTACCTTAGCCATGAGCATGGGTTGAAGGAATTGAGAATGACTGACTCCTCTTCCGGAGAAGAGAAAACCGGGGTGGTAGAGCTGAGATGAAGCTATGTTCAAGCATTTGAGGGTTTTTTGGGTGGAAAAGGGATTGGATTTGTTTTGTTTTCCCCAGAGGGCAATCCTAGGAGTGATGAGTAGACATTGCAAAGACGCAAACATAGGCTTGATATAAAGAAAAA
This sequence comes from Vombatus ursinus, assembly GCF_900497805.2. Taxonomy (NCBI): domain Eukaryota; kingdom Metazoa; phylum Chordata; class Mammalia; order Diprotodontia; family Vombatidae; genus Vombatus; species Vombatus ursinus. The sequence continues at coordinate 78,776,083 of NW_020954576.1, read as the reverse complement.
TTTCCTACTAATTAGTCATCCAAAAGCAAAATGGGTTGGGGGGAAGGGGAGGGAGTGTCACAGAACGTAGCAGGTTTCCTCTTCAATGGAGATCTTCAATTAAAGGCTTGATGATTACTTGTTGGTTGTTTTATAGGAGTGGATTCTTGTTCAGGTAAGATATAGGTTAGACTAGATGGTCTTGTCCAATTCTGAGATTATGACCCCATGCCTATCAAACCCCCCACCTCCTGCTTACCTGAAGTCTGTGATCTGGAGTGACTGTAGAAGCATCATTTCCCCTCCTCCCTCTCATTCACTCATATACAGATCATTCCTACCCCCTCTCCAATTCCTACCCTGCCATTCCTATTCCTTTTATTATGTCCTCTGGAACATCTCTTCTGCTATTAACAAACTTGCCTTCACTAGAGGTCTTTTCAAAGCATTCTCTTTCTGCCTTTCTGAGGCTTACAGAAACCTGGATTTTTCCTGAAAATGCTTCGTCCCTTGCCATTCTATCCAGTGCTAGTTGCTCCTACCCTTCATTCTCAAAGAGGACCAGAATGACATCACCTTGTTGGGGCCAAAGTACGGCATGTTCAACTGTGGCTGAGCAAACCAATATGAGTTCGGAAGGCTCTACCACAGATAAGGCACAAACAGTCCATATGAACATTTGTAGTGGACACCAGACCAGGAAGAGGAGCAGGTATAGTCCTTTCTCCCTCCCCTTTGTCATTTCTAGACACTTCTGCTATTGCCATTATTCAGCAAATTGCTCTTTAAACTTTAAACACCTCTGTCTTTATCACTCATCCTTGTCATCTGCCAATCTTCGGGACACTTTCTTTCATTTCTTAAGCCATTCAATTTCTGGTTGGGTCTTCCTCTCCATGCTAACTCCTACCCTCACCCTTACATAATGCCCACCCAAAAAAATCACGTCATTGTCTTATTAAACATCCTGCTGTCCCAGTTCATGGATTGTACTAACTCTCATACACTACAGCTCCTTAGCTACCTCAGCCACCCATGAGGAAAAATCTACCCAACCGTCACCCAAAGCTATCATACCTCCATGTTCTTAAATTCTGAAATTCCCTCCTCTGAACACAATCTCCTGTCCTTCCCTCTCTCCCTCTGCTTTACAGAAAAGTCTGTTCTTTTCTCAACCCCTAATTCCTCCATTCCTCTCTGTGTAAGACCAGTGGGTGTCATGGATAATGTCTGATTTCTCCTCTGGGGAAATTTAATCAGCCACATCCTGTAATAATAATTAGCTCACTTTTAGCCTAGAGGCAATATAATTTCCCTCAGGTCAAGGAAGTCCCTTTCTCTACTATTATGTGGAGGTGTGTTTTTTTTTTTCCAGACAAAAAGTTATTAATACAATCAAAATACCTCGGGGCCCCCAGTTAGGAAAGCCCTTGACATTCAGACGAAGGTCAGTCAGTCAATAAACATTTATTAAGCACCTACTTGGTACCAGGCATTGTTTGAAGTTCTAGGGATACACATATGTAAAAGAAAGACAGTCCTGGCCCTCAAGGAGCTTACAATACAATGGAGGAAGTCAGCATACAAGAGGAAGCTGAAAAGGGGGCAAAGAAAAAGGTACCAGCATGGAGGCATGGTGGAGTCCAGAGCAAGGCATGCAAACTGGTGGGAAATGAAGAGATGGCTGGTCTTGGATCCCTCTTTAAATGAAGGTTTTGAAAGGAGTTCTTTGCCCTCCAATCAGGGGGGCTGAGGATAAGGAGCAACTGCCAAAGCTGTGGCTTTTGTGCAAAGGGTGGTTCTCTACTATAATCATCTAACCTTGGTTTCTGTATATTTGAGGCAAAATCAGGATATAAGAAATATGTAGATAAAAGAAGCAAGTTTAGAGTATTACAGTGCAGGTATAGGGATGGAGGCTGGGAGAAGAGCAGACCTTTTAAAACTTCCCTCAGTTTTTGAAAAGGTGATTATAACTGGTAGCTTCAGTCCAAGTGTTCTGTCCTGAGACATCTACGGGCCCGGTGGCCCACCCCAATCTCTCCCTTCTCTGTTGTAGCTCCGCTCTTTTTTTCAGTTTCTCCTTTCACCCTGTGCCACCAATTCTTTCCGGGTAAGTATTGGACCAGGCTGGGGATGCCATCTCCTCAGCTGCTACTGCTCAGCTCACATGCACCTGGTTCCTTCCTCTAGAAGACTGTGTGTTATTTCCCAGGCATGACTCAAGGCTGCCTTCCAGCTCAGAGATCATGACGGTCCAAATGGCTTTCAAGGTTGAGAAGGAGCGTTTGTCCCTCTAAACTCTCATTCTCAAGGTACCAATCAGTTCTCAAACCCTTATTATACCAGTTTTTCTAGTCCATCCTTCTGGCTCTCCCTCCCTTCTCCTCTCTTCACATTTGTCCACCATCCTTGACTTCCTCGTCCCTACTTCCTCCCATTGTTCTCAACCCACCAATCCTCAGCCCTGGCTCAGCTCATACCATCTCCTTTTCTGGAGCTGCTAAACACTGGATGAGGAAGTCAACAATTGTGCCCTCTGTCTCCACTACAAATTTACATTATCTAGTCTCTCTCCCCTCCCCTCCACCTCTCTTTTTCCTTCTCCTTCCCCTCTTCTGTCTCCCTCCCCCTCCCCTGTCTCTCCTTCTCCCTCTCCTCTCTCCCTGTCCCCCTTCCTTCTCCCTCTCCCTCTCCCATCGACTTTATGCCTACTTGAGCTCAAAATTCCAACCCAAGCCCCAGCCTCTCTGGCAACAGGAATTAAGTGTGGTGCCTTCACACCTGGCTAATTTATTTAGCAATGATTAGTACAATGCTTGGCACATTAGTAAACAATTTATAAATGCTTGTTGACTGACTTAACTCAAACCCCCATTTCCCCAGCCCCTTCCTCTCCTGTCACTTACCAACAATTCACTGGACTCAATAATTCCATGTTAATAGGCATGCAACTTATTAACTCTATCAGGCATCAGAGAAAATGCAAATAACATTTAAAAGCAATGCCACACACTCGTTTCACTTTATTTTTCTTGTATTTGTGTGTGTGTGTGTGTGTGTGTGTGTGTGTGTTTTGCAACAGGTCTAATATGGAGATATATTTTGCATGACATTACCCCTGGAGTCAGTAAGACCTGAGTTCAAATCCAGCCTCAGACACTTACTAGCTGTGTGACCCTGGGCAAGTCACTTAATCCTGTTTACCTTAGTTTCCACATCTGTAAAATGAGCTGGAGAAGGAAATGGCAAAGTGCTCCCATATCTTTGCCAAGAAAACCTCAAATAGGGTCATGAAGAATCAGACACAACTGAAATGAATGAACAACAATACATTTGTGATATCATATTAATATGTTTGATATCGTGTAGTTTGCTTGCTCAATGTGGGGGTGGGGTTAGGAGAGAATTTGGAGCTCAAAATTTTAAAAGATGAATGTTAAAAAAAAAAAATTTAAATGTATTTGGGGGACAGCTAGGTGGTACAGTGGTTAGAGCAGTGGCCTTGGAGTCAGGAGGACCTCAGTTCAAATTCGGCCTCAGACACTTGACACTTACTAGCTGTGTGACCCTGGGCAAGTCACAATTGCCTCACCAAAAAGCAAAAGGAAAAAAAAATGTAATTGGGAAATATTTAGACAAACAATTAATTATTAATTAATTAGAAGCAATGCTACAAATAGCAACCCATTGCAGCAGCAATTGATTCTTTCCCTTACCCCAGCCCAACCTCAGCCAATTTTTTCCCCCACCTCTCCAAGAGGGACAGAATGAATGGGAGCTTCCTCAGCTGTGCTCTGAGAAGCCAGAGGGAGGAAAGTAACTATAGATAGGAATTTCACTTTTCACTGCAATAGCCCATAGTGGGCTTTTAACAAATGTTAGTTGATTGACTAACAAGGGCAGATACCCATAATCCCCTGCCGCTAACAAACATTAATTAAGGCAGTAATTCCTCTTCTTCTTTTTGTTTTTTGCCTGGACAAAAATCTCAGGGGAAAAAAAGTTATTTCAAGGCCAAAGGAACTGGAAACCAGGCAACTCTAGGACATATATGCCCATATACATTCCACCTCATCATGCTGGTCCTCCTGAGTCTTCCTGGGTCTTAGTTGGGTTACATTAATAAACAATTCTCATAGAGTCTGTTTCAGAACTCAAATCTTGTGACCTATGTTCCTTGGGAATTGGAAACACATATACCTATTGTTCCTAATTACAATGTGTTAGAATTATTTAGTTGATCAGATCTACCCCAGCAGAGAGTAAGGCCCTGAGGGGATGGGACACTGGACAGGTGAGTTTTCATGAAGCATCCTTTGACCTCAGTATGGTATATCTTGGCAGAATGTTCCCAGTGTTATTAACCACAGACATTTCTCTTTGAAAACAGGGGCATATTAAGTTGAACACAGATTTAAAATATATATTTAACATATGTATATATTGTTGTTCAGTTATTTTTCAGTTGTGTCCAACTCTTCATGACCCCATTTAGGGTTTTCTTGCCAAAGATACCAGAGGGGTTTGCCATTTCCTTCTCCAGCTCATTATGCAACTGAGGCAAACAAGGTTAAGTGACTTGCCTAGGGTCTCATGACTAGCATGTACCTAACACCAGATTTGAACCTAGAAAGAGGAGTCTTTCTGACTCCAAGCCAGCATTCTATCTACTGTGCCATCTGTCTGCCCTATCTAGCTGAGGGGTACAGAGTGTTCAAGGAGGGCTAGTACCTCTGGTATGAGGGCTTGCTGAGCCATTTCCAGGGCTATTCATTCACTTTTGGTGACTACCTGCCACTCACCTCTCACCTGTGGCTCCGAGAAGCCATAGCATACATAGTGGCCACACCCCAGTAAACTGTTTTGGTAGATGGGCTCAACCAGGTTGAGGGTAACCAACAGGCTTCAAACCTGTTGATGAATTAGGAGGATGTCTACCTCAAGCATGTGAAGGTGGAATGAGCAGGTGAGGACAGATTTTTCCAATGTCCATAAATGCAGCTGAAACAGGCTCTGTGGAGCGCTTAGAGCTTGGTCAGACATCTAAGAGGCCAACATCATCTTCCTACATCCCAGGCCATTGCCAGTTGTCTTGACTTTTGTCTTGCCACTGGACTTTGATGACTCTGGAAGAGATAGTGAGGTCAATGACTTTGTACAACTCTGCCTCGCTTGAATTCAATCAAGAGACAGTCAAGACATCACCCCATGATGTCATTGATTGGCTTTAAAAGGACAGACAACAACAAAATATGCATATAAATATACATACATGTATATTTGATTTGATTTAATACATCTAGATAGTTAGGTGATACAGTGGATAAAGTGGTAGACCTAGAATCAGGAAGAGTTGAGTTCAAATCCTGCTCTTAGACACTTACTAGATTTGACCCTGGGTAAATTGTTTAACCTCTGCCTCAGTTTCCTCATCTGTAAAATGGGGATAATAATAGTACCTACCTCCCAGGGTTGTCGTGAGGATCAAATGAAATAATATTTGTAAAGTGCTTTGCAAATCTTAAAGCTCTTTATAAATGCTAGCTGTCATAATTTATTAGTAAATATTTACTAAATGTCTACTATATGCTAGGCACTGTGTTAAGTGTTAGGGATACAAAAAGAGGCAAGGGCAGTCCCTGCCCTCAAGAAATTGACAGTCTAATGGGGGAGACAACATGCAAACGATTGTTGTTGTTGTTATATTGAATACTTTGAGGAATTCTTATATCAAAACCAAATTTGCCAATCTACCAGGTAACTGGAGGTCTTCAAGCCAATGCCAGATGACTATCTGTGGGTGTTCTAGTTCAGGTACAAGTTGAACTAGCTGATTCCTGAGATCTCCTCCACCTCTGAAGTGGACTCTCGGTCCAATATTCTTCAATATTATTAGTATAATGACCGCATCTCCTTGTTGATTGTCTTCTAAATACTCATTCATTTCCTTATTATGATTGGCCCTTGTTGTTCAGTCATTTCAGTTGTATCTGACTCCTCGTGACCTCGTTTGGGGTTTTCTTGGCAAAGATACTGGAATGGTTTGCCACTTCCTTTTCCAGCTCATTTTATAGATGAGGAAACTCAGGCAAACAGGGTTAAGTGACTTGCCCGAGGTCACACAGCTAGTAAGTGTCTGAAGCTGGATTTGAACTTAGGTCTTCCTGAGTTCAGGCCTAACACTCTATCCACTGTGCCACCTAGTTGCCCCATGATTATTGGCCCTACATAAAAGTAAAGTTGGAAGTTGCCCACAAAACTTTTCGCCTGTTCTCTAAAGTATCTCCCCCAGCAATCAGCCTTTGCATAATGCTTGAAAGTCCATCACTAGCTGGTCATGTTGGCAAATATCCGTACGTCCATGCTGCTGAGCAGTGTGAGGTTGCTGGATTGCTTGAGTCTGGGAGATCTGAGATACAGTAGGGCTAAGGCTTATTGGGTGTCTGGACCAAGTCAGAAACCAATATGGTGAGCCGCTGGGAGCAGAGGGCCACCAGGCTGCCTAAGGAGGGGTGCCACCAGCCCACATCAGCAAAATGGAGCAGGTTAAGACTTCCATGCTCCGGTCACAGGATCAGGCCCATGAATGGCCATTGCATTTCTAGTCTGGGTGAGATAGGGAGCCCTGGGCTCAAAAAAGCCCCAAACCACCATAAGAATTATCCTTTTTATGGAGATTATGGAGATACTGTCTCCATAAGGCCATTGTTCACCTACACATACATTCACTGGGAATGGAAAAACTCTTGTGCATCATACATAATTTACAATAGCTGGCATTTATATAGCACTTTAAGGTTTGTAAAGTACTTTGCAAATATTATCCCATTTGATCATCAAAACAACCTTTGAGGTAGGTGCTATTATTTTGTCCATTTTACAGTTGAGGAAACTGAGGCTGAGAGACTTACCCAGGGTCATACAGGTAGCAAGTAATCTGAGGCTGGATCTGAACACCTTCCTGACTCCAGGTCCTAGGTTTAATAGTAGTCATAATAATAATAATAGCATTTATATAATGCCTACTATGTGTGCCAGGCACTGAGCTAAGTGCTTTAGAAATATTATCTCATTAGATTCTCACAACAACCCAAGTAAGTGCTATTACTATTCCCATTTTTGCAGATGAAGAAACTGAGGCAAACAGAGATTAAGTGAATTGCCCAGGGTCACACAGCTAGTAAGTGTCTGAGGCTAGATTTGAACTCAGGTCTTCCTGACTCCAGGTCAGGTACTCTATCAATCACACCCCCTAACTGCCTCTTAATAGTTAGCATTTTAAGGCATTTTTAAGGATATTACCTCATTTTATCCTCACTACAACCCCAGAAGATAGGTGTCATCATTTTATCCCCATTTTACAGAAAAGGAAATTGAGGCAGACAGAAGTTAAGTGATTTGCCCAAAGTCACACAGCTAGTTAAGTGTCTGAGTTTGGACTTGAGTTCAGGTCTTGCTGACTCCTGGCCCAGTGCTCTATGGAGGGCACCACCTAGCTATTAATATAATTAGCATGTAGTTGATCAGATCTATCCCAGAGGAGAGCAAGGCCCTGAAGGGATGGGACACTAGACAGGTAAGTTTTCATGAAAGAAAAGGGTAATGACTCCTATTTTGTAAATTACAAATATGTGATTTTTTTTTTAATTTACAAAGCATTTTTCTTACAACAGCTCTCTGACGTGGGTGGTACAAGTTTTACTAATCACATTTTAGATGAAAAATCTATAATTTAGACTTGACCAGTCACACACCTAATAAGTGTCAGAGTTGGTTGACAGTGGATAGAGCAGTGGGCTGGGAGTAAGGAGGATTTGAGTTCAAATTCCTCTCAGACCCTTAATAGCTAAATGACTCTGGACAAATCACGTTATCTATCTGTGCCTCAATTTCTTCCTTTGATGGCCTTTAACTTCCCTTAGGATTCTAAATCTATGATGCTAGAACCTCAGGTCCTATGTACTTTCTATTACTTGCTAGTCCCTAGGATTAAAAAGTTGAAAGTAGGGGTTGCAGCCTGAATGATATACCACTTTTGGGGACCGTTAACAGGGGAAAAATTAACAAAATGCTGGGTGTTTGGAGGCTGAGGTGTAGGTGGAAGCAGATCTATGACCAGTTTGGTCTTTATCTACAGATCTACAATCTACAGTTTTGCTGAAGACTGGTTTTGTCTGCAGATCACAGCTGACATTGTGACCTTCAAGGAGCTGGTGGTTCACTGAGCTGTGGGTCCACATGGAAGGAGCTGGAGTGTAGTTATCTTACATTAATAGTGTGGTAGTCCACACTGTTGGGAAGGAAGGGAGACTAGCAGTACCAGATCTCAGACTATTCAACAAAGCAGTAATCATCACAATGATTTGGTACTGGTTAAAAAATAGAGAGGTCAATAAGTAGAATAGATTAGGTATGTAATATACAGAGACAAATGAGGACAGTAGCCTAGGATTTGACAAACCAAAAGATACCTTGGGATAAGAACTCACTATTTAGGGGGCAGTTAGGTGGCTCAGTGGATAGAGCTCAGGCCTTGGAGTCAGAAGGACCTGAGTTCAAATTCGGCCTCAGACACTTGACACTTACTAGTTGTGTGATCCTGGGCAAGTCACTTAACCCCAATTGCCTCACCAAAAAGCAAAAAAAAAAAAAAAAAAAAAAAAGAACTCATTATTTGACCAAAAATATTGGGATAATTGAAAAGGAATCTAGCAGAAACTAGATATAGACCAACATCATACACCATATACCAAGATAAACTCCAAATGGGTACATGATTTAGACCTAAAGGGTGATATTATAAACAAATTAAAGAGAGGAAGCAAAGTCAAGATGATGGAATAATAGGAAACAATGCAGTAAGCTCCTCTCCACAAACTTCTAACAGATCTAGAAAATGCACCAAATAGAATCCTAGTAGGGAAATCCAGAAAAAACACAGTGAGTCCTTTCTCCAGCTTAGTTCTACATACAGATATATAGATAGAAAAACCTGTGAACACTAGAGTTGGGTGGGGCCAGTAGCCCACTGAACTCCAACACCCAGAAAAAGACTGTGTACTGGAGCTAGAGGAGGTCCCAGATCCAGACTGAGCTACCACCTGACCATACCAGGGCACTGCAAGCGAACAGGTGCCAGGGAGGCATCTTTGTCTCCCACTACCCAGTCACAGGTCAAAGATCTGAGGTGGAGTGAGATGGGGACCTGTGAACAGTGGTGGCATTCCTGGGTAGGGAGGTCCTTGGCACTGTCCTGAGAAAGGAGAAAGTTCATAAGCCATCAGCAACAGTAGCAGCAGTGGTGTGGCTCAGACCTCAGGCACAAACAGCAGGGTCTCGTTTCTCACATTTAGTCCAGTCTATGCTAGAATAGCCAGGGCAGGAATCCCAGACCAAAGGGGAGTCTACAATTCTGCCGCTCTGAATCAATAGAGCTTTCTAGTTGCCCGATAGAGGTGGAGTCCAGCAGCAATCTACTCTTGTCCACTTCCAATCCCAGGATTTGCAGAGCTCAGACCACAGGGGCAGTGATTAGACTTTGTCCTGAATCAGACCACTTAGGGAGCGCTAAAAACTGGCAAATCCCTAGCCTATACCTGAGATCCTGGAATAACATAATACTCAATATCCCAATAAAAAAGCAACAAGACCAACCTAGAGTTTACCTCCAGAAGTGCCACAAATCTGTAGCTAGCTAAGTAGGTGAGTCTTAAAGTGTTGCTTAAGACTCAGAGACTCAGTCCAAAGTCAAGAAGTAGACTGGCCAAATGGGCAAACAAAAAATCAACTATACCATAATGTACTATTATGGTGGTAAGGGTACTCAAGACAGAAATGCAGAAGAGAATAATTATGAAACATTTCCAAGCATTGCCCTCAGAGAAAAACAGAGCTTGTGCACAAACTCAACTAGAATTCCTGGAAGAGATGAAGCAAGAGTAAATTTTTGGTTTTTAATAAATGGAAGGAGAGCACTTGAGGAAACAACTGGAAAAGAATAAGAAATATGGAAGAAAGAATTGGAAAGAGAATTAACAGCTTGGCACAACAGGTATAAAACCTTGCCCAAGCAAGAAAATTCAAATGGACCAAATAGAAGCCAATGACTTTGTGAGTCAACAAGATATATTAAAACAAAGTCAAAAAGTTGAAAAAATAGAAGAAAATGTGAAGTATCTCATAGTGAAAACTACTCACCTGGAAAACAGATCAAAGACAAAAAATGTAAGAAGCATTGGATTATCTGAATACCATGACCAAAAAAAGGGGGCTGGACATCATGCTTCAAGGAATCTTAAAGGAAAACTGGCTAGATCTTTAAGAAATTTGGCAAAGTGGAAATAGGTGGAATCTACCCATCATTTTCTGAAAGAAAAATCTCCCAGGAACATCATAGCCGAAATCCGGAGCTTCCAGGTCAAAGGAAAAATAATGTAAGCATCCAGAAAGAAATAATTCAAATACTGAAGAGCCAGTCAGATCACACACAATTTAGCAACTACTACCATAAAGGAGAAGAGAACTTGTAATATAACATTCCAGAAGACAAAGGATATGGGCTTATAGCCAAGAATAATTTACTCAGAAAAAAATTACTATAATGCTATAGGGAAAAAATTGACCTTTAATGAAATAGAGAACATCCAAACATTCCTGATAAAAAGACCAGAACTTCGGAGAAACTTTGAGGTTCAAACACAAGAGTAAAGAGAAACATAGAAAGGTAAATATGAATAAACAATAATACCAGGGCTAAACAAATATAAACTGCTTTGTATTAAAATATGGGTCCTGTTAGACAATGCCGGGGAGTGGTTCTATTATGTCTTGATGATCTTAAGAAAAGAGTGGAAATAGAGGAGAATAAACTGGATTGGGGGAAGGAAAAGGAGGGTTAAGAGAAATTATCTCATATAATTAGGGAGCACAAGTAGACATCTATACAAATAAGGAAGAATACACACATGTACCAAACAGACTTTAGTACGGAAATAGTTTTCACTCAACAGTGAAGTAGGAGTTAGAAAGGGAGAAGAGAGGAGAGAGATTTAGAGGCAGGTTAAATGAAGGGAGGGACTAGCCCTAAGCAGGGCAGCTAGGTGGTGCAGTGGATAGAGCACTAGCCTTGGAATCCTGATTCCTTGGAATCAAGAAGACTCATCTTCCTGAGTTCAAATCTGACCTCGACACTTACTAGCTATGTGACCCTGGGCAAGTCACTTAACCCTGTTTACCTACTTTCTTCATTCATGAAATGAGCTGGAGAAGGAAATGGCAAACCACTCCGGCATCTTTGCCAAGAAAACCCCAAATAGGGTCAGATACAACTGAACAACAAAAGTCCCAAGTAAAACAAATTCTAAGGATATACAAAAACATTTATAGCTCTTTTTGAGGTGGCAAAGAATGGGAATCCAAGGGGGTGGCCATAAATTGGAGAATGGCAGTTATTAAACTATGGATACTACTTGACCCAGAGTTACTGCTACTACGTAGTTACTACCTAGCTACTAGGTACCTAAGGAGATCAAAGAGGAAAAGGACTCATATGTATCAAATATTTATAGCAGCTCTCTTTTTCGGTGACAAAGAATCTTTTCTTCTCTGGTTCCTTCAATCCATCTGTAGCTAGCTAAGTAGGTGAGTCTTAGAGCATTGCTTAAAGACTCAGAAACAGTAAGTGCTGTGATGGACCCTATTAGTGTGGGTCAGAGTTAGAACTTGAATTCAGGTCTTCCTGACTCCAAGTCCAGCATCATATTCACTATGCCATGCTGCCTTTCAATTATAAAAATAAATAATACATTAGTCAGTCAATAAATATTGATTAAGCACTTACTATCTGCCACACATTGAGGATACAAAGAAAAGCAAAAACTCTGTCTCTTGTTCTCAAGGAGCTCACATTCCAATAAGTGAGATTTGCTTTAAATAGTATATGTAATAAATAATCAAAATGAAGAAATGCTTTGCATTCATTAGGACTTTCAGGTCTCTTTCTCTGTTTTGGGCTCAGAACAGGGATTCTTAAGGTGTGTGTGTATGTGTGTGTATACCGTGGACCTCTCTGGTAGTCTAGTGCCTTATCGCCTCACTCCTGGATTATTGCGATAGCCTGTTGGTGGGCTTTGCCTTCCATAAGTCTCTCCTCACTCCAATCCATCCTCCATTCAGCCACCAAAGTGATTTTCCTAAAAGAAGGGTCTGACCATTTCATCCTTCATGACCAATAAACTCCAGGGGCTCCCTATCACCACCAGGATCAGATACAAAATCCTTCCTGTTTGGTGTTCAAAGCCTTCCTAACCTAGCCCCTTCTCACCTCTGCAGTCTTCTTATACCTTGTGTGTCCCACCCCATGGACTCTGTGATACAGTGACTCTGGCATTCTTACTGTTCCAGGAACAAGACACACCATTGATCTGCTCCTGGGCATTTTCACTGGCTGTCCCAATGTCTGGAATACTCTCCTTCCTCTTTTCTGCCTCCTGGCTTCCCTGGCTTCTTTCAAGTTCACATCATGGATCCCAGGTTAAAAACCCCTGACTTAGAGCAACTCTGTGATACAAGCAGGTAGAAGAAATGGTGTCTCCCAAAGCTAGATATAGAAACTAAAGTTAAGTGGGCTGAGTGACTTGCTTAAAAGGCTAGAGCTCTGGTCGTCTGACTCTCAGTCCAGAACTCTTTCTACTACAGGAAAAGGGAGTGCTCCTTTCCTAAGTGGGAACACGGAGGGTTCTATAAAGTCATTGGGTTTCCATGTCTATTGGGCATCCTCTTATCCTGCCACTTCTCTGGGTGCTTTTCAGGAAGTGTTAGATATGCTTTGGCCATTGGTGGCCAGCTCCTCTCTGGAGTAAGTCTCTCCAGTTGTAATGAGGCAATGTGATGTAATGGTGAGGGTATTAGACTTGGAGCCAGAAAGTCCTGGGTTTGAATAATTCCTCAGTCACTGTGTGCAAAACTGGCCAAGTATAGCCTCACCTCCCTGGGCGTCAGGTTCCTCATCCGTAAAATAAGGGTTGGACTCTGTGATCTCTAAGATCACTTTAAACTCCAAATCTATGATTCTATAGGAAGTAGTATGGAATTGGGGCATACAAAAAATTCCCCTGCTCTCGGGGATTTATTTTTTTGGGGAAAAGAGTAAGAAGGAGGCTCATTAACACCAAACATTAATTGGTGGCGATAGTAAAATTGTCTGAATGGCAAAAGTTTGTCTTTGTTCCCAGAAACCAAAAAACACTTAGAGGTGACTTTGGGATTCCTGAGGTGATATGTTCCAGGAAATCCATGGGCCAGGAGGGAAGGTCTTAAGAGTGGGTGATTGTTGATCTGGGCCTGTGTCCTCCCCCTAGCCAGATAAGGATGTGTGTTGGTATGTGTCTGGCAAGAAGAGGGGGAGGTCTCCTGGGTGTGAGGTGCCAAAGCTCAAACCCTGAGATAAAAAGACATAAATAGACTTGGGACCTGAATCAATGCCAGCCCCAGAGTCCTTGGCCTGGTAGGACTCATGATTCAAGCATCTGGTGGTGGGGGCAGAGAGGGAAGAAATGGCTCTGGAAATTTCCATCCGTTGGTCAACAGTATTGTTTGAGCCCTGTTTCTAGGGCCTGCAGGGAAAGGGAAAAAGATACAAAAGAAACATTAAAATTTTTAAATTTAATTTAAAAAATAAGAAAAGAAACATAAAACATGGCTCCAATCATAAGGGGTCCATCAAAGCTATAATTACCATTTTTCTTATCCAGGGTAAGCTTCATAAAATGAGACCAGCTAAGCAGGCACAAAAAAATACCTTCAAATCAGTTTGGTGGTGGTGGAGGGGGAGAATAAATTCCTCTGAAGTTAGGGAAACGGAAACCCCAGGATGAAATTTAAAGGGAGGCTGCGGTGTGGCAGCCAAGAAAGTAGGCGCCATCTAGTCCAGCAGCTCCATATTTTAGTTAATTATTCTTGTCATTTAGGTGATGAGGGTCAGCGTAGCATAACGGGGAGAGAATCAAGCTCAAGTCCCATTTCTGCCACATGCAGACTCTGTGATCTTGGATAAATCTCTTCATCTCTCTGTGCCCTAGGCAGCTCTTAAATTCTATTGAAATATATTTAATTCTATATTAAATCCTATTTTATCTTCAACAAGAGGTGCTGACCAGCATGGGTAAAGGGGTTTTCTTAGGCTAATAAAATCACAGTTAGTTTCTCTCTGTCCCTATAAATAGGAGATAAGCTTGCATAAGTCTGCGTGTTGCTGAAGGAGCGTTGGTGCCTTGGGACAGAGACCTACTTGACCTTGGCTTAGCGATGGCTTGTGATTTAGTTCTGGAGGTGGGATGGACAAATGGGGTGGGGATGACGTGAAAAGACACAGCAAATCTCTAAACAAGTAGCCCTGGGGACTGTGAAACATTAAGATGAGGGACTCGATGACCTTTGAGGCTCCGTCCAGCCCTAAAGCTATGATCCTGAGAAGTAAATTTGGAAAAAATTGTTGTCTATACTTAACAGCACAGACCCGCTTAGGCTGCAGCTGCATTTAATGTTTATTTATACTTATATCCCCTTTGCAAATGAACATAACGTTTACGTTCAGTTCTTAAGTCCTGTTGTGTTTCATCCAACCTTCATAGCTCCCAGCTCTGATTTGTGCTATATAGAAGTCATTACCCTCAAGAGGTAATGTAGACAGAAATAGGTTCAAGAATGCCCCAAATCAATTAATGGATGATAGATCCAAGGAAAAGTAGAAATGCATGTGAGCACATCCCTTACTTCTGAGAACAACACTGGAGGGTGGTTGTTACCTTCTGCCATACGTTTGAACTAGAAGAGTTGCTGACTTGAGTGAGCAGAATGTTTCTTGTGTTCATAGTTTTAAATTAAGGAAGAAAACATCATATGGTGTAAAGAATATCAGACCAGGGAGGTTGGGAGACTTAGGCTGTAGGCTCTCATCTGCTACTAACAAGCCGTGAAGTTAATTTAGGCAATTCACGTCTCCTCTTTAAGCCTCAGTTTCCTCATCTATAAATCCTGGATAACAATACTTGTGTGGTCCCACCTCACAGAGTTGTGACAGAAGCAATGTTATTTCAAGATCCCAGTAATATCATCCAAAGGTTTTCTTTCCCATCTTATTTTTTCTTAATTCCATAACAGATGGGTAGCATGGATTACAAATCTTCTCCTCAACACAGTGCCAATTATGGAAGTAGTGGTTTCCTTTCTTTTCTTTTTCTTTCTTTTTCTTTTTTTTTTTAAAGAACCTGCTAGAGGCAGTACTGAGGTAATTTGAATAATCCACTCCATATTCTGGGGGAAGGTAAGAAAAGGACAAAGAACTGAGATATAAAACTGTTTCAAAAAACTGTAGTTCTAAGTGTAAAACTCTATGGGTACACAAAGTTGCCATATGCATTTCAATGCTAAGGAGATGCTAGAAGGAATGGAGGGGCATTTGTGGATTACCAGAAGAGTTGGGGATTTAAAGAGGGCAGGGATATAAGTAGATGAAGATAATAATCACATTGGAAGAGAATAATAATCACAATAATACTAAGCTTATTAATAGAAATAATTAATTGTTAATAAGCTTAGCTAACAACAATAACACTTTAAGGCCTGTAAAGTGCTTTATGAACATTATCCGATTTGATCCTCACAACAACCCTATGATACAAATGCTGGTGTTATTCCCATTTTACAGAAGAGAAACCAGAGGCAGATAGAGGTTAAATGACTTGCATAGAGTTACACAGCTAGTAAGTATCCAAAGTAGAATTTGAACCCAGATCTTCCTGATTCCAAGTTCAGCCGTCTATCCACTAACCAGCTTCTTAAACTTTTTCCACTCTTCTCCTTCGGTGCTTTTTAAACTTATATAACCCGTGTAGGGTTGTGACCAGAAAACAACACTGCCTTGAGGAGGAGAAAAATGAGTGATAGACGACAACAAAGGTCCCATAGATTAATGGACTCTAGACTTCTTTGATCATGCATGCCAATCAGTAAAAAAAAAATTTTGATTACTCTCCAATATGTAAATTTACTTATTTATAAATTATATTCAAGTACTGCTGTACAAATAATTATGTACATGATCACAAATACAAAAATAGAAACTAAAAAAAAAGATGAAGAATGAAATATTTCCTCCTAGAGTCAATGAGAGGCAGTATGGTATAATGAGTGGAGTGCAGCTTTGGAGCAAAGAAGACCAGAATTTGGATCTTGCCTCTGACATACACTCTGACACATACTGGCTTGTGACCCTTATCACTCATTACATATTGGCCTATGACCCACATCACTGAACTTCTCAGTACTCTAGGGTCTAGGCAATTCTCTAATATTCTAAGTTACAAAGGAAGGGCAGACATTTCAATAGTAGAGGAGTTTCTTCACCTAGGAGTTCCCTATAACAATGAAATCATAGGTCCAGTCTTTATTCCTAGAGTTTATAAGGAATCACCAGAATTTATCCAGTAGGGAAATGATATGGTCAGATATGAGCTTTAGGAAAATCCCTTTTTAATTCACAGAATTCAGAAAATAACAGTGAGGAGAACCTTAGGCCTGGGGCACCATTATCCACAACTCAGGATTAAAGTCTGATTAAGAAAATAAGATGCTAATGATGAGGATGGGATCTAGACCCCAAAAAGGAAAAACCCTGGACTTTCCCACACAACCAAATCTCTGGTGTTCCCCTGAGGCTATAATCCCATCAACTGGCCTTTCATTGTGGACCTCCCTATGGCCCCAGGCCACTTCTCCATTCTCCCTTGGCCATGTGGTCCAGGTCCATGGAATTCTATTACCTCATAGACTACTTGGTCACTCCTAGATCCCTCCCATAGTCTTAATGTATATAAGGTCTTGTCATCTTGTCTCCATTAAGATGGTCAGATTCTTATAATCTAGCCACCACCTAGATTCTTAAAATCTAGCCATGGCTCAGATTCCTATAATCTAGCCACTGCTTACTCATGTTCAGACTCCTTTAGAGTCTGCCCAATATAACAATGTTCTAATAAACCTTGTCTTTGACTGAAAGAAGGCTTGGGTCGAATTCTTTCGGGCAGGACCCGCGTGTTGTGATTTTGGGGTCCCAGGACCCCTGAACCCCTCATTTTGGTCACCTGTATGGGGAAACTGCCTAACCCTAAGTTCTTCTCCAGCCAAGACTGGAAGGTATGTAAGCCTCTCCCTTCCCCTCCTTTCTTGCTCTGCAGTTGGGGTGGCTCTCCAAGCACCAAGGCTTGGCAGTGCTTTTCTGGCAGACAATTATGAGGCTGTCTCGTACTGGGCCTGACGCTCTCAGGCTCTCAGTCCGCTGGGTCGGTTCAAGGCCATGGACCTGGGTACACCTTCCACAGCATAGAGGACAAGGACGGATGCCCTATCGGGAAGTGTATCTGTTAATTCCCTTGGTGCTAGGGAATTGGGGAAAACTGCAGTTGCTCTTTGGTTCCCTGAGGTTTACTTACTCCCTTCCCTCTGCACCTCTGAATCCCCCTTCATGGAGGTTACAGGGAAAGTTAGAACAGCTAAAAATATCTTGGCATATCCTGGAGGTTTTGTGATTGATCATTAGGGAGTTTTGAAACACCTTTGATTTTGCCCTCCCCCACCTGGGAAAGGAAGGAGGGGGGAGGGGCAGCAGCTACGGCATGGGCCCCCTGGCAATGGCCTTGGGCTCTAGGGCAACCTTTGCCTGGAAGCATCACCCAGGTTCAGCACATCCTGCTCAAGGTAAGGAAGCTAGCCTCCAAACTTGGGTAAGCACACTCTTCTAAAGTTTAGTTTTAACTGTTAATGATGAGATGTTGATTCTCTGTGTAAAGTAATTTGGAAGTGCATTTAACAAAACTGAAGTCACCTGATTGGTAATGGATTTGTTTCAAGTTTCAAATTGGTGAACTTTCTGTGTCAGTTACGTCAAGCAACTTTTCATAATTTAGTTACTGCTAAAATAATTTAGCTATTGTTGGTTATTGTTTTAATGTGTAAACTAACCAAAAAGCTTGTTTGGGTTATGTATGGCTTGCTGAGAATTTGCAGATTTATAGAAATCTCTAATGATTGGCTTTTTACACCAGGACAAATTTAAGTTTGAGATGTAAATCCTAGAAAAGTTTTTCCTAAGCTGTGTTTAGTAAAACTTGCTGTTTGAGGTAAAAGCTCATAGGATTTTATTTTGAGTTGTCTGATGGGTCATAATCCATCCATAATCAATAATCCACCATCTGAGAGAAATGCCACAAGCTAGTCAGAGAAGGTGATACTGGTGGGAAGTCAGCATTGGGAAAAGCTGAGAGGACAATTTTAGCCTCAGTCTAAGATGGGATCCTCCTGGCTCAATTTCCCCATTATGTTCCTTTGAAAGGGAATGTTACTCACCTGGCTATTCCTGAGTCTGGCTATGAGGTGGATTTGATACTGCATGGTTGGAAAACTGAATTATCTGAATCCAAACAGAGCTAAGGATGTTTTACCCTCTCAAAGTTGGGCCCTAAATCTAGTCCCTGCTTTATATCTGGGCCCTGCAGTTTTTTTTTTTTTTCTGTCAGATTTATGTCTTCCAGACTATGGGCCATTCACCTACAGTTGATAGCAAACAGCAAGTACCAGCCAATGTCCCCACATCATTCTCTGGATGCAGCCTGTGCTAGGTTCCAGTCAACCTCCTCTTTTGGAACCCCTTGAGGCAGAGACAACTCTATGCCCCTTGCCAGCAGGAAGCAGTTTCAGAAGCCAAGACCTTTACCCCTTACCCCAAAAGAATTTGGGTCCCATTTGTTTGAGGGGGGAATAATGAGGATGGGATCTAGACCGCAAAAAGGAAAAACCCTGGACTTTCCCACATGGCCAAAATTCTGGCGTTCCCCTGAGGCTATAATCCCATCAACTGCTTCTAATAAAACTTGTCTTTGGCTGAAAGAAGGCTTGGGTTGAATTCTTTCAGGCAGGACCTGCATGTTGTGATTTTGGGGTCCCAGGACCCCTGAATCCCTAAACCATATCACTAAAAATAAAATAAAACAAAATAAAAATGAATAAGCAAAGGAAAAAGAACCTGACCATAGATAGCTACTATGGTGTAAAAGAAGATCTGAATACATATTCAGAGGAAGATAGTGAGGTTAAAAAAAGTTACTTCTAACCCAAAGAGTAATATTAAATGGTCACAAGACCAAAAGTTCTTGGAAGAATTTTAAAAGGACTTCAAAATCAAATAAGAGAGATTGAAGAAAAATTAGGGGGAAAAAAGCAATCTAAGAAAATTATGAAAAGAAAGTTAACTAATTGGAATAAGAGGTCCAAAATCTTAAGGAAGAAAATAACTCTTTGAAAACTAGAATTAGACAAGGGGAATTGAATGATATTATAAGACACCAAGAAATAATAAAACTAGAAAAAAAATAGAAGAGAATCTGAAACATCTCATTAGAAAAACAACTGATCTGGAGAACAAATCAAGTAGAGACAATATAAGAATTATTGGACTACCTGAAAGTTATGATTTAAAAAAAAAAGAATCTTAATACAATATTACAAGAAATTATTAAGAAAAATTGCCCTGAAGTTCTAGAACAAGACAGTAAAGTAGAAATAGAAAAAAAAGCTACCATTCACCACCTGAAAGAGATCTCAGAAAGAAAACTTATAGGAATGTCATAACCAAATTTTAAAACTCCCAGGTTAAGGAGAAAGTATTGCAAGTAACAAGGAAAAAAAGAAACAATTTGAATATTGTGGAGATATAATCAGGATTTCACAAGACCAAGCAGCTTCTACACTAAAAGACCATAGGTCTTGGAACATTATATTTTGAAAAGCAAAAGAGCTGGTGTTGCAACCAAGAATAACTTACCCAGCTAAGTTGAGTATAATCCTGAATAAATTTTTTTTTTTAAATTGGGTAAGAAAAGGTAAAAAGAAGCAATTATCTCATGAAATTGGGACATGAAAGGAAGAATTGATACAGGGGAAGCAGGTCGGGGTGGAGGGCTAGTAGTGCTGAGAGTTACTCTCATCAAATCTGGGTTAAAGAGGGAACAACACATACAATTAAAAGGGTATAAAAATCATCTAAACTTATAAAGAAATAAGAGGAATAGAGGGCAGGATAAGGGAAGGACTTTTAGAAGGGTGTATAGATTAAGATTTAGGAGGGTGGGGGGAAAGGATAAGGGTAGGTGGAATAAGGAATAGGAGGGCAAGGGGAGAGGATAAGATTATAGGGAAAGGGTAAGAAGAGAGGCTGAGAAGGACAATAGTGAGTAAAAAGAGGATGGAGGGAAATTCACAAATAGTAATTCTAACTTTAAATGTGAATGGGATGATCAATACTGAACTTATATGCACCAAATATTATAACATCTAAATTTTTTGAAAGAAAAGTTAAAGATAGATAGTAGTACTACAATGGTAGTGGACTTTAATCTTCCTCTCTCAGAACTAGATAAATCTAACCAAAAAATAAATAAGAAAGAAGTCTAGGAAGTGAACAGAATTTTAAATAAGCTAGATATGATAGCTATCTGAAGAAAACTGAACAGGAATAGAAAGATATATACCTTTTTCTCAGTGATTCATGATACCTTTACAAAGATTGACCATTAAATATACATATATAAATAGAAATATACATAAAATATACATACATAAATGCATATTATAAATATACATTTTTATGTTTAAATATAAATATAAAATACACATATAATAAAATGTACATAAAAATGCATAGTTAAAAGCAGAAAAGCAGATGCATTAAAAGTATCCTTTCCAGATAATAATGCAATAAAAATTATATTTAATCAGGGACCACAGAAACATAGATTAAAAACAAATTGGAGATTAAACAATCTAATCTTAAAGAATGAGTAGGTTAAAGAACAAATCATAGAAACAATCAATAATTTTATTAAGGAGAATGATAATATTGAGACAATACGTCAAAACCTATGGGATACAGCAAAAGCAGTAATCAGAGGAAAATTTATTTCTTTAAATGCTCACATCAATAAAATAGAGAAATAGCAGACCAATGAGCTGGATGTGCAATTCAAAAAACTAAAAAAAGAACAAACTTAAAAATCCCCAATCAAACACTAAATTGAAAATCCTAAAATTTAAGGTGATAATAATAAAATTGAGAATAAAAAAACCATTGAATTAATAAAGAAAACAAGGAGTTGGTTTTATGAAAAAAAATAAAATAGATAAATCATTGGTTAATTTAATTTTTGAAAAAGAGAAAAGAAAACCAAATCACTAATGTTAAAAATGAAAAGGGTGAATATACCACTAATGAAGATGAAATTAAAGCAATTATAAGACAATTATATACCAATAAATTTAACAATTTAAGTGAAATGGAAGAATATTTACAAAAATATAAATTGCCTAGATTAGCCAAAGAGGAAAGAGAATATCTAAATAGAGCTATTCTAGAAAAAGAAATTGAACAGGCCATAAATGAGCTTTCTAAGAAAAAAGCACTAGGACCAGATAGATTTATGGTTCGATTCTATCAAACATTAAAGATCAACTATTTCCAAAATTAAAGAAAATTATTTGGAATAATAGGCAAAGAAGGGTTCCTACTAAATTCCTTTTATGAAACAAAGGTGATGCTGATACCTAAACCAGGAAAAGTAAAAACAGAAAAAGAAAATTATAGAGCAATTTCATTAATGAACATGGATGCAAAAGTCCTAAATAAAATACTTGCTAAAAGATTACAACAACATATTACAAAGATTTTACATTATGGCCAAGTGGGATTTATACCAGAAATTCGAGGATGGTTTAACATAAGGAAAACTATTGATATAATTGATTATGTCAATAATAAAACTAAAAAAAAAATGTGATCAGTAGATGCAGAAAAAGCTGTTTGACAAATTACAACATTTATTTCTATTAAAAACACTTAAAATATAGTTATAAGCATGAAATTTTTCCTTAAATTGATGAAAAGCATCTACCTAAAACCATCAGCAAGCATTATTTGTAACAGAGATGAGGTAGAAGCCTTCCCAATGAGATCAGGTGTGACACAAGGATGCCATTGTCACCAATATTATTCAGTATTGTACTGGAAATTCTAGCAATAGCAATTAGAGAAGAAAAAGAAATGGAAAGAATCAGACTGGAAATGGGGCAATAAAAATTATCTCTTTTTGGAGATCATATGATAGTACATGAAAAATTCCAAAGACTCAATTAAAAAGTTAGTTGAAATAATAATTTTTGCAAAGTAGGAGGATATAAAGTAAGTCCATATAAATCATCAGCACTCTTATATATCACAAACAAAGCCCTGCAAGAAGAGATAGCAAGAGATACTCCATTTAAAATAACTCTAGACAATATAAAATACCTGGGAGTACACCTTCCAAAACAAACCCAAAACAAAATTATATTAAAAAAAAACTTTTTTATACAAATAAAATTAGATTTAAGTAATTGGAGAAATATTATTTGTTCATGAGTAGGCAGGGCCAATATAATAAAAATGACAATTTTACCTAAACTAATTTATATATTCAATGCTATCCCAATTAAATTACCAAAAATTACTTTACTTGATTAGAAAAAAATAATAAAATTCATTTGGAAGAACAAAAAGTCAAGAATATCAAAGGAACTAATGAAAAAAATGTAAAGAAAGGAGGTTTAGCAATACCAGAACTTAAAACTATATTATAAGGCAGTAATTATCAAAATTATATAGTACTGGCTAAGAAATAGAAAGGTAAATTAGTGGAAAATTGTAGATATATAATTTACAGCAGCAAATAAAGCAACCTTGTATTTGAGAAGTGTAAAGACTTAAGTTTGTGACAAAAGAAAAGTCTGAGAGACATGATTTCTTGATAATTATTAATTATGGCTAGCAAATAATCAATAAAATTAGGTCAGTGGCTTTTTCTCATAAACCAAAGATGAACCTTGGAGGCTTCTAAATGCTTAAATACCCTTAGAGAAGGGGTTGTCCCTGATAGGTATAAAAAACTTTGATTGGTTAATAATTAATGAGAGAATGAATATTATAATGAGAGGTAGGCTTATTCTAATGAAGGGCTGGGAGACTCGACCCATATTAAAATAGACTACTGGCTCTGCAAATCTGTACAGAAAGAATCCTCCTCCACCTAGTCAATGAACAATGAACAATGGTGTGGTAAGAATTCTGCCTAGATAAAATAGTCTGGGTGGGCTTTGGGCAGAGTCAGAAATGCCTTTGAGAGGCTGGACTCTGAATGAAGAAACAAAAAGGGAAAAAACGCTGGATCCTCTGATACTAGTAATTGGTTATTAATAATCATTTCTCTCAAGTTTTTAAGACAAATTCATTATTTTGTAAAAAATTCTTGGGAAAACCAGAAAGTAGTCTGGCAGAAATTGAGCATAGATCATTTACCAAGGTAAGGTCAAAATGGATACATGACCTAGATATGAAAAGAGATATTACAAGAAAATTTGAAGAACGTGGAACCTATTATCTATGAGATTTATGGAAAGTCAAACAATTTATGAATAAATAAGAGATAATAGTGTGAGATGTGAAATAGATAATTTTGATTAATTAAGGTTAAATTAAATTAAAAGGTTTTGTACAAATAAAATAAATGTAGCCAAGATCAGAAGGAAAGCAGAAAATTGGGGGGGGGATTTTATATGGTTTCTCAGATAAAGGTCTCATATCTCAAATATATAAAGAACTGTGTCAAATCTATAAGAATACGAGTCATTCCCCAATTGATAAATGGTCAAAGGATATGAACAGGCAGTTTTCCAATGAAGAAATACAATTTATAGTCATATGAAAAAATGCTCTAAATCATTATTGATTAGAGAAATGCAAATTAAAACAATCTTGAGATATCATTTTACACCTATCAAATTGACTAAAATGATTGAAAGAGAAAGCAACAAATGTTGGAAGGGATGTGGAAAAATCAGGACACTAATTCATTGTTGGTGGAACTGTGAACTGATCCAACCATTTTGGAAAGTAATCTGGAATTATGCCCAGAGTTATTAAAATGGCTATACCCTTTGACCTAGCACTAGGTCTGTTTCCAAAGATGATTAGAGAAAAAGAAAAAGAACCTATATTTTCTAAAATATTTATAGCAGCTCCCTTTGTGGTGGCAATGATATCCATCAGTTGGGGAATGGCTGAAAAAATTGTGGTATGTGATTGTGATGGAATACTACTGTGCTACAAGAAATGATGACCTTGTTGATTTTAGAAAAACATGGGTAGCCTTCCATGAAATAAAGAAGAGTGAAATGAACAGAACCAAGAGAATGGTGTATACAGTAACAGCAATATTGTTTTAAGAACAACTTTGAGAAACTAAGTAAATTTTACTATAATAAATACCCAAATTAACTACAAAGGACCTATGAAGGAAAACTCTATTTGCATCCAGAAAAAGAACTGATAAATGAAAGTATCTATAGAATGATTTTACATATATATACATATTTGTGACTAATAGCCATCTCTAGGGCGAGAGAGGGGGGAAGGGAGGGAAGAAAAAATGGGGAAAAAAGAAAGATACATAATAACTTTATTATATATTTAAAAGAATAGCAAGTTGTACATATTAGATTTACAGTTCCATGTGCAATCATCTTTTTTTATTCTACTATGTTATAGAAATGCTTGCTTTATTTCTAAATTTAAAGTTAAATAAATAAAATTAAAAAAAGAAAATCACTTTGACAATTATGTTGCATTTGGTTTGGAATGGAGAGCAACTCTCATCAAGGAGACCAATTAAGAGGCTGTTGCAATAGTCTAGGCAATAAATAATGAGAGCCAGAACTAGGGTGGTAGGTACGAGAGTAAAGAGGAAATGGATGTGAGAAACAACAGTATTTGGTAACTGATTGGATATGTGGGGTGAGAGAGAATTAGGAGTCAAAGATTATGCTGGGATGATCCTGGTGACTGGGAAAATGATGGTGTCCTCTAAAGAGACAGGGAAGTTTGGAAGAGGTGTGAATGCGGGGAGAAAGATAATGTAATGAGATGTGGACCATGATTCATCCATGTCTGTTCATCCTTTGAGGCTTATTCTGTTCCATCCAAAAAGAAAAAGGGTTGCAAGGTGGGGCTCTGCCAAGGAGCAAGAGCCTACTTTCTGAAGGGGGCCTGCTGTAGCCAACAGGTGAACTGTGGGACAGGGGGTGGGTACGCCAGGGGAATATTCGCAATGGTACCCGTGTAATTTCTGCAGTGGGTGCCCAGATAGTAGTTAGGTTATAACTGACAGGAGGAACTGACCCTTGGCTTATACGTCAAATTTACGCTTTAGGAGAGGGTGGAATGGAGGAGTGAATCGTGGGGAATAAACCTGGGTGTGGCTGTATTGGAAAGAAAAAGGGTGCAACCCATCTTTCCCCTCTCTGATCACACATCCCTTGGGATCGGGCAATTGACTCCCAGTGGGCCCCAACCCTAGCTTTGGCAACCACTACTGTAACATGATGGATTTAATTTATGCATTGCATGGTGTTTTTATTTAAGCATAGAAAGGGGATCATGGGGCTAGTGCACAAATCCAACGACTCCACTACCTTGAATATTGCCCTAATAACTTTTTGCCCAGTGGGAGAGAGGAAGGGGGAAGGGGCAGCTGGTTCTGCTCATCATTTATTTGGGTTCTCAGTGACACTTGTTCTGACTCTGGTGCTCAGTGCATGTGTGGGGGGAGGGAGATACAGCATCAGTCCCAGGGTGTGGAATTTCAAATGCAGCTGCCAGGGAGGCTTGACTATAGGCCCCTTGACCCCTACCCTGCATTCCAACAGGGCTCTTATTGTTGCTTTTTTTCCTTAAAAAGAAAGAAGGAAAGAAGGAAAGAAGGAAAGAAGGAAAGAAAGAAAGAAAGAAAGAAAGAAAGAAAGAAAGAAAGAAAGAAAAAAAGGAGAAAAGAAAGATCCCTCCTGAGTTGGGATCTGGCCTCAAGTTAGCAGAAGAACCACTTATTCTCAGTGAATTGTTCCTACGCCTGTTCTCAAAAAGAGCACGTCTCAACCCAGAGCTGCTGCAAGATTTGGATGGCTGATTGGGAGATGGCAAAGGCGGGGTTGTATGTTTTTTAGCACAGTGCCTGGCACATATCAAGTGCATAATAAATGTGCATTTTCTCTCTCTCTTTCTCTCTCCCTCCTTCCCTCTCTCCCTTCCCTTCCCTCCCTCCCTGCCTCAGCCCCCTGTCTCTCTCTCTCCCCACATGGACTAAGAATCAATGCTATGAGATGAAGTCAGCCCAGTGTGACTTCTGTAAATTTTCCCTTTGGGATCCACCGAATCCAACAGCTCTTAGCAGGGTTCAGAAGTCATGAGAAAGGGCATCTCCTGAGAGATGTTCCTCTGGCTATCCAGGGCCACTCACTGCAGCAGTCTGAATGAGAGCTCCCTGGGTGAGTTCTTAGGAGCTGGGAAGTGAGAGACTTGATTAGCTTCTCCCAGCCATTTCAATTCCTACATCTATCAGCAAAGGCTTCTCCAGATTAGTGAAAATATAACTCATCATCTCACTGGGGAAGGTAAGAAGAGATAATATTTACTTAAAGGACATTCTATATAGCTGACTGAAATGTCAAGGGTGGTATCAGGCTCCAAATCTGCATCCATTTCAGGGTGGTGGTAGGGCAGTTCCTTTGATGGCTCCTCAACTTTTCCATTTTATAAAGGAAAAATCCCATCCTTTTCTTGGGGAGGGAGGGGGCAAAAGAAATGAGGGGGTTGGAGTCATTGGTCTCTATGGTACCTTCTGGCTCTAAATCTGTGACCCTACGAGATCGAAAAGCAATTAATACTGCATAGTTATATAGTCAATATGGGCTGTCTTATGGGCCTTCCTAGGGAGTTCTGCCTCTAAAATGCCCGGTCGTTGCTAGCAGGATGGCCTTGTTTTCTCAAGTGAAGCTCCAAGGCTCTCTGATGGAGTTGTTAGCCTTTGCCCTACATATGACTGCTAACTCAAATTCTATACACGAGTGAAGAGAAAACTTACAATACTCAAAGATCCTAATCTGAGTGTAAAGGCCTCTTATGAACATAATAACACATAACTGTGTGTATGCACATTTATGTTCTCTAGTAATCTGTATAGGCAGCTAGATGGTAAAATAGATAGAGTTCTGGCTCTTGAGTCAGAAAGATCTGACTCTAAATCCAACCTTCAACACTCACGGGCTGTGTGACCTTGAGTAAGCCACTCAAACCCTGGTTTGCCTCAGTTTCCTCAATTGTAAAGTGGGGATAATAATAGCACCTACCTTGGAATGGTATTGGATCAAATAAGATAATATTTCTAAAGTGCTTAGCATAGTGCCTGGCACATAATAGGTACCATTAAAATGCTAGTTATCATTATTATTATCCAATATCAAGCCATTTGTTTGACCCAGAGGAAAGATGACACATGTAGTTACAAAATTCTGAGAAGAAAACATATCCTCATACATATCCTAAGAAGGGTTATAGAAACCATAAACCAGACTCTGAAAAAAACTGCTTCAGTCATAGTTCAATGAACCTTAAGATAAGAGTTCTCTGCAAAGGTTTTGCCCCACATCTTCCAATTCTTGAGACCTATCATCAACTGGTTTTCAGGAAAGACCCTGAATTCCCCAAACATAGAAAAATGAGGTGATACGCACTGTGGCCAAAGGATCACTGAATCAAGAACACAGATGGGGGCCTCTTGTCTTGTTACAGATGTGATGATTAAAAAGGTTCGAGAGACATAGTTTCTAGGTAATTTAATCATTTTATGAATAAGGCCAGAAAGTTATTAATAAAAGGATGGTCATTTGGCAATCTCTATTAGACCAAAAACAATCATGGTGGCTGACTCGCAGTTTATATACCCTTTGAAAGAGTAGGTGGTCAATGAGGGGCTGAGAGTGACCCTTGGACAGAGAAATTATCTCTACTCAGACCACAAGAAGCTTTCACTGTCTAGACAAAAGGACTTGTCTTCACCAAAACTTGATAGAACACAATGGGCTTCCCTACCTTAGAATAAATTCCTTGTAAGGTTAGGTGGGGTCTGACCAAGATCAAGAGTTAATGCAATCTCATTATCAGTAATGTCCTTCAAGAAACTGAACTTTTTTAAAATGAGGAATTTAGAAGAGGAGAGCTCTGAATCTGCCCCCCCCAAAATATTGGTTATTAATAATCACTTCTCTCACAGACTAGCAAGGCACTGAACCCAGTGTGCCAGCTTTCTCTTTTGATAAATGAGCAGTTTGGTTTAGGTGACCTTGAAGGTCCCCTTCAGCTCTAACATACTAGAATTCTAATAATGGTTTCCCTCCTGAATTTAATCATTCCACAGCTCAAACTCTCCCTGGGCCTGACTTCTTTGTTAGGAAGAACACAAAGGCATTCTCAGTCCAGCTTTGATGTTTAAGGGTCTGGCCTGAAGTTAACTCCGTACGCATCACAGGATAATTAAACAAATTAAATTGCTGGAATTATAAGGTAGGTACATGTCAGAATCAGACACCAGAAGCTATAGGGAACTAGATGGCAAATTCCCACGTGGAACTTACTAGTTTCTGAGTCAGATTGCCCCAGA
The DNA here is from genome assembly GCF_900497805.2 of Vombatus ursinus. Classification (NCBI taxonomy): domain Eukaryota; kingdom Metazoa; phylum Chordata; class Mammalia; order Diprotodontia; family Vombatidae; genus Vombatus; species Vombatus ursinus. Next base: position 78,747,473 of record NW_020954576.1, on the reverse strand, counting down.
ATAGTCCATCAACCTTTGCTCCCTTCGTTGGATGAATCATTGTTTTTGGTGATGCTCTGCTAAAAGGACTAGCTCCTGAGGCAGTTGTCTGACTACCTACCACCTAAACAACATCTACAATGCTGGAAGGCCAATAAAAGACAACACACGAAATGAAGCTGAAAGGGGGTGGTGGTGGTAGAGAGAGGGAACCAAAGGAAACCAATTATATTGAAATAAAATTATAAAAATAAAGGGAATACATACACACACATACACACACACACATACACACACACACACACAAGTTCATGGGCCCTGCTCTGGGTCTTCTTCATAGGTGAAGCACTCTGGCAATATATCCATTATCTCCCAATCTTGTTACCTGACTAGTGCACCTTCTTTTCCAATCACACATCTCCTCAATAATATGCCTTGTGTTATTTTGTGAGTGTAGGTCATCACTGGAAATAAACTGCAGCTTGCTTATGCCTTTAATTAGAGGCTCATTGAACAAAGTTATTTTTGTGGTTGCATTAATCAAGGAGGTTGGTTTGATCTTTGCATATGCATGAGAAACTTCTTGTTGTAAGAAAGCAGAGGTGTCAAACACATTCCCAGAGAGCAGGTCAAAACCAGATTAAAATGTAATTGGAAAGTATGAAACAAAATATGATAAAATATAGACAACATTACATTTTAAAATTAAGTCAATGTGCAGCCAGTAGGGATCTTTAAATATCAAGGATTCTTGGCCTATTTGAGTTTAATATCATTGGAATCAGAGCCTTTAAAGTTACATTTGCTTCTACATAGTCTGTCACTTTTTGGAATCAGCAGTAATAAAAACACAGTGGGAGACACAAATACAGTTAATGAAATAATCATGTGGGACCGACTGGAGGAGAACAAGGAGAGAGGAGTGTTACCAAAGACTAGAGGGGAGAGTTCTCAGATGACCCTGGAGGACAGAGTGAGGCTGAGGACTTTGAGCAGCTGTGCCTCACTTAAATCCAATTAACTTGTAAGTCAAGACATCACCCTCTTGATGTTATTGGTCCTCTTTGAGAATGAAGGACAAACAACAATAAAGGGGGGGGCAGAACCAAGATGGCGGAGGGAAAGCAGTCACTTGCTTGAGTTCTCCCCCCAAATCCCTCCAAATGCCTATAAAAAATGGCTCAACAAATTCTAAAGCAACAGAACCCACAAAAAGACAGAGTGAAACAAATTTCCAGCCAAAGACAGCCTGGATGGTTGATCCAAAAGGTTTATCATGCCAGGCGGGGAGAGTAGCACAGTGCGGTGTGGGCGCGCAGGCTGCAGCGATCCTGGAGCAGGCCTCGGAGGGCTGAATCACGGGCAGCTGTGGCAGTTTCCAGACTTCTCAACCCACGAACGCCAAAGACAACTTGGAATGTCAGTGGGAAAAGTCTGTGACTGTGGTGAGAGAAGGAGCTAGGTCTCAGCCACCTCCGGGACGTGGCTGTTTACTGAGCTTCCGGCCCACAGACTGAGGGGGAACCAAGTGGCTGATCAGAGGGGAATTGCAGGGATCTCTTTGCCAGTGCTGAGGCAGGAATCTCTTGCTTTACCGGTGCTTGGATCTGGGTCACAGTTCTGAGGGGTGGTCCTGGGGCGAAGAGGAGTGCTAGAGTGGTGGAGCTTGTTGTGGCAGTGGAGAGGAAACACCTCGCCCCTTATCATAGCACCTTGGAAGAACTGAAAATTTTCAGGTCCCTACAAGTATCTCTGAAAACAACTGTACAAACCCCCGAAGCTTGGGACAGTACATTCTCCACATTGGAAGCAGACTTTTACCTTAACAAAGAGTTTAAAACTCAAGTAATTGGCCGGGATCATGAGTAAGCAGTGCAAAAAGAGTCAGACTATATTATCTTACTTTGGTGACAAAGAAGATCAAAACATACAACCAGAAGAAGACAATGAAACCAAAGCTCCTACATCCAAAGCCTCCAAAAAGAATATGAATCAGTCCCAGGCCTTGGAAGAACTCAAAAGGAATTTTGAGAAGCAAGTAAGAGAAGTAGAGGAAAAACTGAGAGTTTTGCAAGAAAATCATGAAAAACAAGTCAACAGCTTGCTAAAGAAGACCCAAAAAAATATTGAAGAAAATAACACCTTAAAAAATAGCCTAACCCAAATGGCAGAAGAGGTCCAAAAAGCCAATGAGGAGAAGAATGCCCTAAAAAGCAAAATTGGCCAAATGGAAAAGGAAGTCCAAAAGCTTACTGAAGAAAATACTTCCTTAAAAATTAGAATGGAGCAATTGGAAGCTAGTGACTTTATGAAAAATCAAGACATTGTAAAACAAATCCAAAAGAATGAAAAATTAGAAAACAATGTGAAATATCTCATTGGAAAAACAACTGACCTGGAAAATCGATCCAGGAGAGAGAATTTAAAAACTATTGGACTACCTGAAAGCCATGATCAAAAAAAGAGCCTAGACATCATCTTTCAAGAAATTATCCAGGAAAACTGCCCTGATATTTTATCAGAGGGCAAAATAGAAATTGAAAGAATCCACGAATCACCGCCTGAAAGAGATCCCCAAAGGAAAACTCCTAGGAATATTGTAGCCAAATTCCAGAGTTCCCAGGTCAAGGAGAAAACATTATAAGCAGCCAGAAAGAATCAATTCAAGTATTGTGGAAACACAATCAGGATAACCCAAGATTTAGCTGCTTCTACATTAAGGGACCGCAGGGCATGGAATATAATATTCCGGAGAGCAAAGGAGACAGGATTACAACCAAGAATCACCCACCCAGCAAAACTGAGTATAATCCTGCAAGGGAAAAAATGGTGATTCAGTGAAATAGAGGACTTTCAAGCATTCTTGATGAAAAGACCAGAGCTGAATATAAATTTTGATTTTCAAATACAAGACTCAAGTGGAACATGAAGAGGTAAACAGAAAAGAGAAAATCATAAAAGACTTGTTAAGGTTGAACTGTTTACATTCCTGCATGGAAAGATGATATTTGTAACTCATGAGACCTTTGTCAGTATTAGGGTAGTTGGAGGGGAAAAAATTATATGTATGTATATATACATATACATATATATTATATATATTAGATAGATAGATAGATAGATAGATAGATAGATAGATAGATAGATAGATAGATGAATGGATAGATATGTAGATAGATAGAGGGCACAGCATGAGTTGAAGATGAAGGGGTCATATATGGAGAATAAAATTAAGGGGTGAGAGAGGATTATACTGGGAGAAGGAGAAAGGGAGAGGTAGAACAGGGTAAATTATCTCACAAAAAAAAACAAACCAGAAAAGAAAAGGCTCTTACAGTGGAGGGGAAACAGGGGAAGGTGAGAGGGAATGAGTGAATCTTATTCTCATAGAATTTGACTTAAGGAGGGAATAATATACACACTCAATTGGGTATGAAAATCTGTCTTACCCTGCAGGAAAATGGGGGGGGGGGCGGGGACAAGAGAGCAGGGGGATGATAGAGAAGAGGGCAGACTGGGAAAGGGGGTAATCAGAAGCAAGTACTTCTGAGGAGGATCAGGGTCAAAAGAAAGAATAGAATAAATGGGGGGGTGGGTGGGATAGGATTAAGGGAAATAGAGTTAGTTTTTGACAGCATGTCTACTATGGAAGTGTTTCGCATAACTGCACATATACAACCTATATTTAGTTGCTTGCCTTCTCAATGAGGGTGGGGGGGGAGGGAGGAAGGGAGAAAATTTGGAACCCAAAGTTTTAAAAACACATGCTTAAAAAAATGTTTTCACATGCAACTGGGAAATAAGAAATACAGGAAATGGGGTACAGAAATCCATCCTGCCCTACAGGAAAATTGAAAAGGAAGGGGATAAGAGAAGGCGGGGAGAGATAGAAGGGAAGGTAGACTAGGGGAAGGGGTATTCAGAATGCATGCCATCCTAGGGTGGAGGGAGGGGCGAGATGGGGTGAAAATTTGGTACTCAAAATCTTGTGGAAGTAAATGTTGAAAACAAAAAAAAATAAAAATTACCATAATATAAAAAAAACCAAAAAACAAAAAAAAGAGATGGGAGGAGAAGGTGATCAAACAGGGTCAAATGTAGGAGAAAGGTCAAGAAAAATGAGGACTGAGATAAAAAAATCAGTTTTGTCAATTAATAGATCTTTGGAAATTTTGGAGAGAGCAGTTTCCATCAGGATCTGAGGTTGAAAGCCAAGATGATAAGGGTTAACAAGTGAGGTAGAGGAGAGGGGAGGAAATTCAGTCAGTGAGCATAAATAACTAATAACTAATAAGTAAATATCTAAAAGTTTGGATAAGAAAGAGAAGAGAGATAAAGGATGGTAGCTAGAGGGCCTAATGAAAGGTTTTTGAAGGGGAGACTCAGGCATGTTTGACATTAGTAGGAAAGAAACCAATAGTCAGTAGAGAGAGTTTAAGGATTAGAGAATGAGAAGAGATGATTGGTCATTCTGATTTTATATAGCTCAAAAAGCAGACACGAGGCTCAATAGTTATTAATGTTCTCTCAGTTACCTTTTAAGGGTCTATTTTCATTTATTTATGTATTCATTATTTATTTTTACTATTCTTTTGTATCCCTAGCACTTAGCCCACTGCCTGGCACATAGTAGGCACTTAATACTTCTTGCTTGCTTGCTTCCTTCCTATTTCTTTGTCTTTGGTTTGAATGAATTGTGACCTCTGGCCGACTAGAGGGACAATAAACAGATTTGTCAGGGCTTATGAGCTATCATTTTGTATGGATGTGGATCCACACAGTATCTTGAAGCTGGGGTAGCTATTTTGGATGTTGTATCTGGGAGAGGTAAATGCCCCAGGTGCTATGCTATTTCCATCAGCAGTGACAGAGGAACATTTGGACCTTGGAACCTTAATTTCTGATGGGCTGCTCAGAAGTAGAGACAGCACTGAGGAAGATAAAGTTGGGAAGAATAGCTGAATCAAACATAATACATGCCAAAGAACTTGGTGTGGGAATTGACAAAATCTTGAAAACAAGGAAGGACCACTTTACCAGACTACTCAACCTCTGGGGTCTCCTATTACCTGGAACATCCAACTGTCCCTCTGGCAATCTTACCCTGTAATATCCCTCCACCATGCTGTCTTCCTTTTTCTATTGGTGAGTTCTTCCTGGAGCCTCTGTTTTGGGTAGAGGTCCAACCTTCATTCCCCTCCTGGCCCCCTGCCTTCCATCACTACTCCCTTTCCAGCTCCCTTTCCTATTTTTTCTTCCCTTGTTAGAATATAAGCTCCTAGAGAACAGGAACAAGTTTCTTTTTTTTCCCCTTGTATTTGTATCGCTGATGCTTAGCACAGTGCTTGGCACATAGTAAGTGCTTTATAAATACTAGTTGCCTTCTCCCAGTTTTTCTACAGCACCTACATAGTCCAGTTCACATAGCTAGACATTCACTTGTTCATTATTAAAAATATTTATGTCCCCACCCTGTATAAAGGGACATAATGGATAGGCCTTCTTTTCTCAAGTACCTTATAGTCTAGAAAGGAAGGTGATATGTACACAAATGATTATGAGACAAGGCCAAATATGCAAAGCGGTAATATTAAAGCTGCTAGAACATTTGAGAGAAAGGTCAGGTTGCTGGCTGGCTTTATGGGATTGAGTGGGGGACATTTTAGTTGGGCATTGAAGAATGCCTAGGATTTTGGTAGGTGATGTGGGGGGAAGGACTTTTTGAAGGGAAGGCTATTAGAGGTAGGAGGGACAGCATAAAGCACAGCCATGTTGTTGGTCAAACCTAGGATATATTCAGAGAACACCGAGTGCTCCGTTTAGCTGGAGTGTAGGTGATGGATAAGAGATAAAGCTGGAAAGGCAAGTATTTTATGATATTGAAGGTGAATCTTGGATGTGTTCAGGACAGAGACATGATACAAGCTATGCTCAATAGTTGGGCTTAAAGTCAGCTTTTAGTAGCTTCCCACTGTCTTTTTTTTTTTCAAAGTAAAGTATGAACTCCTGATCCTAGTATACAACACCATGTCTGGCCCCACTCTATCTTTATAAAGTTTTCTAGAATTCCTCCCCTTCAGGTACTGTATGTTCCAGACAAATTGGACTAATCTTTGTTCCCTCTTCTTATTCTGCTTGCTTCTGCCTCCATCCAAGTCTTGATTTTACCATTCATGAGCTGTGTACAAGTCATTTAAACTTTCTGATCCTCAGTTTCCTCATCTGTAAAATAATGTTTTGTGCTATTACACAGATGTGTCTTGAGGAAAGCTTTTTGTAAACCGGATTGCCATCTATTCATTCAACACGAGCTATTAAGAACACTGGATTTGGCAATCCAAAGAACCTGGGTTTGAATGCTAGCTCTGATAAAATGAGACTGCGGCGGCTAGCCAGCCATGAATTTTGAAGGAAAAACAGAAAACAGTTTGTTCCTGGGTTAGGATGGGATGTTCCCTGTTCAGACCACTAAATATTTTTCTTTTATGTCCTTAATCACTTCCCATTGTACTGGGATTAGTCTTACCTTCTTGGGTTTGGCAGTCCATCAAGTCTCAGCCTGGCCTGGGCTTCCCTCAGCTTGGTCAGTGAGTAGATGGCTGAGTAGGCTGTATCCTTAGCCCTCAAGGATATGATCTGTTTGTGTTGGGTTTTCAAAATTCAGTATTTCAGGAGGCAATTGCTCTTGGAGGAAACAAACCATATTTCTCATCTCTTTTGCATAGACCCTGGTGCCTGCTGAATTCTGAAAGTGGCGTGTGTCTCTTGCTGGACCTGCTCTGTCTGTCTACATCCAGGTTTGCTTATCACACATTGAAAACAAAAATGAAAATAGTGTTAGTTCTTCAACCTTCAGATTTTGTAGAATGCACAACACTAGAGCTGGAAGAATGACTATTGTCCTCTAGTCAACCTCCCTCATTTATAAAGAGGAAATGAAAATCCAGAAAAGCTAACCAGAATTAAGATCACAGAATCACATATTTAGAGGTAGTTGTGTGGCTGGATACTGGATAAAGTACATAGCTGCTGAATCTGGAGTCAAAAAGATCTAGATTCAATTCCTACCTCATATATTATTTGGCCAAGTCACTTCACCTCTCTCAGATTCTGTTTCCTAACCTGTTTTCCTAAATGAGGATAATAATAGCACTTAACCTTCCAGAGTTGTTACAAGGACAAAAAAAGAATATTTGTAAAGTACTTTGCAAATCTTAAAGTGCTATATAAATGCTAATTATTATTATTACTATTTTCATTATTGTTCAGAGCTGGAAGGGACCTTAGAGGTAAAGATCACATCACCAGTTAAAGTCAGAGCAAGGATTAAAACCTAGGTCTTTTGAATGTTAGTGCTTTTCCAATTACATTATGATGAAGACAGCACAGCATAATCCTGACCACTGGACCAACTTTTGGAGATGTTCATGAGCTTAAAAAAAGATCATGTGTGTATAGTAATAATAATTCATTTGTTGCTAACTTTTCAATATTTGCAAAGCCAACCTCCTGGCTTCTCTGGCTTTCTTCAAATTTCAGCTAAAATCTTACCTTTTATATAAATTTTGCCTTTTAGTTTCCTGATCCCCCTTAATGCTAGTGCCTTACCTATCCTGATTATTTCCTATTTATATTGTATAAAGCTTGCTTTGTATTTATTTGCATACTGTCTCCTCCATTAGATTGTGAACTCCTTGAGAGCAGAAATTGTCTTTTGCCTTTCTTTGTATCCTGGGCACTTGGTTCAATTCCTGGCACTTAGCAGGAGGTAAATAAATGCTTATTGACTTATTGACAGCTGCCAAGTGAGGTAGTTCTATCTACACCTGGTATCCCTTCTCCTAGTGGTGAGCATCTCCCAGCTAGTCCTCTAACAGGAGTTAACTTGAAAGGTTTTCAGCTAGTGGGAAGGACCTTTCAGTGATTGTGCAAGTGAAGTTCAATGATAACTGATATTTCTTGTGTGAAGTCCAGAATCCAGGGTCACCTCTACACCATGATAAGGCAATGATGTAGGCCTTTAGTGGAGAATAATCACATAAAAATATGTTCATTATTTAAACATATTTGATAACTCACATTTCACACATGCTCTTTAAAGGGACTGAGTTTCAGGACGGATTGCTACTGTGCCTAATACAGTGCCAACCTGTTAATAGCCATATTTCATCCCCTAGTTAATGAGGGTGCAATGGGAGATAAACAGGAAATACTTTAAGCAGCACTTACTCTAAATTCAGGTTTGTGGGATTCCAGGTTAATGGGTGTTCTGGAGCACCTGTGAAAGAACAGCCACTCACTGGCTCCAAACCCCAGGGCTCTTCTATGACTTTATTCTAGATGGGCCCAGAGTTCCTCTAGGCGGCCTTACTTAGTGAACCTATACTAACTAGGTGATGGAGTTCTCAGGCTGAGAAACTGAAGGTGATGGAATAGGTTAACAGTCAGTGGGAGAAGAAAGTACCAAGGAGACTCTATTCCAATTCACTACTCCTCTTATCTGACATGCTCTCTTTCTTCATCTCCTGGGAGCAGCCAGGTGACGCAAAGGGTAGAGCACTGGGCTTGGAATCAGGAAGACATCTTCAGGAGTTCAAATGTGACCTCAGACACTAGCTATGTGATCCTGGACAAGTCACTTAACCCTGGGTGCCTCAGTTTCCTCATCTATAAAATGGTCTGGAGAAGGAAATGGCAAACCACTTCAGTATCTTTGCCAAGAAAACCCCAAATGGGGTCATGAAGAGTCAGACACGAGTGAAAATGACTTGTCAACAACCACCTCATCTCCATCTTCTGGCCTCTTTGAAGAATCAGTTCTACACCTACCTTCTGCAAAATGTCTTTTCCAGTCTCCCCACTCACTGCTAGTGCCTTTCCTCTGAGATTACTTTCCATTTACACTGTATATATTAGTTAATTACATGTAGTTTCCCCCAATAGAATGAAAATTCCTTGAGGGCAGGGATTGGTTTTGCTTTTCTTTATATCCTCGGGCTTAGCTCAATCCCTGGAACATAGTAAGTGCTTAATAAATGCTTGTTGATGGTGATGACGGTTTTATTTGGTTTATCCATTTGTCCCTTACTGAGCCAGAGAAATTATGTTCCTGCAAGGTTGTAGTACCTAGTTAGTTTCCTGTCTAGGAAAAGGTGCAGGTCCATGTGAACTAAGGTTAAATGCAGTGATTACACAAGTGAAATTGTAACAGACATATGTGGGTTATCTCTCAGTTTCTGTCCTTCACTGTTCCAGCCCCATTGGGCAGTCACTCCACCCATTGTTGTCTTTGAACAGCCTGTTTCTAAGAAAAGAGTCTTGGGTCAAGGACCTTATTATCTTTTTTTTTTTTTTTCCTGGTTTGATGTTTTAGGAAAAACTAATCTATAACTCATTTTGGGGTTAAACAAAACACCCATCCATTTACACAAGTTTAGGACTGGGAAATGAGGTCAAAGAAAAGGAAGCCATGAGAAGTTAACAGTTCACAAGCAGACAGGTGGCAGGTGCTGTTACCGGCTCTCACCTTTTTTTTTGAATAAACAAAGGTCAGTCAACTAGTCAACCAGCATTTAAGGGCTCACTACGTGCCTAACACTGTACTAAGTACAGGGGATACAAAGAAAGACAAAAGACAGTTCCTGCCCTCAAGGAGCTCACAATCTAAGAAGGAAGACAACATGGAAACAACTATGTGCAGAGAGATACATAGGATAAACTGGAGGAAATCAACAGAGGGAAGGCCCTATCATTAAGAGGTATCAGGAAAGACTTCCTGCAGAAAGTGGGATATTTGATCTGAGGCTGGAAGAAAACTAGGAGACTTAGCTGATGAGGAAGAGCATTCTAGGCATGGTGGCAGGAGAAAAGAGCAAGGAGTGGAGGAAAATGTAAGAAGGCTGAAAAGGTAGGGGTGGGGCCTTCGAAGAAGGGCAGAGAATTTTATATCTGATCCTGGAGGGGACTGGGAGCCAATGCAGTATGCTGAATGGGGCTGGGGGAGGGGGATGAGGAGGGGGAGGAAAGGAGAAAGAAGAGGAGGGAGGAGGGGGAGGAGAGAAGAAAAGAGAGAGAGAGAGAGGGAGATTGAGAGACAGAGAAAGATAGAGACAGAGACCGATAGAGACAGAGACCGATAGAGACAGAGAGATTGAGAGACAGAGTGAGAGACAGATTGAGAGACAGAGAAAGACAGAGACAGAAAGAGACAGATTGAGTGACAGAGACAGAGAGATAAAGTGACAGACTGAGAGACATAGACAGAGACCGAGAGAGATAGAGACAGAGAGATTGAGAGACAGAGAGAGACAGATTGAGAGACAGAGAAAGAGACAAAGACAGAGACAGAGAAAGATAGACAGAGACAGAGAGATTGAGTGACAGAGACAGGTAGAGACAGAGAGA
>NW_020954576.1:78690809-78737080 GCF_900497805.2 Vombatus ursinus | reverse complement strand
AAAGACAAAGAGACTGAGTGACAGAGACATAGACAGAGACCGAGAGACAGAGACAGTGAGAGACAGATTGAGAGAAGGAAAGAGATTGAGAGACAGAAATTGAGAGACCGAGAAAGAGATAAAGGCAGAGAGAGAGATAAAGACAGAGAGAGAGACAGATTGAGGGAGAGATTGATTCCCGGCTCCAGCTCCCCGGGAGTTGCCATATCTCTTTTATTTTTTTCTCCTCCCCCCTTCCCTGAGGCCTGGCCCTAAGTGGCATGATAAGCGAGGCGGTTTGCAACATTTCCCGCGAAGACATCAACAGCACAGGCCGTAGGCCGCGAGAGAAATGCCCCACCCCCCGGCCCCGCAAGGACGGGCCCAACCCTTGCACAATGCAAACGGCCTAACTATATTTACAGGCCGAGGAGGGAGGCGTGAAGAGGGAGGAGCAAGGAGCGTGGAGCGTGGGGAAGGGGCTAGGAGTGGCCCAAGAAGAGCTGCCTCCCATTGGCCTTGCGTCTCTCAGTTCTCGCTCCTGATTGGCCCAGGAGCCAGAAGCCCGGGCTCGGCGCACTGCTCGCGGCTCGTGGCTCGCAGCTTCCTCTACGCTCCGGGCGCGTGCGGCTGCCCGGGTCCATGTTCCGAAGGAGGAAGTGGCGCCGCCAATCGGAGCGACCCGGAGGGGCGGTGCTTACGGCCGTCCCAGGGTCTCGCGCGGCGCTGCTGGAGAGTTGGTAAACATACTCCTGAGCGCGTGCTGGATCCACAGTGCTGAGTGGGAGGAAGGGTGTGCGCAGGCAGGTGCGGGGCTGCAGGAGGCGGAGGCGGGCTGCTGACCTCCCCAATCCCAGGTAAGGCTGCAGCCCCGTGCGCTTGCTGCATGCACCGCTGCAGGGAAAGGAGAGCCCCCGCCGCAACCGCAGCCGCAGCCTCCGCAGCCTCCGCGCCCCTCCCGGCATCCGTCCCCTCTTGGTGCCTAGGATCCGGCTGCCGCTGCTGCTTCCTTCCCCGGGGGCCCCCGGTGGGTCTCGTCCGCGAGGCTGGCAGTCGTCAGGTGCCCGAGCCCCGACCCTGGAACGCCTGGAGACACCGCGCTGCAGCCCAAGTTGATGACCAAGTGCAGTCGTTCCTCGTTCCTCCCCCGCACCTCCGTGGCCAGTGCCTGGGGGTGCGGTTCCCCGCTGCCCTTTACGAATTCCGCTTTCCTCTTGAGCTCTCTGGTCCCAGGCCCAGGCTCTAGCCTCTGACCTTCAGTCCCTTCTGAGAGGCGCCCTGTCGAGTTTGAACAGGTGAAGCCCAGCCCCGGGTGGGCGAGCCCGGGAGGAAGAGGCTCTCGGGGGGGAAAAATAGTTCTCATCTTTTCTCTTCGACCTGGTAATGCCTGGTGGAGGTGGGAGCTGCCCTCCACGCTTGAGCCATGCCCATGCCTCGTCCGCACCTCCACAGCTAGCTTTGCCAGGCCATCCTGCCCTCAGATTTCTGGCAGGAGGGCACGCCTGGCAGTTGGCACTCCTCGCCCCCGTAGACCTAGATGAGGGTGAAGGTTTTGTGTGCCCCTTTCCTCTCCTTAGGATCTGGATCTTGGACCCTCCCAGAAGACTAGTCTTCTGTGGTCTGAGAACTGGTCCCAGAATTTGGAATAAGGAGAATACTCGCTCCTACGCTTACTAGTTGTTGTAACCCTGGGCAGGATGTGTAATCTCTTAGCTGCAGTTTACTCACCTGTAAAGTGGAAATGCTTGCACTGCCTACCTCACAGGGTTTTTGTGCGGGAAAAGCATGCTTTGAGGATCTACATAAATATGTATATTTAAGTGCTTGCTTTTTTTTGTTTATTTGTTTTATCCACTGGGCCATCGAGCTGCCCCTAAAATGCATGGTTGAAGAACTGGGAAAGAGTGAATGTCACGGCTTCTTTTTTGCCAGAGGACTTGAAAATGCATTCATGCCAACCTGCTGGTTGTTGTGCTGTAAAAGGACAGACTGAGCTGGTAGGGGATTGAGAGACTTACTCAGAGACTGTGGCAGAATGTCCCTTCTTGGAGAGGAGGGACAGCAGGGTGGCTGTGGAGACGAATGACTCCTCACTGGTCAAGCCCAGAGCCTAGAACACTTAAGCTAAGTCTTAAGAAATAGGAGAAAAAAATTAAACAGTAGACACAGTTATTTTTATTATTGACTTACCCTCCCTTGTGTATCCTACAAGATAAGTGAGAAGGTCCATTGTCCTTGTACCCACTTAGGTTCATGGATTTATAGATAGAAGGGATTTCATCTAGTCCAGTGCTTCTTAATCTTTTTTGTGTGCATGTGTGTCATGGACCTCCTGGGCAGTCTGGTGAAGCCTGTAGATCAACTCTCAGAGTATGATTTTAAATATTTAACATTTCAAATATTTAAAATACAAGTGTGTTTTAAAATATTTAAAATAAATTTCATAACATAAAAAAGGAAACCAGTTGTATCAAAATAGTTACCAAAAATATAAAAAAAAAAGTTCATGGAACTCGGGTTAGCAACCCCTATTGTAGTCTGTCTCTCTTATTTTGCAAAAGAGGAAGCTTAACCCCAGAGGATTTAATTGACATGGCTGGGGTACACAAGTAGTAAGTGGCAGAGCTGGGATCTGAACCCAGGTACCCTGATTCCCAAATCTACTGTTCTTTCTTCTGTCATGCTATTCTACTTTACAATTTTTTTTCTTTCTAAAGTAAATGTTTTGGGGCAGCTAGGTATGTATAATAATTCTTGTTGTAGAGATTGAATGTGTAAAGAACAGTGGAAGGGGCAGCTAGGTGATAGAGCACAGGCCCAGGAGTGGGGGAGGACTTGAGTTCAAATTTGGCCTCAGACACTTGACACTTACTGTGTGACCCTGGACAAATCACTTAACCCCATTGCCTAGCCTTCCCCCCAAAAAATGTTTTATTGATTCTCTTTTAAAAAATAAATAAATTTATTTATTTAAAGTTTTCAACATTCACTTTTATAAGGTTTTGTTCTAAATTTTTCCCCCTTCATCCTCCCTACCGTTCTCAAGATGGCATGCAATTTGATATAGGCTATACATGTACAATCATATTAAACATATTTCCACATTAGTCATATTATGAAAGAAGAATTAGAACAAAAGGGGAAAACTATGATAAAGAAAAAAACAAAAAAAGAAAATATGCTTCCATCTGCATTCAGACTTCATAGTTCTTTCTCTGGATGTGGATAGTATTTTCCGTCATGAGTCTTTTGGAATTGTCTTAGATCATTGCATTGCTGAGAAGAGCTAAGTCTATTAAAGTTAGTCATTGCCCATTGTGGCTGTTACTGTGTACAGTGTTCTCCTGATTCTGCTCACTTCACTCAGCATGAGTTCATGTAAGTCTTTCCAGGTTTTTCTGAAATCTGCCTGCTCATCATTTCTTATAGCACAATAGTATTCCATTATAGTCATATACCATAACTTGTTCAGCCATTCCCCAATTGATGGGCATCCCCTTAATTTCCAATTCTTTGCTACCACAAAAAGAGCTGCTATAAATATTTTTGTATGCGTGAGTCCTTTTCCCTTTTTTATGATCCCTTTGGGATATAGACCTAGCAGTGGTAAAACTGCAAAGGGTATGCAGTTTTATAGCCCTTTGGGCATAGTTCAGATGCTGTCCAGAATGATTGGATCAGTTCACAACTCCCCCAACAGTGCATTAGTGTCCCAGTTTTCCCACATCATCTTCAGCATTTATCATTTTCCTGTTTTGTCATGTTAGTCAATCCGATAGGTGGGATGTGGTACCTGAGTTGTTAATTTGTATTTCTCTAATCAAATACAATGCTTTTTCTCAAGCCTTCAAGGAACCTTTCCAAGGAGTAGTGGAGGCTAGCAGAAGAGAATGAAAGAAAGATGAGAGGATTAGGTTTTGACCTCTGTAGTCTGGAAATGTCTGGAAAGTGCCTTTGGGTGGGACTTCAGGCTTAGGTTACAGCTGTGACTTTGCACCTGGTGAAGTGGGTGAAAGCAATGTAGGGTTTTGATCACCTGACTGTACTGTGCAAATGGTAGACCAGTTCTCTTTCTGGGGCTTAAAGTAACCCAACTATAGTTTTATTTTTGCCTCACTGGCTACCCAGCCAGTAGGAGTAGGGAAATGGCTGCTGCTGTCAAAAGGACCTTTTTAAAAAAGCTTTGCTGATGGCTTTTTGCTTTTTCTGCCCCAGTATTTCCTTCCTTGTAACCAAGAAAAACAATTAAGACAAACCAGTTGACACAGCATCTGACTGTGTAAGCAAGATAGGGCCAGTAGTCAGTCTTCACATCTCTGAGATGAGAGAAGTGTAGTTTTTCATCTGTTCCCCTGGGTCTAGATATTGATCCTTACAAGTTAGTCTGAGTTCATCTGCCTTTTAGTGTTGGTTTTGCTTATGTTATTGTAGCCAATGAAACAGGCATATTTTGAGGCTTTCCCAGGGTTCTCTGGCACAGGGTGAATGTCCCCCCCAGTAATGAAGATGCTGTTGCTCTGAGGAGGATAGGTACCCTGGCATATTAACTAACTTAGGGGTTGGCCCATAGGGAAAGGAGCATCGTTTCTATGTTTGGGAGGATGGGCAGTCTTCATCAGGTTTCCTGGGTGTCCTAAATGGGAAGAATAAGGATAGGGGGGTTGTTGAATTTCTTTTACAGAGTTTTGTATTTGTGATAAGTGACCAATGTTCTCCAGCTGTGATAAGTAGGAGGATTCGTTCTATCTTTATTGATTCAGGGAAGCCTGGGAAGATTTGAATGGCATAGAGGGAAGAAAGGAGAACCAAAAGAACTAGGTGCCAACTATGTTAGCTGCCCTTCTGTAGCTGAAGACAACAATAATATCAACATATCTGTATTATGTACAGAGTAAGGAAGGTCAGGAGAGATCACAATGTGGAGGACAGTGTGGACACTCCTTTGGGGAAAGTCAGCGTGCACATCCTTTGGTGGGGAGGGGTAGTGTACTGTCATGAAAATCTCTCCTTTTTTGTTTGTTTCAAGTATGCCTGTACTTGTCAGTAGAAACCAAAGTAAAAAAAAAATTAAGTTTTTATTGAGCAAGACTGTTCTCTTCCCTTTGGGTGAATTCTATATATCAAAGTAATACATAACTGCTCTCTCTCCCAAGGGGTATTACAGTAGTAACACTCACTGCTACGGGACAGAATATATGTGAACAGGGTCAAGTGGGTAGTATTAGGTGTTTAAATATCCTGTTATCTCTCAGTTATCTATAAATGGATTAGCCATCTTGGCTCTGGAGTCTTATCCCTTACTTCCTTCTACCTTCTGGCTCTCTGTTGGTGGGATTGCTGTGGGAGGCTTTGTCTGAAGAGGGCAAGGGCCTGAATGAGTTTTCCAAAGCCAAGGTCAGTCAGAAGAAAATCTGTACTACTTCTATACTCCCATGAGCGTAGCTTGTCAGGAGTTCATTGGGGCTGGATGGTGGCACATGAAGTCCAGACAACCTGATGCTTATGGCTGATGTAGATTGTGGGCTAGTGGGAAGAAGAGATTTGGAGTCAGCTCCTGATTTGGCTCTTTATTTCTCTTCTCTGGGCCTCAGTGTTTTTTTTTTTTTATCATCATCATCATCATCATCATCATCACCACCACCACCATCATCACCCCACCACCATCACCACAGTAACTAGCACTCATAAGATAAAAGGGCATAGTTATGCCATGCTTGTGCAAGAAAAAATACCACCCCATACACTATCCTCAGATTCCTTAGAGCTTATTTATCCTTTCACGGTTTATTAAGGGTTTTCATGTGAGGGTATCAGGTTAGTTGGATGCTCCATTCTTGAGCAGCTGCAGTTGTCCACATAAGAACTAGGAGAGGAGAGGGTTGAGGGCTCTTGCCTCCAGGGTGGGGGCTTGCTGTCGGAGGATCTATTATTGGGACACTCCAGACATAGCAGAATAACTTTACACAGAGAGCCTGAACCGTGGAGTCACTTTTGTTGCCAGCTGAAATAAGAGCCATGTGCTGTTAGAGGTGTCTTGATTGGATTGTAGTCCCTGAGAAGAGTGCCAATGTGCCTCTAAAATACCACTCAAGAACTTCAGAAAGCACTTCTCCCAGGGAGAGGTGGAGGGGAATGAGTGTAGAGGGCTGAAGGAGCTACCCTAATTCTTTCTCTATGTACAGAATTAAGACTAAGCACCCGCCTGTAGGGCATCTAGTTGCTTTACATGATGATATTTCTCTTAAAATACAACATTTGCTAGGAGAGCCTAGATTCGGGATTTCTCTAAGCCTAAAATGGGCCTGATAAGTGTCTGTCCATCAGTCAACAGATATTTTTTCATTAATCATCTTCCAGAGTGCAAAGCACTATTCTAGCTCTGTGATCCAGGCTTATAAAATGTAAAGTCGAGGTATATATTTAGCCACATCCATGTATTTCTCTTTGAGTGGCTTGAGTTGTGTCTGACTCTTCGTGACCCTATTTGGGCTTTTCTTGGCAAAGATACTGGAGTGGTTTGCTGTTTTCTTCTACAGATCATTTTACAGGTGAGGGAACAGGCAAACAGGGTTAAGTGACTTGCCCAAGGTCACACAACTAGTAAGTGTTTGAGGCTGGATTTGAACTCAAGTCACCTTGACTCAAGGCCTTGCAGTCTATCCACTACACCACCAAACTGCCCTGTATGAAAGTTCTTTATTTCAGATAATGGAGAATGGAGTATTTTTTCCCACCTGCTCTACCGCATAGCGGGACATATCAGAGGACTCGAGAAGAATATATTTATATCTTGTTTTTCTCATACTCTATACTTTTTTTTTTTTAACCAAACCTGTGATTTCCCTGTAATGAACTTCTTTTCTCATCTGCCCTGCAACAAAGAGTCTTGGAGAGTTGCCTGAAGGTGCTAAAGGTTGAGTGACTTGACCAGGGACACAAGCCAGTCTCTGTCAGAGGTGGGATTTAAACCTAGGTCTTGCTGACTCTGAGACCAGAGCTGTAGCCATTACCCTACTCTGCCGTGCTACACGTGACCTCATGTTAAAGTACAGGGAAATCATCCTTAGCTCCTTCATTGAAGTGGCCTGATCGAAACCTCAAAAAACTGCAAGGTTAGACTTGGTCTAGGTGCTTCCAGCCCTCAAAAAGAACTCTTAAAAGCACCATCGTAATTCTCAGAATTGATTGGTTCTGATTGGTGGTTCATTTATTCTCTTCTAGATGGGGGGGATGATCAGGGAAGGCTTTCAGGAGAAAGGAGTTAGAATTGGGCCTTGAAGGATGGGTCAGATTCCAAGAGAGAGATTTGGCAGGGAGGACATTGTAGATGGAAAGTGCTGGTGCAAATGGCGGGTTGGCCATGCAGAGGCAGGGGAGCCTAAGCTGTTTGTGTTTGGCTGGAGACTGGCTGTGAGTGTAGAGGCATGATGAGAGAGAATGGATGGGGATTGGGTAGGTATGGAGAGCTTTCCCTCTGCTTCTGAGAGGAGACCTTAAGCAGCACATGGGTTGCGATTGACCGGAAAGCTGAATATCTCAGAATAGTCTGTGGTCAGTTGTGCCTCTTTGGCATTTCATTTTATCACTTGGCACAGGGGCCTGGTGGAGTTTGACTCATTGCTTGCCCACTCCTGGCCCTTCAGCTCTGAGTTGTTGTCATCCCCTGTCTGCTCTCTCACCAGTTCTCCTGCATTGGCTATCCCATCGTTCTTTCCAGCTGTCAGCCTGGGCTCTTATCCTAGCTCTAAACCTATCTACCGTTGCATTCTGGAGGACTGTATACATAGGGCATAATTCCTTTGGTTTTGTTAGAATTGGGGTCACCCTAACCCTCTCTCCCAAATTCTAGTCTTGTACGTTTGTATTTCCTTAGAGGCCAAGGTCATCATGCTTATGATTAAAATAATTACTCTGTAGCACAGTTGCACTCAAAACTTTGTGGTCCCTTACACTCTTAAAAATCATTGAAGACCTCAAAGAGCTTTTGTTTATGAGGGTTGTCTCTATCAATACTTAGTGCATTAGCAATTAAAACTGATAAAAAATTTTGAAATATTAATTCATTTAAAAATACAAACTTATTACATATTAACATAAATAACATTTTATAAGAAAAATAACCATATTTTTAAAAAATTTAGTGAGAAAAGAGGCAAATGTAAATTGCAAATTGCTTTTGCACCATGAGTGCAAATGTTAATACTGTTATTTCAGAGTAAACCATCAAATTCAAAAGAGTTATTCAGTGCTTTTAATGTTTCAGCACTACTTTAATTGCTGCCGAGCATTCACATAAAAGGAGATCTGTGCTGTTATAGGAATATAAGCAAAACAGCAAGTCTGACCACATCTATAAACTTGTTCATTTATAAGGCAAAAGTACGGTTCTGCAGATGAGATATTAACTCAGTGTTCATGTTTGCAGATCAATCTTTAATTCACATATAAGCTTCTGGAATACTCCACCCTGCGCTCAGAAGAGAATGAGAGTGAAAAATGGAAGTAAAATCTTAGTGTTATTATGAAAATAGTTTTGACCCTGCAGAGACACCCTGAAAGGGGTCCCTGAGACCCTACTTTGAGAATTGCTGTTTATTTAACCCTGAATAGCTCCTCTTCCTTCTTTCCCTGTGGAGGTGAGGGAAGATTAGCACACATGTATGCAAAGGGTATTGTACTTCTTTGCACACTCAAATTTTTACAGTTTTTACTTTTCTAATGCCCTGCCTTCTTTTATGCAGAGCATGCATTGATTTTTATTCTGTTATCCAGGAGGTGGCTGATTGACCTTCTCCTTGCCCTTCAAGTTTTATTTTTTGGTTTGAGAAATTCCTTTGAAATGTTCAAGTCGTTTAAAGTTAAAATCCAAAGAGGGTGTTGTTAACACTAGAAATTGGTTGCTTCTTGGCAGGTTTTCCCATTGGCATCTTTCCTAGCTCAAAGGAGGGTGAAGGTATGAATAAATTGCCTTGTAACTTGTAGGTAGGGGTGGTTACTGTTTGACTGGACTTTGTAGCAAACATTTCAAGTCTTTCTGTAGTTTTTTAAAAAGTAGTAACTTTTGCTCTTTGGCTTGTTAACCACATTAGAACATTAGATAAAACCATAGCTGATTACCTCATTATAGTTCAGATTACCTGTACTTTCCTGTTCAGACTTGTAGTCCAGACTTAATAAGCAGGATGTAAATTTTCCTCTTGAGAAACAACTGTGTCTTTTGTTTCTGTTTCTTTTCATTCCTTCCTCAAAACTTTACATTGATGCCAGGGACAGAAGTGAGCAAATCTCAAGGTCATTTCTGTGGTGGACTCTTTGCTCTTTTTTCTGTATTTTCTGGGGGTCGGGGGAGAACTTTTTATTTTTAATTTTTGGTTTTGTTAGTGTATTTTTTACACTGTAATAGTTTTCCAATAGCTCTTCCTTATAGCAAACAGAAAAAGTTAAGCTTAATGTGTAGCAAACTCTTCAGAGAGATGACACCACTTTTTTCTTGTTGAGGGTCTTTCAGAACAGATCTTCCTAAATGAGAGATTGAGCAGGGACTGTTGTTTGCCTTTCTTTGTTTCCTCAACACTTAGCATAATGCCTGGTACATATTAGGCACTTAATAATGTCTTGTTGACTAATTGGCACTGGTGCTTTTTGAGTCTTGCTTATTGTGGATGGAGAATGCTACCTTTGACTATTCCCTGTGGTTGAGCCTTTTCCCCTTTTCAATATAATATAAAGGGATGCAGAGGGATTGGCACTTGCCCAGAGTACTTTCAGACATGGTATTCTGCCTTTCTGACGTGGGTGAAGGGATGTGTGAATGTTTGTATGTGTGATAATTGCTGTATTGTGTGTGACTGTCTGATTTCTTTATATACCTTCTGTGTTTCCCTTATCCAGGATATAGTCTCAGTGATTGGTTTTTAAAACTGTTGGGTTTAGTCACTAGCCTCAGTTTCCTCATTTGTAAAATGGAGTTGATAGTCTTTTGGCAAAATTATGGATTGAGAAAGTTCTTTTTAAACCACTTCTCTCTTACCACCTCAAAACAAAAAGAAACGTGCCCATTAGAAGAATAACAAAAGCAAGAAGAAACTAGAGGAAGCAGGTTACCATAAGACCATTAGTTACTACAGAGTTGCCTTATCCATTTGCTTCTCCTAGCTGTGCCCAGTGTTCCTCCAGGGACTGGTTCCCTGGCTCTGCGGCCCAAACTCTGTGTGGTTGTGATTATGTTTAGCCTTTTCTCTACTAAGGATTGTTATCAGCTAGACTCTGCTGACCACTCCCCATGCCTTTGTGGGTTGAGGTCCATGAATATTACCAGTCTCAGGGGTCTGCCTAGAACCGGGGAGATTACTGCCTGAGGGAAGAACCCGGAAATATGGAGCATGTTACATTAGAGAAGGGAAGGGGCTTATGGCAGAAGGCTGGATGAAAGGTGAATTGTAAGTCTGTCTGTGGATTGAGTCTTCCCTCAGAAGTGACCCAGCCCATAGTGGAAGGAGATCATAGAATTAGTCCAACCCAAGCGGTCTGGGAAGCTGTGAATGGGAAGCATTCAACAGTGCTGGGTCTGTCTACTTCAGTTCTACTAGTACAGAAGGGAGAGGGACTTCTGGAAAGAAGGGCAAATATAGGAAGTGCTTCACAGAAAAACCATCGGAGAGTCTTGATGAGATAGGCATAATGAGCAAACAAGCTAGATACGCAGCCAGCCTGATAAATAAGTGTTACAGATTGGGAGAAATAGACAAAGAAATCTCTAAGGAAAGGGAACATATTGCAATTGTCTCTCTCTCTCTCCTCTCTCATGACAGTGGGTTAACTGTAAGAACCTCCTGAATATTTCTGAAGAGCAATAAAAGAATTAAAAGGACAAATAATAGAAATAAGGGTGTAAACGAACTCAGGAACTCAAAGAAGAAATTAGTAAGACAAACAAGGAGAGTGGAGAATTTAGAACAAGTGACATTTGACTTGGGCTTCTTTGAAAAAGAGTGACAGGTAGTTGATTGAGAACTTAAAACAAGTCACTTTAAGGGGAGAATGCACTCTTCAGGAGAACTTTTCTGAGAAGGGGTTATATTTCTTAGGACTGCTCATTTAGGGCTGGGAATTGCTGGGACAGTAGGGGCATCCAGCCAAGAGGTTGGACAGATAGAATAGGCTTATGAACAAGTATGGAGGGAGCACATACTGACATTAGGATCACAATGATAAAAAATAAGATATACTAAGAAAAGTCAGTATCTTATTCATTTTTCATAAAAAATTATGATATATATAAACATAATATGATGAAGGAAAAGGCAGGGAATAGGACTGGGCCCCACTATTTAAGATACGACATTTCCACCTCCCCCTCAGCCCTACTGTCTCCCACTGAATTTAAGAATTCTGAGAAAGGAACACAATAAAGAATGTTACTCAAACTAAGAGATTAGATGTGGGGAGGGCTGGGGAGGAACTGATATCCTTATGTGTGGGAGGGAGATAAAAAGAATGTCCATAATCTAAACTAAAGAAAACTAAAAAAATTTGGGATTGTATTGGGAGTTTAGGAATCCGTGGAAGGAGACCAGGATCAGATTAGTGTAAACAAAATAGAACTCAGAATTAGCACTGGAAATAAAGAGCTTAATAGAAGAAAGCATAGATTTAATACTTACAACCTTTAATGTGAATAGTTCAAACTTCTCAATAAAATGACAGAGAAAATGAAAGAATGAATAAAAAAAACCTGACAATTTGCTGCATTGAAGAAAAACATTGAAAAGATACAGATACATAGTGAAAATGAGGTTCTCGAATAAAATGAATCTTGCCTCAAACAAATCCTGAAAAGCAGGCAGTACCATCATGATTTCAGGCAAGGCAACAATTAAAGTTGGTAAATTTACAAAAAATCTATGTGTTTAAAAGTGCCATAGATAGTAAAACAATGTCATTACCAAATATGTGCACACTAATGGCACAGAAGAGACAGTGATATTATTACAATAATGGGGGGTGCTTGAATGTTCACCCTTCAGAGCTGGATAAATCCAACAGAAGTATAATCAGGAAGGAAAATACTAGAGGTGAGCAGATTGCCAGAAAAATTGGAGCTGAAAGATTTGAGGTGGTTTCTGAATGTGAATATTAAAGAATACCCATGGGTCTCAGCATTATAAAATGGTTCGTGTTCTAGTACATAAAAAAGTTAGAAAAAACAAGCCCATCATCTGTAGACCATAACTTAGTAATAAATAAAATGTACAGACCCAAATGGAGACTAAGAAATGCTGTCCTAAATACCTAATGGGACAAGAAACAAACAGATCATAGAAATAATAATTTTAAAAAGAATGATAACTGTGAGACAGCATACATAAATTTATGGAACATAGTGAAAGTAGTCCTCAGAGGAAAATGTTTATTTTTTAAAACATACTAACAAAATTAGAAAAACAAAGATCAACTAAGCATGGAATTAGAGACTATAAAGTCAATAAATTAACCTTGAAATAAGCACAAAAGAAATCTTGAAAATTAGAAGAAAGAGAAAATTGAAATTAGAGACTTGAATTGATAGCTGTTTCCAAAAAGGGCTTTCTTTTGTTTAATAAAATCAATGACACTTACTAATTAGATTCCCAAAGAGAAGTAAATCATATTCTAAAAATAAAAAATAAATGAGGTGAGTTCACAATGAATAGTGGGGAATTTTTTTAAAAATTAAAAATTACATACTTTTGAAAGTGAGAATTTCTAAAGGAAATGGAAGAGCATTATACAGAGCATATATAAATAAAGCTTAAAATAAATAATAAGAAATAGAGATATTAAATGCCCTAATACCAGAAGGAAATCAATCTATAAACGAATTATCAAAAAATCCTCTAAGGCAAACTCACAAATTCTATTAAACATTTAAAAAATTAATACCTATGCTACAAAATTGTTCTCAATAATAATGAAGAAGATGCTCTATCAAACTCCTTTTATGAAACAATTATAGTACTAATACAGACATCAGAAATATATAAAGAAGAGATGAATTATAAACCAACATCACTAATACTATTTAAAAATTTTTAAATACAATCTTAATAGTATATCAAAGTATATTAAAACATTTTGTTATAGTTAAATTTTGTTTGTAATACACAAATATGGTTCAGTGTTAGGAAAATTAGCATAACAAATAAAAATCATGATTATATCACTACATACACAAAATCTTTGACAAAATGCTCTACTCTTCAAGGTTAAAAATCCTGTAAAACATAGGCATGCAAAGACCTTTTGTCTTAATATGATCAAAATGATAGATGATCAAAAAAATTCTTCTAAGACCAGAAGCTAGCATTATTTACCATGGAGAAACACTGGAAATTTTCCCGTTAAGTACAGGGGTAGTACAATGATGCCTCCTCCTGTCCCATTGCTTGATTTATGCCATGGAAATGTTTGCTGTAGCAAAAAAAAAAGGGGGGGGAGAGAGAAACAATAAGTTGAAAATACTGAGAGCAATGACGAAAAATTAACCCCATTCATAAATTACATAATGCTTTACTTGGAAAACTCCTTAGAGAACCATGCTCAAGGTGATTGATAGTTTCATTGAAATAGCCTGGAGTCCAAGGGTGGGGAACCTGCATCCTCAAGGCCACATATGACTCTCTAGGTCCTCAAGTTAAGCACTTTGACTGAATCCAGACTTCACAGACCAAATTCCCTTAATAAAAGGAAATTAGAAATGAAAATGTCTTAGCATTATTAGATAGCAAACTGTAGTATAAAGCAATCAAAACTGGTACTGGCTAAAAAGTAGGAAAATAGATCAGTGGAGTAGACTGGGTAAACAAGACAGGCAGTCAAATGCAGTAACCTAATGTTTGATAAAGGCTAGAGAGATGGACTCTCTTTTTAAAAGAGCTGTTGAGAAAACTGGAAAGCAGTCTGACGTGGGGAAGATGGGTTTAGATCAGCATCTTACACTGCGTACCCCACAGTAAGCCCCTGATGGTTGAACAGCCTAAGTAGAAAAGGTCACTTCATGAAAAAATAGAGGACAACAGAAGGAGATATATTTTAGAACTATCATTAGGGGTAGAATTTATGATCAAATTTAGAGGTAGGGAAGCATAAAAGAGAAATTAGATTGTATAAAAATTAAAGCTTTTGTACAATAATGACATTAGCAAGTATTAGAAGAGAAACTAGGAAAATAATAGAGGAAAGTCTGCCTCAAAAATTGCTGATGGAAGCCTGGTTTCCAAGATCTCTTTGGAACGGATACAAATACAAAGTGTCCCGTAAGTCTTGGTGTAATCATTAATGGTTTAAAATTGCATCAAGACTTTTGGAATGCCCTGAATCCTACAGTCAACTATTTTTCTATAAATAAGTGGTCAAAGGAGATGGACAAAAAGACTTTCAAAGAGGAAATGCAAACCATCAGTAGTTGTATGAAAAAGCCAGCTCAAACTGGCTTCTGGGAGCTGATTATTAAATCTTCAGTGTGAACATTTACACATTGGAAGTAGGCAAATGCTACAGGCTGCTAAAGTGGTCCATGACATCAAAAAAGTTAAATACTCCCAGGAGAAAGGGGAGGGGGATGGGAGGAGGAGGAGGAGGAGAAAGGGGAAGAGGGAGGGAAAGAGGGAGAAGAGAGAGAAGAGGAGAGGTTGGAAGAGACTGAGGGAGAGGGAGGGAGGCAGGGAGAGAAGAAAAGAAGGGAGGGTAGGGGAAAGATGGGATATTTTGGTTTTTCTCTTTTTCCAGTTCTTCTTTTTCTGAGACTTTAACTGAAGAGGGGTTAATTCCCTTGAGGAGACTTCGAGACCCGTGGTTCGCTGTTGATAGGTACTGGGTGTAAATTACAGCTCACACTTATATTGTGCTTGAGAGTTTACAAAGTGCTTTATATATCTTCTTTTATTTGACCTTTCCAGTGATTATGTGAAGTAAGTATAGAGAGATTATGTGACCTTTTCAAGATTGCCCATTAGTAGGGCTGGGTTCAAGTCTACTGTATCACATTACTTTTCTAGAGATTATATAGTAAAGGAAAGAAGATAGGCAGAATTCCTCTTGTCCAGTTATTTTTTGGGATAAAGATATCTTTGATCTTCTAAATGAAGCTTTTCCTCATCTCCCCCAAGTGCTAGTGTTCTCTTTTCCAAACCACCTTGTATTTAATTACTGCGTATGAATTTATTCATTTTATGTTTTATGCTGCATATTTTTTAAAAGTACATGTCTCTCATTAGAATGCAAGCTTTTTGCGAGTAGGCATTGTTTCATTCTTTATATTTATTCCACCGTATCTAGCAAAGTACCTGGTATATAGTAGACCATTAATAAATGTTTGTTGATTGATTTCTGCCTGAGGTCTAAAATATTGAATCCCTCCTTCTGAATGTTAGTGCTCTGTTATTCTTGAATGAGAGGTCTGTAAAAAACCAAAATATTTGCACTGAGTGGTAACTGGCGTCCTTGACATCCTCCGCAATAGTTGACTTGCCCAAGGTCACATGGCTTCTTAGAGCCAGAACTAGAACTCAGGTCTCTTGATTGCCAGTTCATTGTTCTTTCCACTACACTGCCAGGAAGGTTAATACTGGATAGTTTAATTTGAAAGGAGTAGTCAGAAGGATAGGAGTTAAGTGGCAGAAAATGTGATCAATTCTTAGCAAAACTTCTATAACTTGCTAATAAAGGGATGGTTTATGTGCACTTGGAAAGGGAAACAGCAGTCATTACAAGAAGCTATACTGGATGAATCTCTTTCCTTTTTTTTTGGCCAGGCTTCCTAGACTGGTAGATTGGGGAACAGCATACACATGCTATACTTGTATTTTAGCAGAGCATTTGAACAAGATGGATGTGGACGGATTATAATCCATGTAGGGTTCAGAACTGGTTATAAAATTAGAGAGTAGTGGTTAATGTACTGATACCAGCCTTGCAAGGTCATTAATAGAGTCCCATCGGGATCTATTTTGGGCCCGGCTCTATTCAAGATTTTTATCTGTGCCTTGTACAGAGGTTTAGATGATATGCTTATCATATTCTCAGGAGATAATGAACTTGGGAGAAAGGAAGTATTAATCTGCTGAACAAGAGAATCAGGATCACCAAGGTCTTTACAGGTCAAAACACCAAATATAATGAAAATATTGTAGTAGGGATAAATATAAACTTCAGTTAAAAAAATCAGTTATATAAGATGAGAGAGATGGGGATAGATAGTTCATGTATAAAGAACCCATGAGTAGTGGCAGTGAAATAGTATAGTGGATGGAGCACTAGACTTGGAATCAGGAAGGTCATTTCAGCCTCAGATACTTATTAGCTGTGTGACTCTGGGCAAGTCACTTAACCTCTGTTTGCCTCTGTTTCCTCTTCTTTAAAATGGGGATAATAATATCTGAAGTACCTACCTCATAGGGTTATTCTGAGGATAACTGTGAGATATGTGTAAAGTACCTTGTAAAACTATAAATGTTAGTTATGTGGATGAGGATGACCTCCCTGAGGACCCTTCCTTTTCTTATATTTTTGTGATAGAAACCAAAAAAAAATGAACATTTTTAAGTGGATAATAGTATCAGTGTAGACTAGAGGTCAAAGAGATTGAAGATGGTGGAAAAGATTATTGGGTTTGTGAGCTGGAATTTGGCCTTATAGCACGAGAGATAAGTAGCCTGATGTGATCGAAGGAGTACTGACTTTGAGAATATAGATCTACAATCTAAACTTGTTCTGCCACTGACTGGTAACTGTGTGACCATGTATGTTCTTGGGCAAGTGACTTCAGATGCCTCACCTTTAAAATAAAGAACTTGGACTCTGTAATTCCCAAGGGCCATTCCAGTGCTGAGGTTCAGATTCTATTTTGTGAGCTGCCTTGTGACCTTTGAGAATGGAGTTCCATTAGAGGAGGGGGAGCAGAAGCCACATTGCGGGATATGTGATAGGGTCACCTTGGTCAGTGTGGTTAGCTTTTTAAAGAGGAAAGTTAGTTCTGTGTTGACATGGACACCTGGTGAATGTTGAAAGAAGTCCAAACCAGATGGTTAGAATGAGGCAGAGATCTTTCCTGCATCCTTCAGTGCCTCTGGAGTAGGCACCTTTAGCTCATCTCTTTTCCAAGGATCCTTGGCCCATGTTATATTGTCAAAGCCAGGTGGCTAGTCTTTGGATACATAACATCATAAACAGCAACCACTGTCAAGCCTCTGTCTCCTGCCCCTCCCTTTTCCTTTCCCCATTACGCCCCAAATGAGGGGGGGAAATGTGACACATCTAATTCTTACTATACCACACAGTCCATTCCCAAAATAAAACTGTCTGCTCCAATAGGAAAAGTTAGTTGAGCTGTCCTAGGCTGAAGTCCAGAAATAAAAAAGCCACCCTATCTATTTATGTAGAGAAGCAACTTAGATCATTTCAATAAATTCAGGTAAATATTTGTGACATTTCTATTATAGGCAGAGCCCTGAGCTAATTCAGCCTAATTTTGCGAAGCTCGCCATGGGGATGGTATGTGGTGGGTCCCATTAGCTGTGTGACTTCTGTCTCCTGGGCCTTGCCCGTCTCAGGACTCCTTTTCTGTTCTCTGTATCCAATTCTTACTGCACAGTGGTAAGCCGGAGAGAATGGTGTGGAGAACGTGAAGAGGACCTCTCTTGTTCTTGAGCCACGCACGTGCTTTTTGTCTGGCTTTCTTTAGTGAACAATCACCAGACTTTCTCTCAGCTTTTCCTGTTGGGAACTTGCTTTTCTTCTGAAGGCCAGTCTAGTTGACTTCCCCCAATTTCAGTCCCTTTAGAAAGAACACCATGGGGACATCTGTAAGGACCCCTCAGAAAACAGCTTGGTTTCTCTGTATCTGAGATATTTGTTGCCCTT
The DNA here is from genome assembly GCF_900497805.2 of Vombatus ursinus. Lineage (NCBI taxonomy): Eukaryota > Metazoa > Chordata > Mammalia > Diprotodontia > Vombatidae > Vombatus > Vombatus ursinus. The sequence goes on along the minus strand of NW_020954576.1, from coordinate 78,719,203 downwards.
TATGATTTTTCCCCTTATTTTACAGCTAACTATCCTTTGTAATCCAGAGGGATGTAAGGTTTACAAAGTGCTTTCTTTACCACAGTGCTCTGAGGTAGGTAGCACAGTTATCATTGTTCCGTTTTACAGATGAGGAAATTGTAGTCCTGAGAGGTGTGCCTGAGGTCACGTGACTCATAAGTAGGGAGCTGGGGCTTTAGACTGCGCTCTTTGTGACCTTCATCTCAAGTCCTCAGTTCTTGCTATGTTCAGGGGAGACCTGCCCTCACATTGCAGATGGCATTTCTAGATACCTGTGCAGTTGTATCTAACAAATGGTGTCACCATTCCTTTTGCTCTCTTGCTTATCAGCCCTGGCAACTGCTCTCTCCAAGGTTACCGCTTGTCTCTTCGTTACCAGAGCTTCTTAATCTTACTCCTTTTTGACCTCTGCAGCATCTGATACTGTTGACCCCTTTCCCCCCAAATACTGTATATGCTTGTGCTCTCCTGCTTCTCCTCCTCACTACCAGCTGTTCCTTCTTAGTCCTCTTTGCGGATCATTTTCCATGTTCTGAACCTTAACTGTGAGTGTGTGCCAAGGCTCTGTCCTGGGCCCCCTACTCTTCTCTGTACATTTTTTTCTCAACAACCTCCTCAGCTCCTGTGCATTTAATTATTATCTGCATGTCTATTTCTAGTCCGTCTTCTGAGCTCCAGACCTACTCATTGGACTTTTTAGACTGGATAGCTCTTAGGCAGCTCAGACTTACTGTCATGTCCAAAATACTCATTTTCTTTCATCTCAGATTCTTCCCTTTCCTTACTATCTCTGTTTCTATCACGGGCACCACCATCCTTCTAGTTGCCCAGATTGGCCACTTAGGAGTCACCTTAAGCTCTTCACTCTCCCTTTTCCGCTATATCTGGCCCTTTACCTGCCGCTTCTTGTCAGTTCTGCCTCCTCAGTGTCCCTCAGACATCCTCTTAGCACACTCAGAGGTCAGGTCCTCGTCACCTCTTGAGGTAGCTTCCTAATCCATCTCCTGGCCTTGTCTTTCCCTTCTCTGATTTCTCCTCCACACAGCTGCCAGATTGCTATCCCTGAAGAATAGATCTGAACACGTCACTTTCAGCAGCCCCCGGTTGCCTTTAGAAAACCTAAACCCCTCTCTTTAATAGTGAAAGTTCCTCATAGTGTGGCTCCACACGCATCGGCCAGACTAGCCTGCTCCTTCCCCGCAATCCATTCCAAAAGACAACCCCAAGTTCCACTGGGAAAGGAGAGAGCCACGCCGTTCTAAACCGAAGGCCATAAATAAGAAGCCACCTCATCTCTTTGTGACCTGGTGACAAATTCCATTTTTTGTCATTCCGTCCATTTGTACAGATTGTCTCATGTGCCTGGGAATGTGCTGCCTCTCCCTGCTGGGAGGGGTGGCGCCCCCTACACAAGGCTCATCTTCATCCCTGCAGCTGCTACTGCCCCTGTCCTCATCCCGAAAATCACTTTGCGTGTATTTTGTATTTATCTCTGTTCCTGTTGTTTCTCTCCAATAGAATGTAAGCGTCTTGAGGACATAGACTACTTTTTTGTCTTTGTTTCACCAGTGCCTAGCACTGTGCTCGACATAGTAGCGCCTTAATGTTTATTGATTGAATGGATGACTAACCAGTTGGACTAGACAGTTCTGTTCAGATTTAAGAACTAGAAATGGCATACAAATCAAGGGCGTTCAGTAGGCTGACTCAACTTGGCCTGCTATCTTCTTTGAGCTTTAATCTCCCTTTCAAAATACCAAATAGGGGCAGGAGAGAATAACCAACCTTTGTAGGCCTTTTCAGGGTGGGGTCTCTGGAAGGGCTTTTATTACCACCCCTTGATGACCCATGGAATTCTCATTGGGACAGTCTCCCCTTAAATAGGAACAGAGGGGAAGCCAGAGTTCCTTTGCTTTACCTTTTTTTTTGAAAGAGTTTGCATTTTATGTTAAAGGACCCTGATATGTGCTCACCATTCAGCCCCCTCCCTTCTCCAAGCTGGGAATCTAATCACCTGATGCAGCTTGCCCCTTAAATTGGCAGCTGAGCTTCCTTCCTCACCAACTAGAAGTTGGTAAGTAATAATGCATGTATTTATATCCTGCCTTTTTTCCTCCCAAGCGTTCAAAGTATGTGGCAGGCACAGAGGCGTTTTCTCGTTCTTCTTTTGAATGATAAAATGGCACATTGACATCACTCAGTGACTTAAATAACAGGCAGGCTCCTTGCTGTCTCTGCTTTCTTGAGTCATATGGTCATTTCAGCCCTTGGTGGTACTTAAAAGGTACTTAAAGCCCTTAAGCTGAGGTTGTGAATAAGAGCCCCATCCATTCTGGCCTCATTCATGCAGACTACCCTTCTTCTCACTGAGTTTATAGGATTTTAGGGCTGAAAGGGACTTTAGTGCTAGATCTGAGCCCCATTCTACTACCCCAGTGTGATAGGTATATTCCAAAAGACTCCTCTCCATGCCAGAACAGAAACACTTAAAAACACTTAAACAGAAGATTTAACGAGGTCTTTAAACAGGGATTTTGAATTGGTGTCATGACATTGTGTGGAATAGGTTAGCATTTAAAGGACTGGTTCTTAGTCATTTCTTCTAATCAAGGAAGAAGAGAGAAAAGGCTAGATTTTAATAGCCAGTTTTACTCTTCCTGTGTCTGTCTATCCTTTCTAAGTTTTATCCCTCTTTTTTTTTTAAGAAATTGTAAATTTTATTTTGTTTTTCAGTTAACAAGTATTTATTTTCCTTCCCATCTCTCCCAAATAAAAACAAAACCGTTTAAAACAATGATACATAGTTAAGGGAAAGAATTCCCACATTGTCTCTAAACATGTATCTCATTCTGCACGTTAGTCCATCACCTTTCTGTATAATTGGCAAATGTTTGAAAAAAATAAGTAGCAATAGAATACAATAGATAATGTTAATTTGTGAATTTCTAAGTCAGTATGCAGCCCCCAGGGAACCCTTTCTGTTTGAGTTTGACACCACTGCTGTGGAGTCATGACTGGACATTTCACTGATCAGAATTCTACCTCACAGCCATCAGATTGGCAAAACTGACAAAAACTGGAAAATAATATCTGTTGGAGGACTGAAGGAAAACAGGTACATTGATGCACGGCTAGTGGAATCAGGAGCCATTTTGGAAAGAATTATGCCCAGCAAGGTACTAGACTGCACCTCTCCTTGGACCCAGTGATACCTCTCCCCAGCCTGTATCCCACAGAAACCAAAAAAAGAGGGAAAGGACTCCTGTGTGCAGAATGTTTATAGCAGCTCCTTTTTGTGGTGGAAAAGAACTGATCACTCTGTGTGGGTCCTTTTCAGTGCTCACAGTGTACTGAGTATCAGTGTACTGATGAATGTGTGTACTAGGCACCCCTGCAGCACCTAGTACAGTGTTCTAGAAATAGAGTACCCTTGGAACAAAGAATCACAGGGCTGAATAATTTAGAGTTGAAAAAGGCCTTAGGGATCATTTAAAGTTCAGCCCCCGCAATTTTACGGATTAAATTGGCATCCTCTTATGCTTGGTAAATGCACAAATAAGTGAGTGAGTGAGTGGAAGATAATTTTCTTGGCTTCCATCATTTAATCTGATGACTTTCCTAGTCCTTGAATTATACCTAATCAGGTAAAACAAGTCAGTAAGCATTTATTAAGCACCTGCTGGTAGGCACCATGCTAAGCACTGGAGGTACAAAGAAAGGCAGGGTGCTCACAGCTAATGGAGAAAGAACATTCGAATAGCTATATACATACAAAGTGTCTACAGGTTAAATTGGAGATCTCAGATGGAAGGCTGTAGCATTAGGGGGGATCAGGAAAGGTTTCCTGCAGAAGGGGGACTTGAGCTGGGACTCGAAGGAAGCCAGGGTCCCAGGGGGTGGAGGTGAGCAGGGCAGACACAAACAGCCCACTCTAACATAACATATGGTTGGTATGTTCTAGCATTACCGAGGAGACAGTGTGGGGCCATTTGTTAGGTATTAAATCTTTGGAGGAGTGAGTTACAGTGTTCTGGTCTGTTTGGACTTACTCAGAAAAGTCATACCTTACTTAAACAAACATACAAGGTAAGACCATTGCAATTTAAGATAAGTGCTCATAAGAACTTCATGTTCCTGGCTGTGCCACTTGTTCCTTGGGCCGTCCTGGGCAAGTCACACAAACTCGCTGGGCCTCAGTTCCTCATTTTAACATGAGACCACGTGACTTGTTATGGCCCAACTGGCTCCAAATACGTGGTCCTGTGGCTAAGGCCCTTCTGGTTCTAAATCTGGGAGCCTAGGAGCCATAGCCCTCCAGACAGCTTGAAGTTCGTTTCTTTGTAAGGCCATATAAACAGATCGTGTAAGTCACCCATCTGAGGGGCTGTGGGTGGAAAAGAGAAGGGAGGCTGTTTCTGAAACCAGAAGCACAAATACTAGGATTTAGAACGGAAAAGAGCCCTCAGGGGTTGTCAAGTTCCAGCCCCTTCAAATGCCTGCCTCCCTTCCTCATTTCCCATTGCAGGGAGGGTCCCCACTTTGATGACTCAGCTTTGTGTTCACTTGCTTTCTCAAATCTTTTTCTGCCATGTACTTAGAGGGGATAGTGTATATTTTAATAACTTAAATTTATATAGTGTTCTGAGGGCTATTTACCTCTCTGTTCTCAGACACTGCGATCACCACCCTGGGGTAGGCCCTTAACACCTGCCCAGCTTACTGCAATATCCTGCTGATTGGTCCCCCTACCTGAAAGTTCTTCCTACTCCCTAGATCTGACCTTGTTACTCTCCCACTTCCATCCCTTGCCCCCATTTCAATCAGTTCTGTAGCTTCCTTGGCCCTGCAGGATCGAATATAAAATCCTTTGTGTGGCTTTTCATAATCTGGCCCCCTCCTGCATTTTCAGTCTTCTTAGATCTTCCTTCCCTCCACTTACTCCACAAATCAGTGATAGTGGTCTCCTTGCCCACACTATCCATCTCCTGATTCCTGATATTTTCCCTCGATGTCCCCTCTGTCTCTGGGCTTCCCTGGCATCCTTTAAGTTCCAGCTAAAGTCCCACCTTCTACAAGAAGCTTTTCTGAAGCTGACTCTGATCTATACTGGTTGTGTGACCCTGGGCAAGTTGCTTAACTTCTCAGTGCTCTTGGCGGCCCTTTAAGGCTAGTTGCAGGGAAGGAGTAGGCCTGTTTGGGTAGAGGGAGAGACCTAAACCAGTAAAAATCACACATATAGTCCCTTATCTTGTCCCTGTGCATTTTACAGATGAGGAAATTGAGGTACAAGAGATTAAATGACTTACCTAGATTCTTAGGGTTACTGTTGGGATAAACTGACTCCAGGAACTCAAATCTCTTACCCAAGTGAGTGAGTGCTCCTTCCTCTATACCTTGCTGCCTTTCACTGTGATAAGGACGCTCATAGCATAGGGTGTCCTTGTTCCCTAAACAAGGGTATTAGACTGCTCCTTCGTAAACCCATAGGGATCCTGTTGATTTTCCTTCTTAAACCAAAGGGTGTTAATATAAATAAATAAACCATCCCATCTATGCAAGCTGTGGCCTTCTTTTCAGCCTGCGATCTTAGGTATGGGCAATATGTTTACAACTTCTCCATCCTTCTCCTGATCAGATTGATGTAGCTTTTGTCAGCCAGGGCACGATTGCTCTTTCACATGTGCGAGGGTGTCATGTTCAGAGCTGTTGTCCCCGAATGAAGGGCTGCGGTTTCACACAGGCACGCACAGAGTTTATTTCTAGACCTCTGACTAGTATCCAAACAGTTCCTGACCAGTACGTGAGCTAGGGCCAGCAGTTCAACTAGACCTGTTTTCTGGTCCCACCTGAACAAGCCTTTGACAGCCATGATGGACCATTAGGGATCGAATGATTAGTGCCTTTAAATAAAGTGGATGGTGTACATCTATCCTGTCTTCCTCCCGCCTCCCCTTATCCCTCTGCCCTGTCCCTTCTCACTCTTAAAAGTCTTTGCTAAAATGCCTGGTCATTTAGGCTGTGCTTTGTATGTGTGAGAAACAAATTGGTTAGAATTTGGGTTAAGGCATCCCTGGACCAGAATGAACAGCTATAACACTGGGATTTGTCATCACAAGTGCATCTTTTTCACCAGTTTTTGTCGGTGACTGGGACCGGCTTAGGGAGAATTGAGTGGATGGGAGAACGAATGGGGCTTGCTTCTCTGTGTGTGGGTATGTGCTCTTATATGGTATTTTTGTTTGTTCACTTGTCTGAGACAGTTGATGAGCATATATTTCCATCTGTCACAGAATTTAAGATTAATTCCTTCCTTAAATTGTATAAAGATGCTGGAATAATACTTATTTGAGTGACAGGTCTGCAGAAGTGAGGGGAAGGGAGGTATAGATAGGTAGTTCAGATTTCTATTCATGCATTTCATTCTTCCTTCTGAGCAGCTGTAAGAAAGAACCAACTTTTACTTTTTTCTGGTGATTTTAAAAAAAAGAGGAAAATAAAACTTTAAAGGATATGAATAAAATAATTTTTAATAAAAAAGCAAAGAAGAAATCGATGCATTAGTAAAAGAAACATTTCCCTTACTGGGCAATAACAAGAGAAAGGCTGCATCCAGGTCTCCATCCATTACCATCAGTAAACACTCCTCCCCCACCCCCTTTATTTTTCTCCAGTCATCCCCAGCTCCCTTCAGAAAACTTCTTGAAGTGGAATTTTACAGGCCTCCTACTGAGCCTACAATCCTGGATACTTTTTAATCTTAATTACTGGAGTGTATGTTTGTTTTTTCATATTCTTAAGGGGATAATAGGAAAGGAAGGGAGAGGATAAAAAGTTTCCATTTCAGGGCAAAACCAGAATTGTGCAGAAGTAAGAGAGAGAAGAGGGGAAAAAAACGTGAAAAGCCTTTTAATGAGAACATTGGAAAAGTCCCTTTTAGTAGTTCTTTGCGTTAGCAAAATTCTCTTTCTGCTGTTCCACATAGAGGCTGCCCTCTCTTTGTTTTTCTCCCTTTCTTCTTGAGGGTACAGCTAAGATCAGAGTCTGTGCCTATTTCTCTTGAGGGTCCCTATTCCTTCTGTTCCCCCTCCCTCTTACCGTAGTTTAAAAAAAAAATTGAAATAATTCCTAGGAGTCACCTCTAAGAAGCGTAGCCTGTTGCTGGGGCATAAAAACAAATCACTAGTGAACTTGTCCTTTCCTTAGACCAGGATCTTAACATCATTGGTGGTCTTTTGCATCTGGTAGTTGGTGTAACCATTCTGAAAGCAATTTGGATTTAATAAGGAAGTAGCTAAAATTTTTAGTCCATGTATTTTGACCCAGAGATCCCATTGCTACTATCTGCCCCAAGGATATCAGACAGAAAGGAAGGTCCCAGTGCACTAAAATATTCGTAGCTGTACTGTTTTTGGTAGCGGAGAATTAGAAACAAAGTAAATGCCCATTGATTGAGAATAAACAAATTGTGGTACATGAATATAATAGGATGTTTTTGGGTCATTAGAGACAGCAGATGTGAAGAACTCCTAGAACCATGGGGAGACTTAGATAAACAAATGCAAAACAAAGTTAGCCCAACTAGGAAAACCATTGATGCATCACCAACGCGCTGTAAGTGGACCGAACCGCAGCAGATCTGAATGTTGTTTAGGGACCAAGCTTGGCCTGAAAGAAGAGATGAGAAAATGCAGCTCCCTCCCTTCATTGCCGTGGTGGGGGAGCCACGAACGTTGGTCATTAGACTCAGTGCATGGCCTTCCTTCCCCATCGCCACCCTCCTCCTGCCTTCTTGTTATTCTCTCAGTCTATCTTTGTAACAAGGGATGGCTCTCTGAGTGTATGTGTGTGTTTATATTTGGAAATATAAACGTGAAATCGACATAAAATCGGAGTATGGATTTATAACTGAAAGGGATCTCAGAGGCCATCCCATTCAAAACGCTCATCCAGTCTCCTCGTTCGACAATTTGGGAAAAGGCTCAGAAAGTGGAGATGCAAGGTCACAGATATTAAGCCACAGTAGTAATGACATTTCACATTTACGTGTTTTATGGTTTCCAAAACATTTTCCTCACAGCACTCCCTGTGAGCAACCTCATACCTCGGGTGGGGTTACATAGGCAGCCAGTTGTCACAGTGGATGGAGCCTGGAGTTGGGAAGACATAAGTTCAAATCCTGCTTCAGACAGGTACCAGCTGGGTGACCCTGGGCAAGTCATTTACACACTGTCTGACTCAGTTTCCTCATCTGTAAAACGAGGATAATAATAGCACCTACCTCCCAGGGTTGTTATGAAGATCAAATGAGATGATGTTTGCAAAGCAATTTGTAATCTTTAAATCTCCATATAAATGTAGTTGTCATTATCATTTCTGTTTTTACAGATGAAAGACTTAAGACCCGGAGGGCTTTAGTGACATGTTATTTGCCACCATAGCCAGTCAGTGTTAAGTCAGTAAACTTAGGTTTATTGATTCCAAGTCTAGGCCTGTTTCCATTACTCCCTGTTGCCCCCAGTGCTTAAGATCTTCAAACTAAATGGCAATTTTTGGGGTATGATGTACAAGGGATTCATAGGGTTTGGACCAGATGCTTTCTGAGGTTTCATCTGCTTCTGAGATTCTTTGATCCCAGTCAAGAAATATTGATCAAGTGCTTCCTCTGTGCGGCTGGGGATGCCACTTTGTGGGTCCATGACTTCAGCCAAATACAAATACCTCTCTGAGCTTCCCATCACCTAGTCTGCAAAACAGGAAACTGTAAATAAATTCTTAGTATTTGTTGAATTGAATTACTGAATTAAAGTGATATAGAAATGAGTTCATAACAGTACCTTTTTTTTTGGTGGACTTGTTTGACTAGAAACTGCCTAAGTTCCCCCATAGCATGTGAAACTATGTGACTCTTAGTAGCAGCAGTGATGTAGGGTCTTTTTGTATTTTTTGTGTTTTTGTGTTTTGTATTTTGTTTAGAGAAATTGGAATGAGGATTTGCTGTGGTATCATTTCTTGTCCTCAGATGAGATTTTTTTATTCTTTTGGTAAAAATTCAACGAACCAGAATGCTTAATTAATGAAGAGCTTTTCCTTACATCAATCAATCAATCAGTAAGCATTTATTAAGTGCCTACTATGTGCCAGACAGTGTTCTGAATGTTTCCTTGCAGTTTGATGAAAGAGAAGAGAACAGTGACTGAATGAAATGATAAAATGGATTGTCATTTTTTTAAAAAATATCTGATATTCATATAGCACCTGAACATTTTAAAAGTACTTTACATACATTATTTCATTTGATCCTTGCAACAACCCTGGGAGGTTGGCAATCTGGGCATTCTCTCCATTTTACAAAGAAGGAAAAAGGAGGCTGAGAGAATATTCATGATTTGCCTGAGTCACAGAGCAAGTATGTGAAGTGAGATTCAGACCAGGTCTTCCTGACTCCCAAGTCCATTAGGCCATGTAGGTGTTGAGTGGCGTTGGGTTGCGGTTGGCCCAAATGTATGGGAAAACCCCGTATTCTCTATGCATGTTCTGGTTAATGAAGAGTTTACTGTGCTTTTTTTACGTTTTGTCCCGTTTCCCTCCCCCCAATTAGACTGAGTTCCTTGGGGGTAGGCATTGTGTTCTTGCCTTTCTTCGTATCCCCAGAGCTTAGCATGGTGCCTGGCACAGAGTAATTGCTTAATAACACTAAAATGACCTGGCAGAAATTTGTGTGGTCCTTCGAGTGTTTAATAAATGCTTGTTGACTGACTGGTCACAGATCTCCATGTATCATGGAGATATATGTTAATCAAGTACTTAGAGTTGAGATGAGATATCCAGGGCTGAGAGGACCCTCAGAGGCTGCCTAGCTTATACAGATGAGGAAATTAGGGCCCCGGGTACTAAGTGACTTGTCTAAGATCACACTGGTAGTGTCAGAGGCAGAATTTGAACCTGGATCCTTTGGCTATTGGGGCAGCTAGGTGGTGTAGTGGATAGAGGGCCGTACCTGAAGTTAAGAAGATTAATCTTTATGAGTTCAAATCCTGCCTTAGACACTTCCTAGCTGTGTGACCCTGAGCAGGTCCACTTCACCCTGCTTGCCTCAGTTTCTTCATCTATATAAAATGAGCTGGAGAAGGAAATGGCAAATCACTCCAGTCTCTGCCAAGAAAACCCCCAGTGGGATCACAAAGCATCACACACAAGTGAAACAACTGAGGAACGACCACCACCACCACCTTTGGCTCCAGAGCCAGCCCTCTTCCCACTGTCCCACACTGCCTCTTAGTCTTTTATCCTTATCCGGCACTTTTCCAGCTTTCATTTCTGTGAGGGAGAGGAGTTGTGATGCCTCTTCCAATAGGAAAATAAGTCAGATGTGGTTGAGCTCTTCTGTCCGTATGAATCATAAATAATGACTTGAAACCATCCAAGAGGAAGCATTAAAGAGGGACGAGGCACATGAGACTGACAAACACCCAGTCCCCAATACGTGTGGATGAAATACCATCGAATGAAACACTTTTGGGCCTTGACATGGTGTACGTCTTTGCCTTTTGGGTTGGCTTTGATGGAAATGACTCTGAGTATGGCCAGGTGTCCTTTTTTGGTGCACGTCTGAATGCAGCGTGAGACAGATGAATCACTAGTCACTTTGTGGTTCCTTTACATGGGAACACAACATTCCTGCAGAATGAATGTTAAATTCCTCTCCTAGCTATCTTAGGAAAACTGAGTCCTGGAAGGTGGGGTGGCATAATGGACAGAACACTGGCTTCCAAATTGGGGGGGGTCTGAGGCCAGGTACTACCTAGGATACTTGCTGCATGACTGACCTTGGGGAAGTCCCTTAACTTCTGAACAGTAAGATGATTGAATTATGGATGGGTTGCGATGATCAGCCCCAGTGGAAGCAGTTCCCATGCTGTCAGAATCACACATTTTTGGCACATTGATGTGTTGGCATGTTCTGTGAGAGAAAATACTGTCAGATGCACTACCCTGTCTCACTTTGTTAACGCTTTGGTTTCTCATGCTGAAACTCATGATTAGACTCACCTTTGAATTCTAAAAGTATTTCTCAGGGGCCTAAAAAAGACATAGATAAGAGAGTATGTGTGTGTGTGTGTTGTGTTGTGTTGTGTTGTGTGTGGCATAGGAGGGGGGCTGTCTTGTAGTCGTTCAACACCCCAAACTCCAAAACCTCCTTCAGATGTAGCTGTTGTCTGTCTCCTTCCCAACTTGCTGTGACCCAAAAGGAAAACATTATATTAGATGCCCCTGCCCCCGAAGCCCCCTCCTCCAATTGGTGAGTTGCTCCCATAACCTCTGAGGAAGTACCCAGGCCAGTCATGCTTATTCCTTTCATCCCTCTCCTGGCTCCACTCCTGATTCTCTGGACTTCTTCACCAAGTGAGCCACCTACACAGGTGCTGCCGCACCCCCCCCCACCCCCTTCGGCTTCCTTTTATTGTGTCATCTCCCATTAGAGTATAAGCTACTTGAGGGCAGGGGCTGTCTTCTGCACTTATTTAAACTCCCAGCACTTAGCACAGTGCCTGGCATGTAGTAAGGTTTTGATAATGCTTATTGACTTGATATATAGTTTAGAATATACTTCCTGCATGAAATAGAAGTATAAGAACACTTAATTTTAAGACTCCTAGGCAGTCATCTCATTACCTTTTCTACAAGATTTGAATTTCCAACTCAGTTCAGTTTTGCATCTCCCAGGTTTGAGCATTCCCAAAGCTTGCTGGATGGCTTGAAGGCCTCAGTCTGGTAATTGCACCCAGGGGCTCCTCAAGTAGTTCATTAGAAGGGGTTCCCCATGAAATCTCAGCTCAGCACCACCCTGCCTCACCAGAGTCTTCTCTCTGGACAGGTCCATCCTGTGCCTCTGGCATGCCATGATCCCTGATGCCCAGACACCCAAGGGGAAGAGAGGAGATGCTTTGCCCTAGGGGGAGAGCAACTTCTACCATCCCCTTTGGGCTCTTCTTGGCATGGTTGCCACCAAGCAGTCAGCAGGCTCTGTTTTAAAAGCCCCATTCAGCACAGTTAATGACAGTGTCCAGGACATCTCCTAACTCCCAGTGCTTCTTGTCCCTGGAGTGCACAGTTGGGATGGAAAAAAAAAGCAGAAGAAAAACCCACTTGCCTAAGGAAGTGTGTATATATAATAAATGTATACACTCACCCCTCTCCCTCTTCCTCCTGGATGGTGAGCTGGGCCTGGATCAGAGAGTTAATAGTTGTATGACCTTGGGTAAGCTGCTTAACCTGTCTGCCTCAGTTTCCTCATCTGTAAAATACGAATAATAATAACACCTACCTCCTAGAGTTGTTGTAAGGATCAAATGAGATGATATTGTAAAGCACTTTGCAAACCTTAAAGCTATAAGTGCTAGAATCATCATCATCATCATCATCATCATCATCATCATCATCACTGTTACTGTAAAGTCTATAAAATATTTGAGAATAATCCTTGCGCATATATCAAGGGCTTGTACTGACAATATTAAAAGTAAATTTGTAGATTTAAGCTTTAAGTGAGGGAAAAAACTTCCTAAAAAGAATGTGCTTCATCTGGAAGGCAGGAATTAGGTTCTTTCTAACTTCACAGGCAGAGGCTAGATGACCACTTGTTGGGAAGTCGTGCTGTCTGTGGTTTGGACTTCATGACCTCTGTGATTCCTCTGGGCCCCTGGCTTTCATTCTAGCATTTGGGTTGGCATCTTTCCCTGGTGGCCCTTATTTTAAGGGTTCCTGTGTAGCTTTTCTGTCTCTTGAGACACAGCCTGCTTTGGGATTGGTCGAGATGTGAAGCCAGGTGTCACATAGTCCAATGGGTCAGAGCATGCCAGAGGCACAGGATAGACCTGTCCAGAGAGAACGCTGAGGTGAGGCAGGGCACTGCTGAGCTTTCATGGGGAACCCCTTCTAATGAACTACTTGAGGAGCCCCTGGGTGCAATTACCAGACTGAGGCCTTCTGTAAAATGAAGATTATTGCATAGCTGTGCTGGAGGTCACAGCAATACTCGGTTGATGCTTTCTGACCTTGTGGTTTACTCATTGGTTGACACAGTTCAGCTTTCCCTTGTAGAATAGCTTTATTCTAACTTGAGTCAGTCAGCTGTCCTGTGATAGGCCCTGGTCAGTCAAAGGGGGTTGAGGAGAGAGGGATGGAGTTACTGACTAATTGGTATTGACTAAATTAAGGTATTGACTAAAGTATTGACTAAATTAAATACTGGAATGTTTTAACAGAGGACAGTGATCAAATGTTTGTACTAAGTGTTGAGTGTATCAGTAGACCCTACCCATTATGAACCCCTATCCTATGTGTGTGCACATTGCTTATTGATGAGGAATTATCTTTTTTTACCTTACCTGTGTGGTCTGAAGTTTTAAATTTTTGTGTGTGCATGAGTACGTGTACCACAGAAAGGTACACAACACATTTGTAAGAAATAGCCTTCTAAGAAAAAACAAAACACTTACCTTGTAGCAAATAGGTACACTTTATATGAGATGTAACTGGAGCAAAGGCTAAGGGTTGTTTGTATGTGGGGAGCAGGGAGGAAAGCACAGATGAATGGAGGCCGTGATTTTAGTTCAGTTCAGACTAGTCAGTTATTTGGTAGCTTTGGCTCTAATCTGCCTTCCTTGTAAAATGAAGATGATTGTCATCACATAAGATGGGCCAGTCTCTTAGATTGCTGACAGGGATTCACCGTTTAGTGGTTTTGCTGTACCTGTGGCGAGGGCAGGCAGGTTGATTGTCCTATATGAGGAGAGCATAGAGTCATAAAATATGTGACCTCAGGCTCTTCAAAGTAGGTTACGCAATGTACAAGACAAATAACTTAGATTTAAGAATGCCAATCCATAAATCCAGAGGACCCATGAGGAAACATCTATCTATACAGGTGGAGGCACATGTTTTTAGACAAAGGTAATATGGGAATTTGTTTTGCTTGACAATACATATTTGTTACAGGGAAGGGGGAGAGGAATTAGTTGAAAAAATTAATTAAATTAAAAAATGGGTTGTTTTGTTTCATGAATATTTTATATGCAAACATTGATTAAGTGCATACTGGGAGCACAGTACTGTTAGTTGGTGGGAAAAGTGCATATTTGGCTACAGAGTCTTGGTGGGATGTACAATTTCACTTGCCCACCTGGAGCTTACAGTCAAGAAGAGATACAAATACAAGATACAGAATAAAGAGTCATGTTAAGTTTGAAAGGGGAAAGAGATCTTTACTGAACTAGCTCCTACAATGAAGCCCCCATTCTCTCCTCCCCCAATTGCTTTGTATTTAATTTGTATATATTTTCCATTTACCTCTCTGTGTTTATATTGTTCCTTCCTGAGGGCAGGGATTATTTTGTCTTTGTCTGGATCATCTTTGTGTCCCTAGTTCTTGATACTTAGGAAATGCTTGACGGATGGATGACATTGGGTAGAAACCTGGGAAACCTTATGTGTACTTGAGTTGGGCTTTAAAGAAAGGTAGAAATTCAGCAGGCAAGAAGGGATAGGCTGTTCTCTGATTTTCCCTTGTCAGAAGCCTCTCTCCCTGTCTGCAAGTCCAAATGGCCAGGAATGAGGAGGACAATTTTGATTGGGATCCTTGCTTCTTAGTCAATGGTCACAACAATAAATTCACTTCAGCAGGCTATGGCAACTTAATATAGTCTCATCTGCACTGTGTGTGAAGCAGTCAAAGGCAGGGAAAATTGAGGCTACTTGGACATTGGCTTTTGTTCAGTGATTTTTTTTTTATTAGGTAAAAAGGCCTGTCTGAAGTAGAGAAAAGCCTCAGATTAAAAAAGAGTGTTATACTTAAATTAGGCTAACAAAGAGTTGCTTTGTAGAGGTCTTTTGATGGCCTGCTTTAATAAAAAGTTTGGGGGGGGTTGTGATTAACATATCATTTGTATGTAAATCTCTCCCCATGTATAATTAATTTACTTTCAATTATTTCACATTCCAAAATGGTAGGAGGGTGGATGAATGAGGTTTAACTTGTTCTTGTTAGTTGCCTTGGGTGAAGGTTTGGTGAAAGAAGAGGCTGAAACTAGAGGCTTTGACTTGATCAAGATATTTCAGAAATCTTTCTTTCATTAGAATCATAGTCATTGGAGCTAGAAAGAATCTTGGGGATTCAACCCCTTCATTGGACAGATAACAGAAAACAAGGTGAGACAATGTGACTTGATAGTGGCACACAAATGATTATTATTGTCATTGTCATCAAGTTAGTATTAATAATAGGAATGCACATTTATAGTGTGCTTTAGGACTTAGGGAGTGCTTACCTCACAACAACCCCAGGGTTATTGCAGGTACTAATATACTTGTTTTAGAGGTGAATAGGCTCAGCCCCAGAGAGAATGCTGAAGTCTACCGATCCCTTCTCAGAATAATTTTTAAATGCATACAACAAAATACATTGGGTTACAAACAAAACAAAATTGTGTTGAAATAAGGTGTGACTTTTTTCTGTCCAAATTTTAGACCCTTGGCTAAGAAACTCTACTCTAGACCAACTTGGTTGGCCAAATGAGAGTAAGTTGCTAGGCACCCAGGCGTTGCAGTGACTGCCCTTTATGGACAGGCCTGGGGCAGCTGTGGGGTAGAGTGGTTGCCAGGACTTGGAGCTGGCCTGTGGTGTCTTTTCACAAAACCTTTGCAGCTAGGTTGGAACAGATATTCTGGAGGCATCTCTGACACCTGTACTTTGAGGGCAGGGGAAGGGGAGAAGGGAAGGAGTGGTGGTGATTGTTGAGAGATGGCACCAGGAGGATTCAGGCTTTAATTACATGACCTTTTCCTGGTCCCAGAAACTGGGGAGAAGGTCTTACTGTCCTTGCCTATAGGAAAAGCCCAGGAGACCCAGAGGAGCCAAAGGGTATGTGGTGCCAATGTGTTGAGATGGGCTTTTTTTTCTTCTTTCTCTCCTCCAGGGTAGAGTATCATGCACTTGGCAAAACCATACCTACAGAGTGTGTACAATTATTTGTCCCAGAGCAGCTCCAGGCCCCTGCAGCAAGCAGGGGAGGTGCTGATAAGCTAAGGAGACACTGTTCTCTGTGAGCTGATTGATTGTACTAGGCCTCCCACTTTCAAATCAGCCTCCCTAGCGTAATTTCCTGAACCCAAACCCCATCAGGGAGCGGAGGAGAACGCAAGGAACCCTGGTCTGTTTTCTAACCTATAAGAATGGTTCCCTCTGTAAAGTTAGGGTGCTCCTTACTGCTAAATCTTTTGGTCAGTATTCCTCCTCCTTGGCCTCTGGGGCTTTTGGCACTGTTCACCTTCCCCTTTATTAGACAGTCTCCTCCCTGGGTTTCCATGTAACTGCCCTCTTTGGGTTCTCCTCTTTACTGTTTGGCCATTCCCCCTTGGTCTTCTTTGCTGGATAATTATCTGTGGCTTTAAAAAATGCTCGTTGCCTGACTCTTCTCTAGCCAGGCTGGGTTTTTTTTTTTCCCCTGCTGTCCCCAGAACACTTCTCTGCTTCCTGTCTCCATGCCCTGTCTGCTTTTCTAGATCGTCTCTGTCCTTCAAGGCTCAGCTGACCTACTGTTCTCTGTGACCAGCCTCTTCCTCCTCTTCATTCTTAACAGCCCTTGTCCTGTAATATTTTATGAAAGGCTTTGTTGTATAGTAGAAAGAGCACGGGCAGGGCACTTAAACCTCTGTGAGCTTCCAGTTTTCTTATCTATAAACAAAGAATCATGATACTTGAACTTCACAGCTTTGTCGGTAGGGAGAGCACTTTGTGAATTGTAAAGCTGTTGTTTCAGTTGTCTACCAGCCCGATGGCTAACTTATGTGCTGCTTTGTTATTGTTTTCATGTGGCCACAGCCTAGCTCTTGGACTAGAGTGTAAGCTCCTTGAGGACAGGCCTCCCTCTCCATCCTCTGTCTTACTGTACTTGGTATTCTTTGTGGAATTTAGTTTTCCACAGCAACTCTTTCCTCACTGATTGTCTCCTTATGCCTCCTTCCATCCCTCAAGTGTTTCATTCCCTCACTCTTGCTTAGATGAAGATGGGCCTGGAACAATTTTATGAGCATGTATATGGCCTTCCAGCAATTGCTTGGCTGTGGTCCAAGGGACCTTTCAGCCCAGACCCTGCCTCTGGTGTAGGCATGTACTGTTGTCTGTTAGTATGACATGGTGGGGAAGGGATGTGTGAGGGGAGAGAGGAGTGTAGCAGTCCATAGAGGAGAGGTAGATAACATGGGAAAGAGACGTTGAATATCTCAAAATTAGTCATCAGGTTGGTTTTTGTTTTCTAAATTGTCTTTGGGAGAGGATTAGTTCAGTTAATGGGTTGATGTGAAGAGTTCACAGACAGTGTTGGGCTGCCCAGGCAGCTGGGTGGCGCTGAGCCTGCAGTCAGTCAGGAAGACCTGAGTTGAAATAATAGACACCTACTAGTTGTGTGACCTTGGGCAAGTCACTTAAATGCTTTCTGTGACAGTTTCTTCATCTGTAAAATGGGGGTAATAATATCACCTACCTGCCAGGGTTGTGAGGATCAAATGAAATGATCTTTGTAAAGAGTGTTGCATGGTGCCTGACACACAGTAGGTACTTAGTAAATACTTGTTCCCTTGATCTGGGTGCTTCTGACGTGTATTGATGCTACATCCAGACACTTCAGGGATTTCTGTGCTTGATGACCTTTGCCCTAAAAATGGTCTTCTTTGCCCTTACAGCTGCTAGGGCTATTGGATATTCATTCCAGAGGCAGCCCAAGGCTCTGCCTACATTTTTATCATGTCTTCTCCCAGCCGATCTGGACCAAAGGGAGAGAAGTCTTAACTAATTTCAGGGGACATCTGAAATGTTAGTCACCTTCTGCTTAGAGATGGTCAGGTTGTCTGAATGGCATGTTAGTAATCTGAGTTGCCCAGCTTTGGACCTGATAGATGGTCTTTCTGTGGTTTAGAAGCTTCTTCTCTGATTTGTTCTTCCTCTGTTCCAGCCTTAACAGACATCCACCATGTTGGGGGACGCCATCATGGTGATCAAAGGCTTAGCCAAGCTTACGCAAGCTGTTTTGGAGACCCAGCTCCAGTATCTGGGCTTTGGTGGGGAGATTATCACAGCAGCCAGGGCCCTGCAGACCACAGCCGAGGAGCAGTTTAGCTTGGTTATGGCAAGAATGCAGGTAAGTTGACTCATCTTCCTCCATGTCCTTTCTGGTGGCTGGGTGAAAAAGTGGCTTAAGTGGATGGTGACCACCAATCTAGGGCCCAAGACCCTTGGTGGGATCAGGGATTCCAAAACTATGTCCTGGTTTTCATTCTTTCAGATAGGATGGACCTAGAAGCGGCCTTCCCTCATTGAAGCAAGGGCTGTGCCGTCTTTAGTTTAGCTTCATCTCTCTTACAAAGGGTGGCAGGACCTCACTTAATGCATTGATTGCATTCTGGAAAAGTTTTAGAACCATAGGCTATCAAAGCTAGAAGGACCCTGAGAACCCATCTAGTGCCAGTCTCTGGTTTTACAGATAAGGAAACTGAGGCCCAGAGAGGTTAAGAACCTTGCCCAAGGTTAAGCAGGTCTCACAAAGTGGTAGAGCCAGAATTTGAACCCAGGTCCTCTGACTCTTTCTACTGTACTACACTGCCTCCTTTCCTAAATGTATTAGAGGAGCTGAATCCTGAAGCTTTCTGTGGAGTGGTGACTCCCCTTTGTGGTCATAACATTAGCTCACAGTTCCATAGCACCTCAGATCTACAGAGCACAGCCATCCTGTGAGATGGGCGGCAGCACAAGCAAGATCTCAGTTGAACATATTGAGGCTCAGAGAGTCTGAGTCCCAGGCTCCCCAGGTAACATGGCAGCCAGAGAGAGGGAGGACTTCCCAGTCAAAGGGAATAATTATTCCATCCCTACGGCTGGTTGTTAGTGTTTGTAAAGTGGGGAGGGGCATCTCCCATTTGTTTGTAGGGCCTGCCAAGCATATGGTCTGACTTTCGGCCCCTTGAAATTGGGCTGGACTCATTGTATTACATTTTACACTTTATTTTTTTGGTTAGGCAGTGGGGTTAAGTGACTTACCCAGGGTCACACAGCTAGTAAGTGTTATGTGTCTGAGGTGGGATTTGAACTCAGGTCATCCTGAATCAAGAGCTGGTGCTCTATCCACTGCCTCACCTAGCTGCCCCCTATTTTACACTTTTTATACATTTTACATTTAGTTTTCAGGACTGCTTCCAGAGAAACAGTCTAGTCTCGAGTGGGAGCCTGAGTCCCAGTTTTGTAATATTCAGAGGCAGCCCTCTTCTGAGCATTCTCTGTGACACAGCCCAGGGAGCGCTTTTCTCCTCTTCCCAGTGTTCTCTGGCTTTTCTCCTCCTAGCTGCTGGGCTGTGAGCCGGGCAGGTTTTCAGAAACCTTTCCCCCACTTTTCCCTCTCCCTCCTTCTGAAGGGGGAGGCAGGGTACAGGCTGGGGATGTAGATGGAGGAACGTTATTGGTATTATTATTTTTGCCATTTGTGCCAAGGCCCAGAACTCCTCCAGCTTTTTGGCCTTTTTTAAGCTGAAAGTTGCAAGTGAAAAATGGATGTTGCAGAGAGCAAGTGGGGTTTGCTGCCCAGAGCTTGTCACAGGTTTGAGAATGCCTGGGTCATGATTTCAGCTTCAGTGTGTTTGTCATTTGTATAGTGAAATTCCCTTATTTCTCCCTGACTTTCCCCAGTACCAGCTCCTTCCAGTTCTGCTTGTGAATTATGGCACCCTACCCTGTCAGGAACAGTCCTTTAGTCACAGACTTTATGGGTCACTTGTCCAGCCCCCTCATTTTCCACAGGAGGAAACGGAGACCTAAAGAGAGGAAGGGGCTTGGCCAGAGTGTCACAGAGTCAGTGGCAGGTCCAAGATGAGAAGCAAGGAGTCTTGACTCCCTAACTGAGCCCTCTCTCTCCACTTCCTTTCTTCATGCCCATCACGTCCCACAGAAACGTGGTTTGTGTGCACGATGGCCATCTTTCTCCCCAGCCTCTCCACAGTGAATCAGTCAGACTTTGGGAGAATTCAGGGACAGAAGGGAATTCCCTGGAGAAAGCATTTCAGTTTTCCCCCCTTCCCTTGGAAAGAGGAGGGGCAGGGGGGCCAGGATGGAGTGGGGCGAGCTCTCAGCAGATTCTCCCATAAAAGGAAACCATCTCCCACTGCCTGTACAAAGAAAGGAGAACTGGGTGGTTTGTGTTCCTCCTCCTGTCCTGGCCCCCGCCCCCCCCTCTTCTCTAGGGTACCCTGGACAGGCCTTGAAAGGCAGTGTTAACCAGTGTGCTCCTTGATGCTGCCCCCTAGAGGAGGGAGCGCCTCTCTCCTGAAGATACTGATAAGCTTGTGTTCAGACTCCAAACAGAGAGAGCCTTCATCGGCAGAGGGTGTTTGCTCATTGAGTATTCCTGTACCAATGGAATCATAGGTCTCTGTCAGAGAAAAGCAGAAACACCCCCCACCCCCAACAACAAGTAAAAGAAACAACTCTAGTAAGCTTCTGAGTGCTTTCACAAGTGCCAAGCCTGGAGTCAGATGACCTGGGTTTAAATCTCACCTCTCTGTGCCTTCAGTAGGAGAGGCCTTTGTTTTGTCATCTATAAAGTGAGAGGCCTTCTAGAGGGTCACACTGGCCTGAGACACAGGGTCCATGGCCAGGACACTCTTTCCTCTCTCAGTCCTTGTCCTTCTCTGGATGAAGCATTCTTAATGGAAATAGGAAGACCAGTGCGTAGGTTCAAAAGTGCCACCAGGGAAGGGTCATTGGCATGTCCTGGAGGGTGTGTCTGTCTCTTCACTTTTGTGGAGGAGTGAGACAGAAGGCCACCAGGAGTTGAAGAAAGCCCGGCGCTTTGCCCTGAAGGAGTGTATACTGGACTTTATTAACATGGTAGCCTCTGATTGGCTTTTGACTTCCTAGTCATAGAAATTGAACTCTTAGATAAGTCCTTTTCTCTCTACTGGGACCTTAGTTTTTCATCAGGTATGACATTGTTCTTACTCTTCTCTCTCATGTGGAAGCTGGAAAGGTTAGTAACTGTGGTCCAGTCTGTTACCCATTTGTAAATTACCTATTTAGTAGTTTAGTAGTAAAAGCAGCTGGTGGCACAGTGGATAGAGCATTGGGCCTGGGGGTCAACCGGAAGACCTCAGTTCAAATCCAGCCTAGCTGTGTGACCTTAACCTCTGTCTGCCTCAGTAAAATGGGGATAATGATAGCATCACCTACTTTCCAGGGGTGTTGTGAGGATCAAATGAGATAACTATTGGTAAAAAACCCTTAGTGTTGTGGCTGACACGTAATAGTGCTATATAGATACTTACTTCCTTTTATTCTTAGAAAATTTAATCATGGTCTGACTTGCTCAGGAATGCAAGCTAAGAGAAACATATTAGAAAGATAAATAAAACATAGAATGAATCATGTTATTCTCTTCCTCAGTAAACTGTAGTAGCTCCCTGTTACCTTTAAGTTCAAATACAAACACTTCACAACTTGACTCGTCTATTTTTCCAGCCTTACTCTATATTATTCTCCTTAATATATTTTGTTGTTCACTTTATAGTTCTGAACAGCTGTAGAGTATATTAAGGAAGTAATATACAGTATTCCATATGTTATTATTATTATATATTATATGTTATTCCACTGTACGGTATTCCCTCACTTATCTGCCTGCCTGTGAACAGGTTGTCTCCCCATGACTGGAATGCATCCCAGTTCAATGCTACCTCTTTTTTTTTTCTTCTTTTTGGTGAGGCAGTAGGAGTAAAGTGACTTGCCCATGGTCACATAGCTAGTAAGTATCAAGTGTCTGAGGGTGGATTTGAACTCAGATCCTCCTGACTCCAATGCTGGAACTCTATCTACTGCACTATCTAGCTGCCCCTCGATGTTACTTCTTAAAACCCCTCATTTCCTTTGGAGTTTAGCCTAAGCACCATCTTTTTAAAAAATTTTTTTTTATTCTGAACTTAAGAAATAAAACAAGCATTTTCATAACATAGTAGAATAAAAAAAGATGATTGTACATGAAATGGCAAATCTATTTTGTACAACTTGCTATTCCTTTTAAATACATAATAAAGCTGTCATATAAGTTTTTTCCCTTTTTTCTTCCCTCTCCCCACCCTGCTCCCACCTTAGCGATGGCTTCAAAATATGATCATTCTATCCAGACTTCTATTTATCAGTTCTTTCTCTGGAAGTAGTTAATTTGGGTATTTATAATAGGCAAATTGACTTAGTTACTCAAAATTGTTCTTAAAACAATATTGTTGCCCATCAGTTGGGGAATGACTGAACAAATTGTGGTATATGAGTATAATGGAATACTATAATTCTATAAGAAATGATGAGCAGGTGGACTTCAGAAAAACCTGGAAAGACTTGTATGGACTGATGCTGAGTGAAGTGAGCAGAACCAGGAGAATGTTGTACACAGTAACAGCCATGCTGTTCCGATGACTAACTTTGATAGATTTAGCCCTTCTCAACAATGCAAGGATCTAAGACATCTCCAAAGTCTCGTGATGGAAAATGCCATCCACATCCAGAGAAAGAACTATGGAGTCTGAATGCAGATTGAAGCACACTGTTTGCTTTTTTTTTTCTTCTGTTTTGTTTTCTTTCCTCTTTCTTGTGGTTCCTCCTATTGATTCTAATTCTTCTTTACATGACTAATATGAAAATATGTTTAATAGGAATGTATATGTATAGCCTGTATCAGATTACAAGGCATCTTGAGGAGGGAGGGGAAGAGGGAGAGGAAAAATTTAAAACTCACAAGCTTGTGGAAGTGATTGTTGATAAATCAATATAAATTAATAAAAAAATTGTTACTGTATACAGTGTCCTCTTGGTTCTGCTCATTTCACTCTTTATTATTTCATGTAAGTCTGTCCATATTTTTCTGAGATCCTTGAGCTCGTTTCTCATAGTACAGTACTATTCCATCACAATCATATACCACAACTCATTTGGATATTCCTCAGTTGACAGGCATCCCATCTTCTGCCTGAGCCCCTTCTGCCCCCAGCTACTAGTGTCCTCCCTCAAAATAATTATGTTTTTTATTTTATCTCTATTTTCATATGCATATGTGAATGTCGTCTTCTTGGATAAAATGAGGTGGAAGCTTCCTTTTTTTTCCCTCCCTTTACATGTTCAGTGCCCCTCTGTGCCAGGAACTTAATGAATAGTTGATGGATCAATAAATCTGCCCTTTCCCAAATCATGTAATGCATGCCAAAATCAAGTTTCTTTTTGTCCTCTGATGCTCCTCTTCCCTGGCTAGCTGAGAGTTCTGTTTTGGTCATCCCCAGTGTTGCTCTTCCCCTAGGATTTGCTAGTCTGGAAGGACCATATGTGACTATGATTAACCTGATTATGCAGATGGGGGATTGGCACAGTATGATGAGAAAGCAGAGCCCAAGGTCACCAAGGGTCAATTAATGTGAATAACATGAGCCTGAAAGTCAAGAGATCTGGAACCCTCTCTTGGCTCGGTCAGTGGCTACATGACCTTGAGAGAGTCATGTGTGACCTCTTGTTATATTTAAGGTCCTCCAGAATCTGACTCTGACTTAGAGATCCACCCTTACTTCACATTACTCCCGATCATTCATATCCTGACAAACTGCACTATTGGGGGTCTCCCATCTGTAGTCTTCTTGGGTTCACACAGGCCTAGAATTTGCTCCTTCCTTATCTTCACCTCTGTCTAATCAAATATATCCATGCTAGATAGCCCAAGTCTGATGCTGCTTCTCCTGTGCTCCCTCCCACTGACATCATTCTCTTCCTCCTCAGATTTTCCTTGAGCACTTGCTTGGGGGTGGGGGCGAGTTGGAGTTGCTCCAATCACACTGTACCTTGTACTTCCTTGTATATATATCATATCCCACTTGGGAGGTGGTAGCTCGTTGTCCAGAGGTTCCTAACCTAGGGTCTGTGAACTCATTTTTATAAAAATATTTTTACAATTTTATTATAATTGGTTTGCTTTGTAATCCTTTGTCTTTTTATCATATGCATTAAAAAATATTCTTCTCAGAAGAGGTCCCTAGACTGTCGGAGGGGTGCATGACCCCCTTTAAAAGAAGTTAAGAACCGCTGTCCTAGAGGGTAAAGACTATTAGTTTTCATCTTTTTATATCCCTATCACCTTTCATAGTGCTTTGCTTGTAGCAGGCACGTAATACATGACTGTTAGATTGATTTGAATTGCTAAACCTAGTGGGAGTGTTCTGAGAGTGTTCCACAAAGAAGGTGCCCTGCTGCTTCACACAACAACCCTATGAGGTCTGGGGGGTGACTGGTGGTATTAAAGATGAAGACTCCAAAGTTTGACTGAGGCCACCTGGCAGATTTGCGATGGAGCCAGAACCAGAATTCAGTTTCCCTGGCTCATATGTAATGGGTGGGGAATTGAGAGAGCCTCTGAAAGAAATGCCAGGATAGTCATGGGAAGTCCTGTCCATAGGTAGGGCGCTGCATGAGGTGGCTTCTTGGGCCGTGGTCAGTCCAATACTCATGAGACTTGTTATTCTGCTGGGTCTTCCTCTTTGTCTGCTCTGAAACCTTGGTTTGCTTTTTTGGCAGGGTATCGATCAGGCTGAAGAGCGCTACCCAGATACCGGTGATGATCCAGGTTCTGAATTCCACTTCTCAGGCCCAGAGGCAGAAGGGGCTTCGGACTTTTCTGCCTCCACTCCTCCTCCGTTTCCTGGCCAGTTCCACAGAGAGGGCCCTGCTCCTGCCTATGCTTCAGGTGGACCTTTTGGGGAAGCAGGGGCTTCAGGCCAGTCCTTTGGTCCTGCCTCAGCGAAAATCCATGGGAAATTTTTTGGAGACTCTAGAGACCCGTTTGCAACCTCGGTCATGCAAAGAAGGTTTTTCCACCAGGACCAGTCTTCTGTGGGGGGCCTCACTGCCGAGGATATTGAGAAAGCCCGGCAGAGCAAGGCTCAGGCTGGAAACAAGCCTCACAAACAGATGGTATGTGAAGGGGCCTATCACAGGGGTTAGGAGGAGGGGGGAGTGAAGAATTGGAGGAGCCACTGACAGTGGAAGGTCTGGTATCTCTTCCATTTCCAGATGAGGGTGCTTCTCTCTCAGGCATCTCTAGGGGGTATGAGACCTGTGCTGTCTGGAACGTGTGAATCATCAAGGGGTCTAGTGGATGGCAGCTCCTCAGTGGTGAAAGGGCAGGGGGGAGATAAGGGAGGATGCTGGGGCCTTGGCTGCCAGCCTGCTTCGATTTTAGTCCCACTGTATAGGAGGAAAGGAGAGTTTTTATCTCTTCTTCTCTGGAGACCCATCCCCTCTCTGCCTTGTATTTCGCTTCATGGGCTGCAGTAACCTTAGTTACCCTAGGGTACAGCAGGTGACAAAGCCTGGGTACTATGTTTCTGTGGCAATTTCTGAGGTGTATACAGTATGGGACAGAAAGGGAGGGGTGGCCCGTGTGTTTTCATGGTGGCTTTACAGTCTTCCACACCTTTCTTTCATAGCTGTTTCTGTGTCTCTGGCTTATGAGGGAAGGTGACTTTTAGCTTATCAGCTTAGTAGTCATGGAGCTTAGCCTGGAACTGAAAGGGACCTTTAAAATCTTCTAGTCTGTTCAGTTTACAGAGCAAGAACTGACCCACTGAGAGGAGGTGAGTTGCCCAAGGTCACCTAGGGAGGTGGCAGCTGAGCCAGGATTTGAACCCTAGTTCTCTGGCTCAAAATGAGCATAAATGTGACATGAGGCAGTTCAACCTCTTCTTGGAGAAAGGTGGTGCTGTTACTATTATTATTATTTTGTCATCATTATCAATAGAGAGATACCTCTTATGAATCTGATCTTAACTCCTAAAAGTACAGACCATATTGGTGGAATGTGTTACAGCAATCTGTGGGCTGTGTAGGTATTAGTGTGTAGGGTGGGGATCCAGGATCAGCTCTTTTAAAAAAAAGTCTCAAGTTTGAGATCTCATTCTCTTCCCTATCCTCTCTCTCTTCAGACCCAGGTGGGTAAGTTTCTCTCATGCTGTGTTGATGTAGACTTTCCAGGTATTCTCTTTCCTTTCCTAACCATAGAGAGTGGGCATAGAGAAGCACCCCCCTGGGGGCACCTAGGTGGCACAGCTGATAGAGCACTGGCCCTAGAGTCAGAAGGACCTCAGTTCAAATGTGACCTCAGACATTTGACACTAGTTGTGTGACCTTAGGCAAGTCACTTAACCCTAATTGCCTCACCAAAAAAAAAAAAAAGGACAGAAGCACTCCCCTGTCCCTCCCTCCCTTCCCCCAAACACTCTGATAAGTTGATCTTTTTAGGCCAAATGTGGCAGGGTAGGCCTGTGATCCCTAGTGTTGAGAGGCTGTGGCTGGTAAGTCTCTTGAACTCAGGGATTCTGAGCTGCAGTGAGCTAAGCCCAACTGACTGTTCCTTCTAAGTCTGGCATCAGTAGAGCGTTCTCTGTTGGGGTGGGGGCCAGGAGGAGGGCCTGCTAGGCTGCCTAATGAGGAGCGAACCAGCCCAGATCAAAAACAGAGCAGGCCAAAGCTCCTGTGCTGACCTGTAGTGGGATTGGCTTGGCAGTAGCTGCTGCGCCTCTAGCCAAAGTGACTTAGGTCAAATGGGGCGAGATCTATAAAGCACTTCGTATGGTTGCCTGGTACATAGTAGACACTATGTAAATCATATTTGAAAGAGATGGCTAGGTGGCCAAATGGATAGAGCGCTGGGCAGCTTCAGTAACGTTGTAGCTCATGGGTATTGGCTGGCTTCATAGGGTTGGGGGCGGGGGTGATGGTATTGCTGCCTGAGAATCATAAGACCATATCGTGGAGGCAGTCAAGGAAGCCATTTTACAGATGAGGAAACTGAGGCCTGGAGAGGCTAAATGACCTACCCAGGGTCACATTGGTAGTAAGACTCCAGATCCAATATTTTTTCTACTGTATTATCTCAAATGCCAGACTACCAGGAGAACCTTGGCTTTTGGACTCATGGTAAATGACAGTTGACTGGACTGTGTTAATTTTGGACCTTCTCGGTCTTGTGGTATGCTCAGAGAGAGGAGTTGTAGTTAGCTTTAGGGCTGCCCCTGCCCACAGGAGTCATTTGGTTACTGGTTGGTGGTGCTCCTTCTCCGTGACAGGCCTATGCTTGGGCATGCCTAGGCCATTCCTGTGGAGGAGGACTGTATTTCTGAGGCCCCTGGAATTTGACTGCCTTGCCCCTCCTCGTCCCAAGTCCTTACACTCCATATTCATGGGATTTAGCCCCAATACCCTCTGCTGAGGATATGCCATTTTTAGTTGAAGGAGAAATTCTTCTTACTGAGTTTTCTCAGCCCTGTCCCCAGGGGTTGGTTCCTCTCCCTCCCTTACAGCCAGTGGTGGTTACCACACTCACCCACCTTCCTTTTGGCCCACACTCAGCAATTCCATGAGTTTCTTTTTCCTCCTTCCAGTTAAGTGAGCGGGCACGGGAACGGAAGGTGCCGGTCACGAGGATCGGGAGGCTGGCTAACTTTGGAGGTAAGATGGCCCTGTGGGTCCTCCTGCCTCCTTGACTTCCACTCTCTTTTCCCTTCTCCTCTTCTCTCCCTATACCCTGCTCTGCCCTCTTGCACCCCCTGCCCCCACACACAAGGCATGTGTACTTGCCTATCTAGTTGGAATATGGCCAAGTTTGCTGGACATTGTTAACATTTATTCAGCGCTTACTATGTGCTAGGCACTGCTGTTGGCAGCTCTTGCAGCCTGAGTAACCAGGGCGGGAGGACAGGATAGGGAGGTTCCACGCCCAGGATGAGGGCCACAGAGAAGAACCAGGTAATGCTCACCATAATGGTTGCCCCGTCTGGCTGTCTGCCTCCGTTCTGACAACGTTCTCTAATGGGTAAGCAGATGGCGCAGAACACCGCATGCCCGCTGGAGCAAAGCTCTGCTTTGGATTGACCTTTGGGCGATTGCATGACCATGCCTGTAGCATTAACCATGAACACCTGTGCTCGAGGGTGGCAGGTATTCACAGAACATGTGCTTTGTCTCCTTCTCCTACTCTTTCACTTCATAATAGCTTACATTTTTCTAGTGCTTTACTGTGTGCAAAGCACTTTATACGCTTTCTCTAAGGTAGATTTTGCAAGTATTATTTTCTTTATCTTACACGTGAGGAAACTGAGTCTGAGAGAAATGAAATGAACTGGCCAGTAAGCAGTAAATGGCAGAGCCAGCGCTTGAATCCATATCCTTTGACTCCAAATCCGGGGCCTTTACTGTATTTTTACATTGGTTTCTATACAGGTCTTGTGACTCCAAATCCAGGGCCTTT